>NC_141000.1:2412732-2754473 GCF_052327205.1 Somniosus microcephalus | reverse complement strand
TGACGCCAGCACACAGCCTCGTGCGCTCAGCGGGCGGCGCTACGAGCCTCGGCGCATCGCGGGGCGGGAGAAGCCTCGGGCAATCGCGGGGGCGGGGGCGGAGCGAGCCTCGGGCAATCGGGGAGTAGGCAGGGAAACCCCGCGGGCTGGCGGCCGTTAGAGCGGCTCACTTCGGGCCCCGACACCGTCAAACCTGAGAGGGGGAAGTAGAGAGAGACAGAGAGGGAAGAGGAGAAGAGAGAGAGGGAAGAGGAGAAGGAGAGAGAGGGAAGAGTAGAAGGAGAGAGAGGGAAGAGAGATAGAGAAATTTTTGGAGCTTCAGGCCTGCCTGCAGCGGGCCTGGAGACCAGCACCGAGTCCCCCCTGCGCGAGGGTGAGGAGGGGGGCGGGTTGCTAAACACAATATAAAACTGAAATAAATTGTTAATTAATTCCCTAACACATAATTCAAATATTTACCTTAGTTCCCTAACACACAGAAAGTGTGGGGGAAAAAATCGTGAAAAATCAAGATGGCGGCCACTCACCTTGGTTCAGAAGGATAAGGCCCGCCCACACACGCACCGATTGGTCGACCGGTCAGGTCACCGAAGCGTAGGATTGGTCAATGGTCGAGTCACTCGACACTCAACTGTAGGAAGACCTCGACGTCAGACGGTCGCTAATGAGAGCGGAACGCTGAACGTTTTTGGGATACCGCGGGCGGGATTTTTGTCCGGCCGAAATGTAAATAGGCCTATAACCGGTCCGGAATCGCAAGCTTTCTTTTGAGGCGACGCGCGCGTCGGTACGCTCTGTAACTTCCAAACGCATAGAGACCAGGCGGACAGACAGACAGACAGAAGAGCCGCTTTATATATATAGATCGATAACCAATGATATTCCTTGCCTTTAGGCATTCCTGTCTTTTTACTGAGAATTGCATCTCTCATTCCACTCACTCTGCCTCTCCGACCTCGCCTGATCCCTCGCTGTTTAAAGCCATTTAACCAATTTCAGAGGGTTGTTCTTAGACATTGTTAAATGTATTTACTAATGTTTTGAGTTGGTGACCTGTTTACACTGGTATTCGGCACTGCAGCAGCCCATTCTCAGCCAGCATTGCTGGCCCTCAGACCAGGTGGTCTGTGGCCTCTGTGCAAATTACATTTTTTTTTTAAAGTCGGCAGCCTCGACTCAGCTGCTGCTGGTACCCATCCCTGCAACGTAATGTCAAAAACAAGTCAGCCTGCCTGTGCAATGGACAGAGCACAGGTTTTTTACACCCCCATTTTTCAAGGAAAGAAGGGAGATTAAGTAAGTTGAATTTGCTGACTGTTACTCTGTACATTAATGCAAAGATATGTACAAAATACATATTTGACAATAGCATGAAACATTTACCCATTGAATTGTCTTGTGTTTTTAATCGCTTCACTACAGTTTTATACTTGAAGGCCTCAACCGCCACCAAAAGCCTGGGTTTTGTAATGTATGTACCTTTAAGGGGGGGAACTACTTTTTACAGCTCAAGTATACTGTAGTACCGGCAGTGACCACACCTGTATATAACGCTGAGTAGTAATCTGTACAGTTCAGTTGCAGTTTGAGCCACGTTGAGTAAACACCGTTTGTACCGTTCTCCGCAGTCCGTTTCTTATTATACACGGACGTAACATTGGCGACAAGGCAGGTTCGAACCTACCTGCAACTCTGCATCACCTCCCGGGGATTCGTTCCTGGAGATCAGTGGATTGGAGGTCAAGGCCAGAGACTCGGGCGTCGACCACGGGCAACCGCCCAGTCATCCAGCAGAGACTCGAGAATTGCGGGGGAGGCTGTCGAGAGCCAGGCTTGGCTTTCCAGTCGAGGTGGTCCAGCGAAACGGGCTGGCAACAGGTAGTGCGCAGACCCTTCCCGGACGGCGGCGGGTTAGAGCCCGACCGAGCGGCACAGCAAAGGGCCGAGCAGCGTCGACGGGGAGAGAGAGAGAGAGAGACAGGGCAGAGCGCACAGGGCGCAGCCGGTGTTCAAGGGCCGAGCAGCATCGGAGAGAGGGAGAGAGAGACGCACAGAAACCTACAGGGCGCCCCCATTGCCACGAGAACCGCCGGGAGCGGCGTCGGCAGCAGCGGGGGAGGAAGGAAAGCGCGGGAGACGCCATTTTAAGCCATTGGGAGTCACCATTTTAAACCACACCCAAAATGCCAAAGAGTGGCAGTATCACCGCATTTGACAATGAAGTCGAAGATTGGACTACATATGTCGAACGAATAGAGGTGTACTGCAAGGCAAATGAGGTGTTAGATGACAAGAAAGCGTCGGTATTGTTAAATTTAATGGGTGCAAAGACGTATGGTTTATTACGAAATCTAGTAACCTCAATGAAGCCAATGGAAAAGAGTTTTGAAGACATAGTAACGATACTAAAGGAACATTTAAACCCCACACCGCTGCTGATAGCAGAAAGATTCAAGTTTCACAAACGGAACCAGCATAAGGATGAAAGCAATGCTGATTATTTAACAGAACTGCACAAACTATCGAAACACTGCCAGTTTGGAGCGGGACTGGCAGATACCTTAAGGGACAAGTTTGTGTGTGGGCTTCAAAATGAAGGAACCCAGAAACGGCTTTTATCTGAAAAGGACCTTACGCTGGAAAAGGCTTTCAGCATTGCGGTATCATATGAAGCAGCAGCACGGGGCGCTGCAGAGATACAACAGAGACCGCAAGAATATGGCACAAACGAAATGTCATATGGAACAGAGAAGTGCTAACGCTGCGGCAGAACAACACACGACCAGAATGATTGCTGGTTCAAAGACAAAGTGTGCAGACAGTGCGGAAAAGTAGGACACATAGCACGAGTCTGCAGGTCGGGAAAGAAAACCAGCAATAAGAAACCGACCAAAGGGAAGTACAAGAAGGTACATAAGATAACGGAGAATAGTTCAGATGAACAAAAGAGTGATAACGACTCCAAAAGCAGGGAACTGAGTTGTCTGAAACCACATAATGTGATCACAACGGAGGATCACCGAACCGTTTGGGTCACTCTCAAGATAGCAGGAGTCCAGGTAAAGATGGAATTGGACACAGGATCAGCTCTAACAGTCATAAACCGACGGGACTACGAGCGGCTATTCTCACACATACCCTTGAGAGACACAAAAATTATTTTGAAGACGTACACAGGGCAAAAAGTCTACCCCAAAGGAAAAATAAGGGTGACCGTTATATATAACGGTAAGGAAACACCAAAACTAGACCTGTATGTATTGCAAGATGGAGGACCACCATTACTGGGACGTGAATGGATCCGGAAAATACAACTGGATTGGCATTCCATACAGGCACTGACTGTGGCTGACAAAAAGGATGACGACGTCACACCTGGGCGACTGTCAAAGATCCTAACTGACGCGAAAGAAGTGTTCCAGCAAGGACTCAGAACACTAAAAGGCATGACAGCGACGATTAAAATTGAAGAAAACGCAAGCCCAAAATTCTTTAAGGCAATCCGCCCAGCCGTCGAAGCAGAGCTGGAGAGTCTGGAACGTTCAGGTGTACTGTCCAAGGTAGACTGGAGCGAGTGGGCTCCACCCATCGTCCCTGTGATGAAAAAGTCGTTGAGCAGCACGCCTGGGGAACCAAGGAAGGTTCGCATCTGTGGGGACTTTAGTGAACCCGGTCCTTCACACCGTACAACATCCACTTCCGCGGATTGAAGATATTTTCGCCTCGCTATCTGGAGGGAAACGCTTCACTAAGATTGATCTGGCCCAGGCGTATCTGCAAATGGAGATAGAAGAAGCATCAAAAAAATACCTCACAATCAACACCCATAAAGGTCTCTACCAATACAACCAGCTGGTATTCGGGGTAGCATCAGCTCCAGCTATTTGGCAGAGGGCAATGGAACAAGTCCTGCAAGGGATCCCAGGGACCCAGTGTTATTTGGACGACATCCTGGTCACGGGCGAAAATGACAGTGATCACCTTGCCAACCTGGAGCAGGTGCTCACTAGATTGCAGGAATATGGGCTCCAAGCTAACCGCCCCAAATGCGAGTTTTTTAGAAAACATCTCGTATTGTGGCCACGTTATCGATAAAGAGGGGTTACATAAGTGCCCAGAGAAGATTGAGGCAGTAGTCAAGGCTCCAGCACCGGAAAATGTGTCACAACTGAGGTCGTTCCTCGGGCTGGTAAACTACTACCATAAGTTCTTGCCAAATTTGTCTACAATACTACACCCACTGAACACCCTACTGCAAACTGGGGTGCCATGGAAGTGGAGTGATGAATGTAGACGAGCTTTCCAGAAGAGCAAAACACTAATCACATCGAAAGAGGTATTGGCCCATTACAACCCGGCATTACCAATTCGGTTGGCATGTGATGCGTCACCCTACGGCATTGGAGCGGTGCTGTCGCACAAATTCTCGGACTGCTCAGAGAGGCCAATAGCCTTTGCGTCACGATCACTAACCTCAGCCGAGCGTAACTACGCCCAGATTGACAGGGAGGCCCTCAGCCTAGTGTGGGGAGTGAAAAAGTTCAATC
Organism: Somniosus microcephalus; assembly: GCF_052327205.1. NCBI lineage: Eukaryota > Metazoa > Chordata > Chondrichthyes > Squaliformes > Somniosidae > Somniosus > Somniosus microcephalus. The sequence goes on along the minus strand of NC_141000.1, from coordinate 2,749,926 downwards.
ACTATCTGCACGGGCAGAAATTCACCTTGCTGACTGATCACCAGCCTCTTGTCTCCATTTTTAATCCGAAGAAGGGCGTTCCGGTGATGACTGCGCAACGACTACAAAGATGGTCACTTTTTCTAGGGGCGCACCACTATGAGATTGAATATAAGGGCACGAAACAGCATGGAAATGCTGATGGGCTATCACGCCTGCCACTGCCTACTGCGGAGGAAGCACCAGCAGTGGATCCTGTCGAAATATTCCATTCGACTATAGTTGAATACCTACCAGTAACTAACGCTTGTATCAAAAAGGAAACCCGAAATGACCCGACACTGTCTCGGGTATATGATTTGACGGTGAAGGGATGGCCAGCACATGGCGACTCACTGTTGCCAGCATTCTCGACAAGGAGAGAACAGCTGTCAGTGTGCCGGGGGACCTTGATGTGTGGCTCCCGAGTGGTAATTCCACCCAAGTTAAGGGATAGAGTGCTCAATGAGCTTCACGAGGGTCATCTGGGAGGGGTAAAAATGAAAAGCTTAGCCAGGGCTTATGTGTGGTGGCCAGGAATCGATAAACAAATCGAGGACCTGACCAAGAGCTGCTCAGGATGCCAGAAAGTCCAAAATGCACCACCACAGGCCCCTCTACACCCATAGGAGTGGCCCTCATCTCCATGTCAACGGGTGCATATTGATTTTGCTGGTCCATTCATGGACTCAATGTTTTTAATAGCCGTGGATGCGCACTCGAAATGGCCTGAGGTCATCAAAATGTCCTCCACCACCACGGAGAAAACTATTGCAGTCCTACGGACCATTTTTGCCAGGAATGGAATGCCAGAACAGATTTGCTCCAACAACGGACCACAGTTTGTATCCGAAGAGTTCCGGAGGTTCTTGAAAAAGAATGGAGTAAGGCATTACACATCCGCCCCGTATCATCCAGCCACAAATGGATTGGCTGAGAGGTTCGTACAAACCTTTAAGGCGGCAATAAAGGCTATGTACAATGACAACATTCCGCTGCAGCACAAGGTGGACAATTTCCTGTTCGCCTACCGGAATGCGACATATGCAGTCACCAACCAGGCCCCAGCCATGATGTTCTTTAACCGAAGGTTAAGATCTCGCCTGGATTTGCTCAAACCAAACGTACGAAGAGATGTTGAGAGTAAGCAATTCCAACACATCCATGAGAAGCCAACAAGGAGCTTCAATGTAGGGCAACCAGTCTTGGCCCGCGACTACCGAACAGAAAAATGGCAGCCAGGAACGATATGCACACGGCAGGGCCCACTAATGTACACAGTGGACGTTGGGGAGAGCATCGTGAGATGCCATGCTGACCAGATCCTAGAGTCACAGGAACAAGTCAACCCCATGCCTCGCCCCTACGTACCTGGCGATGAACCCGACGTACAGGTAGCATCTACCCCAGAAACAGTAGCATCGGAAGCTGATGAACCAACCGACAACAGGGGGCCAGAATCGCCTCCGCAACAAGAGCAAGACACTCGGGAAAGGCGCTATCCAGAAAGGATCAGGAAGCCTCCCCAAAGACTGAATTTATAAAGACTATTTTCAGCTAATGTGCATGTTAAAAGTGTTAATTGTAATTAGTTTGATATTTAATTGTTAAATGAGTGTTAAGGTACTGTTAATCTAAAAGGGGAGGAATTGTTATGTATGTACCTTTAAGGGGGGAACTAATTTTTACAGCTCATGTATACTGTAGTACCGGCAGTGACCACACCTGTATATAACGCTGAGTAGTAATCTGTACAGTTCAGTTGCAGTTTGAGCCACGTTGAGTAAACACCTATTGTACTGTTCTCCGCAGTCCGTTTCTTATTATACACGGACGTAACAGGTTTAAACTTGATAGTTTTGCCTAGAGTGCGACTCCAAAGGCTGAATTTAGGTTATGCAGTCTGAGCATGTGTGGTGATCTAATTTCCCAGGATGCGTCAGTACTGTTCAATCTTGATAGACATGCGGACTTGAGCCATGCTGGAGAGCAGTACTCCGCTGTAGAGTACACCAGGGAGAGTGCTGCTGTACAGAGGCTTGAGCGTCTGCTCCCCATGTGGATCCAGCGAGTTTCTAGATCAAGTTGACCCTACTCTTTAGTTTCATCCCAAGATTCTGGAAATGCTGTCTATATGACGGTGCGATTAAGTGTGACTCCTAAATAGGTGTTTTTTTTGGCATGGTTTACCTCTGCACCGCAAAAGGACATTTTCAAAGTTTGGTTTGTTTGATGGGTGTTGAGGTAGAATGTCGAAGTGATGGTCTTCTGCAGGTTTGGCCGAAGTCACCATCAGCAGAAGTAGGCCTCCTTCCTCTGTAAATTACTGGTCAGGGTCTCCTCGGTGATGAACAGATTCATGTTTTGCGTGGCCAAGGCAATGTCATCAGCATGTACGAACTTGCGGGACTCTGTTTCAGGCAGGTCACTGGTGTAAACGATGAATAACATGGGTGCCTGTGGGAGTCAGTCCTATATCTGCTCTTCTGGGTGCCAGAGTACACACGGCAGCATGGATTGCCAAGCATGGAGTTGAGAAGATGGATCATTGTCCTACAGGGTAAAATGGTGGAGAGCTGGAAAAGCAGCCCATGCTTCCATACTGTGTCATACACCGCTGACAGATCCACGAGTGCTATGGCAGTCTTGAGTTGGCGCTGGAAGTCTGCTTTGATGTGCGTTGTTAAAGCTACCACTTGGTCCCAGCAGATAGGGCCACTATCAAATCCGCATGTCAAATCCATTGATGTCCAGTTGAATTCTACTATGAGAATTATCACCAGTACGCTTTTATCGACACCAGCACCTCGGCTGCCCGTGCTTACAAACATCGCACCACCATTCCTACACCGCAAATAAGCAGTCGCCAGAAAATACAACCACTACACCAGCGAAGACACACCGATCCAGGCCAACTTAACAACCTACCACCAACCTGTCTCAAATCTAGGCGGCCATTGTGGACCGTCGCCGAAGCCCTTCAGCAATCTCCCCTCAGCCTTGATGACCGATGGCGAAATGCTTGGAAGAACTGTGATATACAGAATGGATTCCTTCGAGGACCCCACAGTGCAACCTGAAGGATCAAACCTTCCTCGCAAACAGTGGACAACCATCAACCGCCTCCGAACCGGCCATGGTAGATGCTGCCACCGTCTCCATAGATAGAAGATTAAAGCATCCTCATCATACGACTGTGGAGCTCCTGGTCAGACCCTGGAGCACATCATTGAGCACGGCCCTGAGGAAACTCGCAGGCAGCCTACAAGGTATCCACGCTGTTACACCAGAAGCTTTGGCCTGGATAACGGACCCAGTTATTGACATCGGATTTGCTTTGCTACTACCATATGAAGGAAGAAGAATCCTGGAAGAACAGTTCTACTGCTCGAACACTTTCCACTCAGTGATTTTTCTTGAAAGAATTTAAAAAAGACACATTTATAAAGTTTTGAGGTAAATTTGAGCAAGAGGTTTTTTTTAAAAAACAAGCTGAGAAAGGGGCAAGGGAGAGCAAATGTGTGTCTTTCTTCATTTAATGTTACTTTAATCTTCACAAATAAAGTTGAATTTTGAAGCCAACTGATTATCTCACCTGTATTTTGTTAACAGTTTTAAAAAAGTCAAAGCGAAGCACTTATGCCTGTGAGGTAGTGATTCTAATTTGTAAAAGGGTGCAATTTAACCCACCATTTCCACTGGCCACCATTTTAACTGCTCACTGCAGTTCAGTGGCGGAGGGACCCATCAGAAGCTGGCAGGAACCTTGTCAATTTATGCAAATCAGGTCCGATTACATCAATAGGACCCCGACTGGATTTTAACTTGGGCTTGAGCGGGAAGGACGCCAGAGCTTTCCAGCCAGGTAACAGGTCAGAAGCCGTCGGGAAGACAAAGAATCCCTCCAAGGTATGTGGAAATCTATCCTTTGTAGGGCCAAAAGGTATGGGAGAGCTCTTCCGAGCCCCATAAGTCAGGGCCTCCCATGTCCTGGACTCCACCCCCCCATCCACCCCCACCTTTCCTCCCACTAGACTATCCTGCAGCCCCCCTCCCCAGGAGTTACCTTCTTGCTGTCAAGCCTTCCTCTGGGGTCAGCCACCCGCATTTCCGTTCCCGCTTTCCGCCCTTTTCGGATGGGCAGCTGACCGGCAACATGTAGACAAGGCTCAGGAGTTTAAAAACCCTGGCCTGAAATGTCAACCTACTAGTCACCCCACCCAACAAAACACTCAGAGTTAAAATTGACAGCAATATCTATGAGAGACAGAGACAGTCAAAGACAAAAACAGAAAGGTAAACAGGCATTCCTCATTCTAATTTGATTTCACTCATTTTAAAAACGAATTGAATTTTGAGGAAAACAAATAGGAACAGAGAGTACATGGAGAGGTGGAAACTGTTTGGGGGTGAGACACCTCTGACACTTGCCATCCACCCTTGGGAGGAGAGAAGGGGAATGGACGTAGGGTTAATGAGATGGAGGTGAATCAAGTGGAACAAGGGGGAGGGGAGGGGAATATTCAATGGCTGCACAGGTAAGTGAAAGGGGATGAGGTAAGGGTAGGGGATGGAAATGAGGATGTACGAGGAAGAGAAATGGGTAGTAGGAACGTAAAGGGGTAGGGGATACGATGGGAGCAAGACAGCCAAGCAATTAGGGAGGGCATGGGGAGGGCGCTGCTTAGGGCCACATATTCCCCACAACTACCACCCCAAATGCAGGCTGCAGTTTTTTTTGCCACACACCATATTACCATCTCCACACTTGAAAGGAAAAAGATCTAGAGAAGCAGAAGACAAGAAGAAACAAAAGGAATAGTTAAGGGGCGGGAGGAGCAAGAGAAGAGAGACAAAAGCAGAAGAGGAGAAACAGCAACAAGACAGCAAAGGTATGTAAGAGAGTGATCATTTTCTCGAATTTGTGTGCAACTCCACAGGATTAAATTTGCTATGTCCTACCACATTCCATTGAAAAATCCATTGTAAATCTTCATGATGATAACACTGACTTAATTGGACTTTCCAATGTAACATAGAACTGCAGAATTGACAGCACAGAAACAGGCCATTTGGTCTGTGCTAGTGTTTCTGCTCCACACTAGCCTTCTGCCACCCCTCTTCATCCAACCCGATCAGCATATCCTTCTATTCCTTTCTCATCATGTACTTATTTGGCTTCCCCTTAAATGCGTCTATGCTATTCACCTCAACTACTCCATGTGGTAGTGAGTTCCACATTCTCAGCACTCAATGAAGAAGTTTCTTCTGAATTCCCTATTGGGTTTTAGTGATTATCTTATATTTATGACCCCTAATTTTGGACTCCCCCCACAAGTGGAAACATCTCTACGCCTACTCTATCGAACCCCTTTATCGAACCCCTTCATAATTTTAAAGACCTCCATCAGGTAAACGCTCCAGAGAAGAGTCCCAGCCTGTTCGGTCTTTCCTGACAGATATAACCTGATGTTATGTGAGTCTGACAATCTGTGATACTGTAGCTCCATGCTCTGGCCACAGGATGGCTCTGCAGAGCACTCTTGTTTTCTCATCCTCTGGTGACACAGACATCTTGGTAAAGGTCCATCAGTCAGAAGAGTTTTGAGCTTTTTATAAATATTCAACTGTAATTTGTAGTAGCTTTTTATTTTTTTTAAATTCCCCCCTTACAGACGATCTTCAGCCACTTCCTGCCCCTGGATGGCCAATATTAAGATTGCTTCTGTGCTTCTTTACGTTGAAGTTTGTGGTGGCTGAGCTGTGTCAAGGAGCCAAAGAGGCTGAATAGAAGTGGCTGAGAGAGGAGAGTTGAGGAAACCTCTCAGGTCTCAAGTGTTCACAGACTTCATCACCTGCCCTGTGGCTTATGCCATCTTTTTTTTATTCATTCACGGGATGTGGGCGTCGCTGGCATTTATTGCCCATCCCTAATTCCTAATTAGGGTGGTGGTGAGCCACCTTCTTGACAACTGTGGGACTTGTGTGGAGTCACATAGGCCAGAACAAGCAAGGACAGCATTAGTGAACCAGATGGGTTTTTACAACAATCTGGTAGTTTCGTGGTCACCATTACTGATACTAGCTTTTTATTCCAGATTTCTTTAATTAGGTGGATTTAAATTCCCCAGCTGCCATGGTGGGATTTGAACTTGTGTCTCAGGATTATTAGTCCAGGCCTCTGGATTACTAGTCCAGTGACAACTGGACTCGGCCACTCACGAAGTTACAGCGTGGCAAAGTAACTGGATTGCTTTGGTGCCGACAACATCGTCTTTTGATTTGGACAACTTCCATATATATGTGGAGGACTAGGTGTCGTGCCAATTTCGAGGGTAAAACCGAGACAACTTGTGATCAGATTCCAGTTTGCAGCACACTCCAGAGTATCCATTAGTTTCTATATATAAACCACCTGAACCATAACATTAGATTGAAGGTTTAACTCAATCATGGCTACTGAGAATCTCAATATAAACCATTTGAACCACTGATCCAGACTGGAACTCACTCCTGGGTGACCTATTACTCAATATAAAACCATCCTAACCTTGATCAGATTCCAGCCTAGATCACTTCAGGATAGTATTATTCTAAATAGAACGCACCCAAACCCCTCGATTATATTCCAGCCTGAAATTGACTCCCTTGTGTCCATTATTCTATAAAACATCCAAACCCCTCGATCAGACTCCGACTTTTATCACACTCCTGTAAATCCGCTATTTATATAGAAACCATCTGAACCAGTCAGTGATATTTCAGCCTGCTAAACATATCAGCCATATAATCTTCTTGAACCCCTCAACTAGACTCCAGTCTGTAACTCAATCCCCGGTATCCCACCCCACAAGAAAGAAAACACCCAGTCCCCCCACCTCTGGCAGGAAGCAGCTGCCAGCACCACACCCCCGCTAAGGCAGAAAACATTTGTTGCCATCCATTCATTCTGCTGCTTCTCCGCTTTCCCTTGTCTAGCAGCCAAACTCCCCCGAGGCTCCCTCCTGCCCAAGCCCGAAACCCGCATATTTTTCTTCTCTCCTATCCCCCCTCCTCATGTCCTCTCCTAGCTCATCTTGTCCATGTGACCCAACTCTTGCTCCCTTCACCACATTGCCACTAAATGTTGCCCACTCAACTTCCCTTCATAGCCAATATTGTAAATGGTTCCCTCACATCAGTAGTGTCCCCCTGCATCTCAAATAGCCACCATCGCCCTCTTCTCAAAAAACCTCGACCTCTGTCCTTGCAGAACTACCACTAAATTTCCATTCGCCCTTTCCTCTCCAAAGTCCTTGAATGTGTTGTTGTCTCCCAAATCAGTTACCATCTCTCCTACAACTCCATGTTTGAATCTCTCCAATCAGGTTACCGTCCCTGCCACAGCACGAAAATGATCAAAATCAAAATCACATTTGACATTTTCTATGACTGACTGTGGTGCACTATCCCTCCTCGTTCACCTCGACCTCTCTGCAGCCTTTGACATAGACCACACCATCCTCATCCAATGCTTCTCTTCCGTTGACCAGCTCAATTAGATTGTGCTCACTTGGTTCCACTCTTATCTATCCAATCATAGCCAGGACATCTCCAGCAATGGCTTCTCTTCCCATCCTTACACTATCACCTCTGGTATCATTGGCTTACTCCTCTTCCTCGTTAACATGCGGCCTTTTGGCAACATTATCCAAAGACATGGGGTCAGCTTCTACATGTACGCTGACAACACCTAATTCTAACTCTCCACCACCTCTCTCGGCCTTTCCACTGCCTCTTTGTTGTCAGATTGCTTGTCCGGCATTCAGTCTTGGCTAGGGTGAGGTGACCATATTTTCAAAATAGAATCCGGGGACACACGAGGTGGGAGCGCAGCAAAGTAGCCAGGATGGAAAACGTAGGTTGTGCAAGGTAGCGAGGCAAAATTTTTTAGCAGCCTATATTTTAACAGTTGCACATATACACGACAAATGCAAAACAAATGTGCATATAATTACTGCGGATGTGATGTCACACGATTGAAGCGCATTCAGACACCGTTTATAAATAACTAGCTGGGGGGAGCCCGGCTTTGCCAGGGCTGTTTTGGGCCGGGCGGTTTAAATCGAGTGCGAAGCTTTGGGGCCTCTCTGTGTCCCTCTGTGAATCTGGTGCCGGGCAACATTTTAAATCGAGTCCCAGGCTTTTGGGCCCTGTCTGTGTCCCTTTGTGAATCTGCTGCCGGGCAACATTTCTACCTTTTAATACCTTGAAAGATGAAAGTGAAAGTACTTAAAAAACGTTTTTGGTAAATCTTATGTTATTTTTAAAAGAGATACTAACTTTTTCAAAGCTGGATGAGCAGAGTAGTTTGAGCTGGAAGCTGAAGTAATGGCAGTGAAACAATGGCTGCCAGATCCCGGAGATGAAAACGATTAGTCCCGCCCACACACACACACCGATTGGCCAACCATCAGGGGACTGTACTGTAGGATTGGTCAATCGTGACGGCACAGGATTGGTCGAACCTTGACGTCAGTCAATCAATGCTAAGTAGCAGATAATGAGTTTAATTTTGAAGGTTTTTTGCATAAGGCGCAAACAATTTTGGTCCGACCGAAAAGTAAATACGCTTACGACCGTCCCGGAAGCGTAAGCTTTCTTCGGAGGTTACGCGCGTGTAGGTACGCTCTATAACTTTCGAGCGCATAGCCGGACAGACGCACACGTGAGGACAGACAGACAGAAGGACAGACAGATAGACAGACAGATCGACTCGTTTATATATATAGATAGATAGATACGTAACACTGTTCAGGAACATCAGTTTTTTGTACCGACTGTCTGTACGGCCTATTCAAAAAATCTCTTTTTTCACATCACTGCCCAAGTCATTTATTTTTCACAGATTTATTAATGATTGTTGTGCTATCTCCACGTTTCAAGAAAACCGGCATGACAACATTGTTACTTCTGCTGTGGAAATACGCGTAGAGATTAACATCCATCAATATCACATAGTCAACGATAATGTGAATATAACTGGTTTTATAACTTTAATGAGAATGAACAGAAATGACGCTCGCCACCTAGTGGCACATTATAAAACTAAAAACAAAATGATTTTATACAGTTTGCATGTATACATACAAACAGTAATTGTCAAAATCACCAGATGGCCACCCCGAAAATCAGACAGGCAAGAGAGTGAAAGTGGGTCACTCTGGCACAAACAAAATTAGTGGGGAGGGGGATCACCCTGGCACAGTGAGGGAAAAGGGTCCTCCTGCACAAACAGACTGGGGAAGGTGGGGTCACCTTGGTAGAGACAGTGGAGGGCAGGGGTTACAATGCTGCTTGCCTATGGCATTATTATAATGGAAAAGGCATGCAGCAGTTCTGCTATCCTCAGGCATAAAGACAGCCCCTTCTGTATACACAGACACACAGAGCCATGTTTAGCCTCAGACTGGCACTGTCCTCCTAGGACTGAGTGAGACTGAGGTACTGAGCTCAATCTGCCAGAAATAGAGGTATTGAGTACAAAAGTAGAGAAGTTATGCTGAACCTTTATAAAGCGCTGGTTAGGCCACAACTGGAGTATTGCGTCCAGTTCTGGTCACCACACTTTAGGAAGGATGTGAAGGCCCTTGAGAGGGTGCAGAGGAGATTTACCAGAATGGTTCCGGGGATGGGGGATCTTAGTTACAAGGACAGGTTGGAGAAGCTGGATTTGTTTTCATTAGAGCAAAGGAGGTTGAGGGGTGATTTGATAGAGGTGTACAAGATTATGACTGGTTTGGGTAGGCTAGACGGGGAAAGGCTGTTCCCACTAGCTGATGGTACAAGGACTAGGGGACACAGATTTAAGGTTTTGGGCAAGAGATACAGGGGGATGTGAGGAAAAACTTTTTTACGCAGCGAGTGGTGAGGACCCGGAACTCGCTGCCGACGGAAGTGGTGGAAGCGGAGACACTCAATGTTTTCAAGGGGAGACTGGATAGGCACTGGAGGGAAATAAACTTGCAGGGCTACGGGGATAGAGCGGGGGAATGGGACTGACTGGATTGCTCTACAGAGAGCTGGCCACGGACTCGATGTGCCGAATGGCCTCCTTCTGTGCCGTTATGACTCTATGACTATGACCGAGGCCCTCTGTTAACCTCTCCTCCTCTCTACCTCTCTCTCTTCCTTTAAGACCCTCCTTAAAATCCAGCTATTTGACCAAGCCCCTCCTGATGTCGTCTTCCTTACCTGGGTGACCATTTTTGTCCGATTGCGCTTCTGTGAAGCACTTTGGGATGTTTGGCTACATTAAAGGCAATATATGAATTGCAGTTGTTGGCACTAGTCAATTAACAATCCAGCAGTTAACCTGCATACAGTTTCAGGCTTGGCCACTAGGCATCTCTGCAGAGCTATTTATGCAGTGCGCTCTTCCATCAGCAACCTTCCTCTCACCTCCATCCTGAATTTAGATCAGTGCAAGGGAAGATACCTTGTATACCTCACAGTCCTTGTGCAGACGAAGACCCGTCTCCACACTGAGGGCACCTTCCATCGTGTTGTGTAGCACTACCACCGTGCTAAATAGCATAGAGTTACACAGCACAGAAAGAGGCCCTTCGGCCCATCGTGTCCGCGCCGGCCATCAAGCCCTGTCTATTCTAATCCCATTTTCCAGCACTTGGTCCGTAGCCTTGTATGCTATGGCGTTTCAAGTGCCCATCTAAATGCTTCTTGAATGTTGAGGGTTCCTGCCTCTACCACCCTTTCAGGCAGTGAGTTCCAGATTCCAACCACCCTCTGGGTGAAAACGTTTTTCCTCAAATCCCCTCTAAACCTCCTACCCCTTACCTTGAAACTATGCCCCCTGGTTATTGACCCCTCCACTAAGGGGAAAAGTTCCTTTCTATCTATCCTATCTCATAATTTTGTACACCTCAATCAGGTCCCCCCTCAGCCTTCTCTGCTCTAAGGAAAACAACCCCAGCCTGTCCACTCTCTTCATAGCTGAAGCGCTCCAGCCCAGGTAACATCCTGGTGAATCTCCTCTGCACCCTCTCCAATGCAATCACATCCCTCCTATAGTGTGGCGACCAGAACTGCACACAGTATTCCAGCTGTGGCCTAACTAGCGTTTTGTACAGCTCCATCATAACCTCCCTGCTCTTATATTCTATGCCTCGGCTAATGAAAGCAAGTATCCCATATGCCTTTTTAACCACCTTATCTATCTGTCCTGCTTCCTTCAGGAATCTATGTACATGCACACCAAGGTCCCTCTGATCCTCTATCCTTCCTAGGGTCCTACCATTCATTGTGTATTCCCTTGCCTTGTTAGTCCTCCCAAAATGCATCACCTCACACTTTTCGGGGTTAAATTCCATTTGCCACTGTTCTGCTCATCTGATCAACCCGTCTATATCATCCTGTAGCCTGAGGCTTCCCTCCTCGCTATTTACCACTCCACCAATTTTCGTGTCATCTGCGAACTTACTGATCATACCTCCTACATTCATATCTAAATCATTAATGTACACTACAAACAGCAAGGGACCCAGCACCGATCCCTGCGGTACACCACTGGACACAGGCTTCCAGTCACAAAAACAGCCTTCGACCATCACCCTCTGCCTCCTGCCACTAAGCCAATTTTGGATCCAATGTGCCAAATTGCCCTGGATCCCATGGGCTCTTACCTTCTTGACCAGTCTCCCATGTGGAACATTGTCAAAAGCCTTACTGAAGTCCATGTAGACTACATCAACTGCACTACCATCATCCACACACCTCGTCACCCCCTCGAAAAATTCAATCAAATTGGTTAGACATGATCTCCCCCTGACAAAGCCATGCTGACTATCCTTGATTAATCCTTGCCTCTCCAAGTGGAGACTAATTCTGTCCCTCAGAATTTTTTCCAAAAATTTCCCTACCACTGATATTAGGCTCACTGGCCTGTAATTCCCTGGTTTATCCCTACTACCCTTCTTGAATAATGGTACTACGTTAGCTGTCCTCCAGTCCTCTGGCACCTCCCCTGTGGCCAGAGAGGTTCTGAAAATTTGTGTCAGAGCCCCTGCAATCTCCGCCCTTGCCTCACACAGCAGCCTGGGATACATCTCGTCGGGGCCTGGGGATTTATCCACTTTTAAGCCCGCTAAAACTGCTAGTACCTCCTCCCTATCAATGCTAATTAGATTCAGAACAGATGTAGCAGCTCAAAACTGGGCCCACAGTGCCTCATGGATGCCATCAGCAGCAGCAGAATTGTATCCCACCACAATCTGTAACCTCATGGCCTGGCATATCCCTCACTCTACCATTACCATCAAGCCAGGGGACCAACCCTGGTTCAATGAGGAGTGTAGAAGAGCATGCCAGGAGCAGCACCAGGCGTACCTAAAAATGAGGTGCCAACCTGGGGAAGCTGCAACACAGGACTACATGCATGCTAAACAGCAGAAGCAGCATGCTATAGACAGGGCTCAGCCATTCCACAATCAACAGATCAGATCAAAGTTCTGCAATCCTGCCGCATCCAGTCGCCAATGGTGGGGGACAATTAAACAACTAACGGGAGGAGGAGGCTCCATGAATATCCCCATCATCCACGATGGTGGAGCCCAGCATGTGAGTGTAAAAGACAAGGCTGAAGCATTTGCAACCATCTTCAGCCAGAAGTGCCGAGTGGATGATCCATAGCGGCCTCCTCCTGAGGTCTCCACCATCACAGAAGCCAGTCTTTAGCCAAATTGATTCACTCCACGTGATATCAAGAAACAGCTGAGTGCACTGGATACAGCAAAGGCTATGAGTCCCGACAACATCCCAGCTGTCATACTGGAGACGTGCTCTAGAACTAGCTGCGCCTCTAGCAAAGCTGTTCCAGTACAGCTACAACACTGGCATCTATCCTACAATGTGGAACACTGCCCAGGTATGTCCTGTCCACAAAAGCGAACACAAATCCAATCCAGCCAATTACCACCCCATCAGTCTAGTCTCAATCATCAGCAAAGTGATGGAAGGCATCATCGACAGTGCTATCAAGCGGCACCTAATCACCAATAACCTGCTCACTGATGCTCAGTTTGGGTTCTGCCAGGACCACTCGGCTCCAGACCACATTACAGCCGTGATCCAAACATGGACAAAATAGCTGAATTCCAGAGGTGAGGTGAGAGTGACTGCCCTTGACGTCAAGGCAGCATTTGACCGAGTGTGGCATCAAGGGGTCCTCATAAAATTGAAGTCAATGGGAGTCAGGGGGAAAACTCTCCACTGGCTGGAGTCATACCTAGCACAAAGGAAGATGGTTGTAGTTGTTGGAGGTCAATCATCTCAGCCCCAGGACATTGCTGCAGGAGTTCCTCAGGGCAGTGTCCTAGGCCCAACCATCGTCAGCTGGTTCATCAATGACCTTCCCTCTATAAGGTCAGAAATAGAGATGTTCGATGATGATTGCACAGTGTTCAGTTCCATTCGCAACTCCTCAGATAATGAAGCAGTCCCCGCCCGCATGTAGCAAGATTTGGACGACATTCAGGCTTGGGCTGATAAGTGGCAATTAATATTCACACCACACAAGTGCCAGGCAATGACTATCTCCAACAAGAGAGAGTCTAACCACTGCCCGTTGACATTCAACGGCATTACCATCGCCGAATCCTCCAACATCAACATCCTGTGGGTCACCATTGACCAGAAACTTAACTGGACCAGGCACTTAAATACTGTGGCAACAAGAGCAGGTCAGAGGCTGGGTATTCTACAGCGAGTGTCTCACCTCCTGACTCCCCAAAGACTTTCCACCAACTACAAGGCACAAGTCAGGAGTGTGATGGAATACTCTCCACTTGCCTGGATGAGTGCAGCTCCAACAACACTCAAGAAGCTCACCACCACCCAGGACAAAGCTGCCCGCTTGATTGGCACCCCATCCACCACCTTAAACATTCACTCCCTCCACCACCGGCATACCGTGGCTGCAGTGTGCACCATAGCAACTCGCCAAGACTTCTTCGGCAGCACCTCCCAAGCCCACGACCTCCACCACCTAGGAGAACAAGGGCAGCAGGCGCATGGGAACACTAGCACCTGCAAATTCCCCTCCAAGTTAAACACATTGCTGAATTGCAAATATATCGCCGATCCTTCATCGTCTCTGTGTCAAAATCATGGAATTCGCTCCCTAACAGCACTGTGGGAGTACCTTCACCACAAGGATTGCAGCGGTTCAAAAACGGAGCAATTATTTGTACGCCGTTTTTATACTCCCTCTGCACATGTGCGCCTGTTTGGCACTGCGCATGCGCACTCGATCCGGTCGTGCATATGCAGTACGATAAATGAGGAAGCCGGAAGTGGGGCCGAAACACGTTGCCAAGCCTGGAGCTGCTGCCATTGCTGCTCGAGCCCGAGTCTGCTACTAGGGCTTTTGGGTTATCTTTCGAAAATCAGTGACTATAGTAAAGGAGCCTCGAGGGCTTTTGCCGAGGATACCGCTGTGATTATCCACACATTTTTGCGGGGGGGGGGGGGGGTGGTGAGAGGGAGAGAGGGGATCGGAGGGGGGGGGGGGGGGAGAGAGAGGAGGGAGAGGGGGGGAGGGAGAGAGAGGGGGAGGGGGGAGGGGAGAGAGGGGATCGGAGGGGGGGGGAGAGGGAATCGAAGGGAGGGGAGAGAGGGGATCGGAGAGGGGGAGAGGGGGGAATCGGGGGGGGGGGGGGGAGAGCGGGGATGGGAGGGGGAGAAGGTCAGGAACTCAGGGACAGGGTGGTAAAGAGCATGGCAAGCAGTGTGGATGGGGGAAGAACCTGATACAGGTCTAAAGTTCAGTGGGGGGGAATGAGAGCGAGAACATGATCCAGATGGTAAGATGGATCACGTTTTTCCAACCCCACGGCCTATACACCCGCACCACGTCATCCTCTCCTGCCCCTAGACCCGGTTGATTTCTCGGAAAGCTGTCACTATTCACTTAATACCCAATAAATCTGTTAACAATCTGTGACCCACGCATAATGCCCCATCTTGGGGTTGGGGGGGGGGGGGGGAAAGGTCAGGAACTTCTTTGTGTGGTGGGGGCAGGGGATAGAAGAACTTGGGCAAGAGAAGGTCAGAAACCTGGGGGAGCAGGAACTTGGGCAGGAACCCAGCTGGCGGATGGGGGGGGGGGGGGGGGTGGGGGGTGGTGACGGTCAGGAACTTGGGCAGGGGTGCTCAGGATCCCAGGGTGTAAAGGGAGGTCAGAAAATATAGAAACATAGAAGATAGGAGCAGGAGCAGGCCATTCGGCCCCTCGAGCCTGTTCCGCCATTTAATGAGATCATGGCTGATCATCCAAGTTCAGTACCCTGTCCCTGCTTTCTCCCCATATCCCTAGATCCCTTTAGCCTTAAGAAATATATCCAACTCCTTCTTGAATATATTTAATGAATTGGCCTCTACTGCCTTCTGTGGTAGAGAATTCCACAGGTTCATCACTCTCTGGGTGAAGAAATTCCTCCTCATTTCTGTCGTAAATGGCTTAACCCTTATCCTTAGACTGTGACCCCTGGTTCTGGACTCCCCAACCATCGGGAACATCCTTCCTGCATCTAGTCTGTCCAGTCCTATCAGAAATTTATAATTTTCAATGAGATCCCCGCTCATTCTTCTAAACTTCAGCGAGTATAAGCCCAATCGACACAATCTCTCCTCGTACGTCATTCCTGCCATCCCAGGTATCAGCCTGGTGAATCTTCGCTGAACTCCTTCCACGGCAAGAACATCCTTCCTCAGATAAGGCGACCAAAACTGCACACAATACTCAAGATGTGGTCTCACCAAGGCCCTGTACAACTGCAGCAAGACATCCTTGTTCCTGTACTCAAACCCTCTCGCTACGAAGGCCAACATACCATTTGCCTTCTTAACCGCCTGCTGCACCTGCATGCTTACCTTCAGCGACTGGTGCACAAGGACACCCAGGTCTCGTTGCACTTCCCCTTCACGCAATCTATTGCCATTCAGATAATAATCTGCCTTCCTGTTTTTGCCACCAAAGTGGATAACCTCACATTTATCCACGTTATATTGCATCCGCCATGCTTCTGCCCAATCAACGAACCTGTCCAAATCATCCTGGAGTTTCTCGGCATCCTCCTCACAGCACACACGCCCACCCAGCTTTGTGTCTTCTGCAAATTTGGAGATATTACATCTAGTTCCCTTGTCTAGATCATTAATATATATTGTGAATAGCTGGGGTCCAAGGACCGATCCCTGCGGTGCGGTACCCCACCAGTCACTGCCTGCCACTCGGAAAAAGACCCGTTTATTCCAACTCTTTGCTTTCTGTCTGCCAACCAGTTCCCTATCCAAGTCAATACCTTGCCCCCAATCCCACGTGCCTTAACTTTACACGCTAATCTCTTATGCGGGACCTTATCGAAAACCTTCTGAAAGTCCAAATACACCACATCCACTGGTTCTCCCTTATCTATTTTACCAGTTACATCCTCAAAAAATTCCAGTAGATTAGTCAAGCACGATTTACCTTTTGTAAATCCATGTTGACTTTGTCCAATCCTGTCAGTTTTCCAAGTGCTCTGCTATTACATCCTTTAGAATCGACTCTAGCATTTTCCCCACTACCGTTGCTTACCGGTCTGTAATTCCCCGTTTTCTCTCTACCACCTTTTTTGAATAGTGGGGTAACATTAGCTACCCTCCAATCCATGGGTACTGTTCCAGATTCCATCGAATGTTGGAAGATGATCAGCAATGCATCTACTATTTCTAGGGCCACTTCCTTAAGTACCCTAGGATGTAGATTATCAGGCCTTGGGGATTTATCGGCCTTCAATCCCGTCAATTTCCCCACAAATACTGATTTCTTTCTTGGGCGAGGATGGTGGGAGGGGAAAAGAGATCAGGAACTTGGACAGGTGAAGAAGGTTAGGAACTTGGCAGGGGGAGGTCAGGAACTTGGCAGGTGGAGGCAGGAACTTGTTTGGGGGGGTAGGAGAAGGCCTTAACCCGTGAGGTTGAGCCCTGTTGCCTCCAGTCCAGATCCAAGGTCGACCCATCCTCTGTCATCGAATTACAGTATGCCGACGACGCTTGCGTCTGTGCACACTCGGAGGTCGAACTCCAAACCATCATCAACACCTTCACCGATGACAAAGTCCAACACCGCCTTCAGTGTGCCAGTGCAGCCTTCGGTCGCCTGAGGAAGAGTGTGTTTGAAGACCAGGACCTCAAACCCGGCACCAAGCTCATGGTCTACAGAGCAGTAGTGATTCCCGCTCTCCTGTATGCTTCAGAGACATGGACCATGTACAGCAGGCACCTTAAAGCACTGGAGAGATAGCATCAATGCTGCCTCCGCAAGATCCTGCAAATCGACTGGCAGGATAGGCGCACCAATGTCAGTGTTCTCGCTCAGGCCAACATCCCCAGCATCGAAGCTTTGAACACGCTTGATCAGCTATGATGGACGGGCCACATCGTCTGCATGCTCGATACGAGACTCCCAAAACAAGTGCTCTACTCGGAGCTCCGACACGGCAAGAGAGCCCTAGGTGGGCAGAGGAAACGCTTCAAGGTCACCCTCAAAGCCTCCTTGAAAAAGTGCAACATCCCCACCGACACCTGGAAATCCCTGGTCCAAGACCGCTCAAAGTGGAGAAGCATCCGGGAAGGCGCCGAACACCTCGAGTCTCTTCGCTGGGAGCAAGCGGAAGCCAAGCGCAGACAGCGCAAGGAGCGCACGTCAACCCAGGCACCCCACCCACCCGCCCCTTCAACCACCATCTGCCCCACCTGTGACAGAGACTATAGGTCCCGCATTGGACATATCAGTCACCCGAGAACTCATTTTTAGTGTGGAAGCAAGTCTTCCTCGGTTCCGAGGGACTGCCTAAGAGAAACCAAGTGAGCTCTGTTCTGTCTGGAGTAGGCAGTCAGAAAGACTCAAATTACACTTTGCAAAGTATCTGATTACGTCGGCAAGGAGGATCTGCAGGGTGTGTCTTGTCCTCCAAGGGGACCAATCAGAATTTTGGTGTTGCAAATAGACATGTCGGTTCAAGAAGGCGGTTCACCACCACCTTCTCAAGGGCAATTAGGGATGGGCAATAAATGCTGGCCTTGCCAGTGACACCCACATCCCAGCAACAGATAAAAAAAAGTTTTACAAAATTAAAAAGTCATGTAAAAAATGATTCACCCTTAATTTCTCCCGCTCCAAGTGTAATATTCCCCCCTCAGTGGCCATTTGCTCTTCTAATGTGGACACACCATAAAGTCCTTTGATGGCTTTTATACTGGCTGTTTAGATTTCTTTGACCATAAACCCCTCCCGCAAAATGTTATGTTGGCTTCTGTACACCCACCACACCACACCACACCCCCACCCCCGATATGTTCCTGACATCTCTCTCTCTCCCCACCACCTACGCACCCCACCCCACCGCCCCCAGATGTTTAACACCTCTCAGACCACTGCCAGCTTTCAGTCTCCCCCCCCCCATTCAGGTAGTTGCCCTGCCCTTGCTCTCCCACCCCTTTTCATTGCTCTCTCCATCCCCTTCGCACTCCTCTCCCCATCCCCCCTCCCTGATCCCCAATCCTCCACTTTCCCCTTTAGCTCTCTTGTCCCATCCCTCTCTCTTCCCCCCTTCTTTCTCCTCAGCCCATTTATCTTCCTGCCTTCTAATTCCACTGGACCAAAATACAGTACTTGGTCTTGACTCCATCATGCAATGGCGTGGGAGATCAACTAGTTCTATAAAGAAACAATCCAAAACTCTTAGTTAGTGGGGACTGTGTGGAATCTAATTATCTGTTAATCTCTATAGAAAACATTTGAATCCATTAATTACAGTGCAGTCGCCGTCGCCACGTGCTCCATCGCCAACCCAGAAATTCTTTTTGCACCTGCCCTCCCGACTGCCTCAATTCCCCCGAACACCTCCCAAACCATGCCTGAAGCAGCCAAAGGGGACTCCATGCAGCTGCTATGAGATATTCCTACATCTGGAGCAGAAATCTCGACCTTCATCATCTGGTGGATAACCCCTCCCCACTCCTGAATCCACTGGCATTCAGGGAAAAATATGCTGCAGACAGCCCCCCATCCCTGCTGAGGCAAACTCCCTCTTGCTACTTTAACCTCCCCTAACATTGCCTCTTCCCTCATGCTCTCACCCCCTCCCGCCTCCACTGCCTCTTCCCTCATATCCATCAGTCTACTCCTCCTCTCTTCCTCCTGTCTCTTCTCCCCGTCCGCTCCGATATGTTGATAGGGATAGAAGTAAGGTGAGAGGAGGCTCGTGTTGAGCATTAACACTGGCATAGACCTGTTGGGCCGAATGGCCTGTCTGTGCTGTAAAATTCTGCGCAATTCTATGTAATTCCACTCTTCTCCTCCCTCCTCGCTCACTCTCGCCTCCTCTACTCTCCTTACCTTCACCTTGCCTCTTTTCTCCCGCCCTCTCCTTTCAGCTTCATCTACTGTTCTCTCCATTCTGCTCTCCTTTCCTCTATCTTCTCTCACCACCTCTCCTCGCTCTTCCCTTCCTCTCTGCTCCTCTCCTACCACT
Organism: Somniosus microcephalus; assembly: GCF_052327205.1. Taxonomy (NCBI): domain Eukaryota; kingdom Metazoa; phylum Chordata; class Chondrichthyes; order Squaliformes; family Somniosidae; genus Somniosus; species Somniosus microcephalus. The sequence goes on along the minus strand of NC_141000.1, from coordinate 2,730,334 downwards.
ACCTCTCCTATCTTCTCACCCCCCTCTCCCAAAAAGTGCTCTTAGCCTTGCCTCCCCATATTCAAGATCATGTGTGCCCCATCATCTTTCCATTCAAATGTCTATCAGGTTTTCCATATAAATTGTATCCACATCTGCTGGCACATACCCCATTATGATTTAATAGTTTTCAATTCTTGTGGCAGTCTGTGACTCCATAATTCTATGCTCCAGCCATCAGATGGCACTGTAGCACAGATTTGTTGATCTATTAGATTTTGCCATTTTTTGCAGTAACTAATTGTTTAATTTATAAAATAATGATTTAAACAAAATAAAATAACTTGACTGAATTTAGCCAATGACGTTTCTGTGTCTTTTAATGCCTTCATTAAAGCTTTGCTTAGAAGCCTCAAATTATCTCTTCAACTGGCTTTTTTAGCTAACATGAATTCCGAGAGCTTTCAATCTCATCTGAGCATTGAGCATGTACAGTTTGCAGAATTCCCCAGCATTCAATCTGTACATCAACAGAAGTTGATGGATAAACAGGTTATCCCCACATCCTTGGAGTATTTAAGAGCTCCTATGCTTTTTCCAATAGTTACTTGGAAAGAAAAGATTGAATTTCAGGCAAGTGATGAATTTATATAGATACAATACAATTGTGTTTCTCTGTTACCAACTCCTCAGGGAATTAGCTAAGTACCTGAAAGAAAAAAATTTGCAGGGCTACGGGGGAAAGAGCGGTGGAGCGGGACTAGCTGAAGTGTTCTTGCACAGAGCCGGCAAGGGTTCGACGGGCCGAATGGCCTCCTTCTGTGCTGTAACTATTCCATGATTCTATGCTACAGAAGCAGCAGTAGGAACAGTAACAGCTGATATCATATGAGGCTGCAAAGGGGAAATTAACAGCTGTTCATGGAATTTTGTTGCTGATCGGAAAAGAAAACATTATTTAGAGTGGATATTTTAGTCAATCATTGCGTTTGATCGTATATATTCAGTTTAAAAATCTCTCTTGATCCATCTTTCAGACTTCATGATTTTCTCATATAGAATACTACATAAACAATGAATTTAGAATGTTTAGGTGGTAACTTTTGTATGTTTATGGTTATTTATGTTTATTAAAACCTGTATAAGTTAGAAAACTCTATAATAGTGAGCATATGCCACACATATCCAGGAAATCAGGAAATTGCACACTCCCAGCCTATGACTTTCTGTTTATTCAGTTTAACAAGCAGAAAATTCACTCTTAAGCATTTGAAGGCAAGAACATAAAGATAGGAACGGGCTATGATGGAGAAAGTGGTGATTGGGTACTGGACATGCGGGAATACGTATGGATTTGATGGTTAGTTTTGGTCCCACTCTCCGAGGCTGTCCTCCCCCACAAGAGTGTTGTACCCTGCCCCGCAATACTGCCAGATCTCAGCAACTCTCAATGCTCCAAAATCCCCTCCCTAATCCTGCTAAATCTCTCAATCTCTCTCCTCAGACTTCTTCCCATCTCGCTCAGCTCTCAAATCGCTGTACCTCATTCCCAATGCTTCCTAATCCATAACTGCTCCCAACGCTTCCTAACCCATAACTGCTCCCAACGCGACCAGACCTTGAGAAGTCCCTCTCCAATGCCCAAGATCCTTCCTCCAGCAATCCCAGCCCTGCTCCTAGAATCTCCCTCTCCAATATTTCTATAACCCTGGGAGCTCACCCCTAGTGATCCCATACCCTGGATCTCACCTCAGAGTAGTTAGACGCAGAGACCCATCCCAGTGCTGCTAGATCTCAGGGCTACACCTAATGCAGACAAAGTCAGTGACCCTGGTAATACTATTTCACATAATACCCCTAATCTTAGAAAACCTCTGACTCTCAGTATGCAATGCCACATGATATACACTTATTTCTAAATAAATATAACCCAATGATTAGGTTTCTGCGGAGCTTGTGTCCAAATTTCAGATAGACATTCCCAGCAGGCAAAGCTCTTACACTTGAACATGAAGATGAAAAGCTAAATCTATATGCCTTGGAATGTGGCTCAATTAAGAAATCCACAGCAAGGCTTGCTTTAAATTACTGCTGACTTGGTATCTATATGTTGGAGCAAAATCCATCTTCACATGTCTTGCTGAAGATTACAAGCAGTTGCTGGAAGAAAATGTCTAATGTCTTTCAGCAGCCATGTTGGTTTACCACCCACTCCACCATACACCCTTCATAAGAACATAAGAAATAGGAACAGGAGTAGGCTATTTGGCCCCTCAAGCCTGCTCCACCATTCAATAAGATCATGGCTGATCTTCTACCTCAACTCCACTTTCCTGCACTATCCCCATATCCCTCGATTCCCTTAATATCCAAAAAGCTTAATAAAAACATAAAAATATTCAATAATTCAGGGGGAAAAGATCACACACTTACCCATAAACTTCTATCCAATAATCTCCTTCCCATGAACACCACAATGCTCCGTCCACCAGGCCTCAGTCTGTGTTGGAGTAAAATTAGATGTTGCATGGACACTCTAATCTGCTCCCTCCATCCCAGACTGTGCTTCTGACTGGCTCCTGTCCTTCATTACTAGGCCTGCATCCAAAGCCTGAGCTTCTGCAGTCAACCCAATCCCAAACCACCCCAACCCAACCTCAAACCACCTCACTGCAAACCCAATCCCAAACTACCCCAAATTATCCCAACCAATCCCAAATTACCCCAATGCAAACCCAATCTCAAACCACCCCAAATTATCCCAACCAAATCCCAAACCACCCCAACCCCAAACTACCCCACCCCCAACCCATCCCAAACTATTTCAACTCATCCCAAACCACCTCAACACAAACCTAATCCCAAACTACCCCAAATTATCCCAACCAAATCCCAAACCACCGCAACGCAAATCCAATTCCAACCTACCCCAACGCAAATCAAATCCCAAACTACCCCACCCAATCCCAAACTACCCCAACCCAATCTACCCCAATCCAATCCCAAATTATCCCAAACTACCCCACCCAATCCCAAACTACCCCAACCCAATCCCAAACTACCCCAACCCAATCTATTGCAACCCAATCCCAAACTACCCTAAATTATCCCAAACTACCCCAAATTATCCCAAACTATTCCAACCCAATCCCAAATTATCCCAAACTATCCCGCCCCATCCAAAACGACCCCACGCAATTCCAATCCCACACTATTCCAACAATCCCCAACCAAACACCACAACCCACCTGACTCTCCGCTCGCATTTGCACGGCAGCATCATTACCAGTGGGCGCGGGCCTCTCCCGCCAGGCCCCGCCCACAGCCCGCGCGCTCCGCCCGTTGGGGTTTGAACGGGAGCGGCGGCCCCTGTGGAGACCACGTGCCTCACCGGGGCCGGCGGCTGGGTGTGCGCATGCGCCGGTCGCTCCTTTCGCCGGGCGGTGGATTTTCGGCGCGAACCCTGGGGCGCGGGTTGGGAGGAACAATTAACAATATGGCAGGATAGGGAGGAGAGAGGGTCAGAGAGAGAGGCAGGAGGAAGAGTTATTGCTGCACTGAGAGGGAAAGGGGGGTTTGCGCGATCTGGCTGACGCTGGCATTTATTGCCCCCAGAAGGTGGCGGTGGGTCTTTCTTGACCCGCTGCGGCCCTTGTGGTGAAGATACTTCCCCAGTGGTATCAGCTAGGCATTTCTAGGGCTCTCACCATGAGGGAAGGGATGGAGGTTCCCACAACATGGTGATTGGCACAAGAACCAGAGGCGACATGAGGAAAAACTTTTTTACGCAACGAGTGGTTAGGATTTGGAATGCACTGCCTGATAGGGTGGTGGAAACAGCTTCAATAATAGTCTTCAAAAGGGAATTGGATAAATGCTTGAAGGAGATAAAAAGTTGCAAGGATATGGGGAAAGAGCAGAGGATTGCTCTTCGAAAGAGCCAGCGCAGAGGCGGTGGGCCAAATTGCCTCCTTCTGTGCTGTATTCTATAACATTGCTGCTCTTGTCCTTCTCATTGGTAAAGGTCACGGGGAGGGAGATGCTGTCTAAGTGTCCTTGGCGAGTTGCTGCAGTGCATCCTGTAGATCATACACACTGCAACCACAGTGGGCTGGTGGCAGAGGGAGTGAATACTGAGTGCAGACACGCCGATCAAGGGAAGCGCTCTGTCCTGGATGGTGTTGAGCTTTGAGTGTTGATGCGACGCCACCATCCAGGAGAGTGGTGAGTATTCCATCATACTCCTGACAAGCCTTATAGATGGTGGGCAGGCTTTGAGTGGTCAGGAGGTGAGCTACTCATCACAGAGTACCCAGACTGCTGCTTAAAAGAGCCATCAATTGGTCCAGGCAGCGGGCGGTCGAGGGGGTCGTCCAGCCAGATTGCCTGCTTCTCTTCCGCGGCCATGTTCGCGCCCGGGTGGCCCTGGAGATGGAGCACGCGCTGTCCGCCGGCGCGCTTGAGTATTTCCGCGACCGGTGGGCGCCGCGGGGACTAGAGTGCATTATCAACCCGGAAAACCAAATTTTAATTTGATTTGTTAAGTTTCAGTTGAACTTTTGTTTATTTACAGTCCAATTGGGGTTTTTTTGGGGTCCAAACAAAAAGAGTACCCAGACCGCTGCTCTTGTAGCCATGTTGAAACGGATTCTTTTGGTCCTCAATCTGGTTCAGTACAAACACTGAGTCGAATACTAGTTGAGTTCAACAGTTTTTATTCCGTCATCCCGGGAGACTTACTCTGATACAGCACAGTCCTGACTCCAGAAGAGTCCGGCAGGTTAAACCAGAGCAAGCAATCTTTCATACAGTGTGCCACATTATTATACTTGCATTTGAGAAGACATTAACACATCGTACAGTCTGCACCAATCCCGAGCTGTACACGTATACATTTAATTTGATTTCCTGGCCTGGCAGTATGAAACAAAGAAGTCACATTTCACTGAATGGTTTATAGTTAAGTAAATATCCTGGTAATGGTTTCATGATCACCTAATCATTGTGGTAATGCGTTTGCAATCATGGTAATGTGTTTTCTGATCGCCTATTGCCTGTATAACCTCTGCACTCCGCCCTACACTGTTTCCACCAGCAAGGTGTGACATCGTGGGTGCCAGCCATATTAGCAGCCACAGATCAGTTTAGCTTCTTTTATTTTACTTCCTGCTGCCTTCACAGTTTCTTGAGTTAACATGATCATTTCTTACAATATGCAAGTGACTCAGCGATGTCGACATTTCACCACCATTTTATGCTGACAGGATCCTCCATTTTAGATTGACAGGGTCCTTGGCTATGCGAAGCGAGTTGTTACCATATTTTGCATTCTATATCCTCAGCCACAGTGTTAATATGGTTGGTCCAACTTCTGGTCAATGGTGACCCCCAAGATGTTGATGATGGAGAAACTAGAAAAATGCACATAATTACGGCAAGTACCACCACTAGCCCATGTAGCAGAGTTTGTCCCATTGATCCTAGCCATCCTCCAATGATCCAATCAAACCAGTCATCCCCTGGCTTAGGTTTCTTATACTGACTTACTGCATCCCGGATATGTTTGACAATGTTGGTTATGTTTTCCGAGCTATCAGGGATATAAGTACAGCACTCACTTCCTATCAAGGCACAGGTTCCTCCTTGTGCTGCAAGGAGGTAATCTAAGGCCATTCGATTCTGGAGGGTTACTGTTCTAATGGCTATCATTTCGGCACTCATGTCTGCTATAGCTTCCTCAGTGTCATTGGCAACTATCTCTAGTAGCCTTGCCAGATTCCTTGTTTTGTCCATCAAGCTCATTATTCCATAGGGAGGGTTTATTACGCCGCAAAATCGATTAAAAGCTCCTAGCTCTCTTTTGGTCGCGTGTTTCTTAAATTCGTGGTGTTCCCCAATCTTATTCAAGTGGTGAATAAAAGGTACTGCATAACCTATGTAACACGAACCCGTCCAATCCCGGGGTAACCATGGATAGGCTTGGTGACCACATATAAAATAGGTCCCATTATATGCGATTAAATTGTCGTCTAATGCCTCACGAATCCTCCATCCCCATCTGATTTCCATTCCTTCCCATGGTCCCCCACTTGTCCTATTGGGGGTTCTGGTATGATCTAATTGGAAGAAACCTTGGCCACAGCCTCTGGTGCGAATACATTTTGTTACATTAACATTTTGGAAACATTTACTGCGTCCTACTTCTATACCTCCCGGCACACTCTTCGTTAAACATATTGGCCCCTTCGGCCTACCAACTCCTGAAGTATTAGTAAGGACTAAGGCTGGAGGCTGGCTGTCCCGATTATAATTAGGCTGGTACCACCCTTGGAAAGTGGTTAGGTCGTAACCTGCCGACTTCCATTTGTCCCTGTCGCCCTCCTGGTTGTATGAATCTTTATAAAGGCCGCTGGCGTTCTGGCGCATGACCCACTCCGCCATCTCTGTGGCATTGAACGGGATGGGTCTCAAGGGAATCCCTCTTTTACTATGGATAGGAATGTGACTGCAAACCCAACAGCTTGTTAAGTTATAGCTTTTGGCATATTCATATGACATGTGCAGAAAGGTGTTGGTAAGTAATTCACGTTTCTTCCGTGATTTGTCCGTATCGCCTTGAGTCAGGCACAATAGTCCAAAAAGTCCAATAACAACGAGCAGCAACTTCATGGTTTCAGTCTTCAGTGGGTGCTCCGCCTGTGGTGGTGTTTTCTTCTTTGTAGCACTCGGCTCCGACCCGCCTGGGATGCTGTTTTCTCCCGGCTCCGAAACTTGATGCTAAGCAGATGGTCCCCTAGCGGTTGTTAATCTGTGAAATAAAAGGCTTACACACAATCAAAATTAAAACTTAAAATATTAAAACTTAAAATTAAAAATTAAAATCGTATAATAAGTATAATAAGAGTAGGATTTCAGCAGGCCAGAACAATCCAAACACAACACCAGACCTCGTAAAAACTGCAGTCACCTCTATCAAGGCCGAACACGAGTTCTGTAGTCTCCTATCAATGGCTGATCAATCAAAAAAAAAAAAAATTAATGATTGTTCGTAAAATCTACTATATACTGTACTGATTTACTACTGATTATCTCTAAAATCTACTATATACTGTACTGATTTACTACTGATTATCTCCCCCCCTTTTGATTGGTTTCTCCAATCAATTTACAGTGGTGGAAATGCACCCATGCGCTTCTTCCCTCGACCTTAGCTGCAGTCGGGGTTGTTAGTAAGACCTGATATGGACCTTCCCACCTTGGATCTAGACTTTTACGAGTCCAGTTCTTAACCATCACATACGAACCTGGTTCAATTTTTAGAGAACCAGATAAGTCAGGAAGTTCACCATATGCAGCACGGACCTGTGAATGCAGCCCGCGCAAAACCTTAGTAAGAGCCAAGACATATGTCATCATTTCTTCAGTCATATGGTGAAAATGCACCGTTGTAGGAGCATTTTGGTTCCAGGGAGTCTTGAGTGGTCTACCATAGATAATCTCAGCAGGTGTAAGTCGTGCTTTACCCGCTGATGTGGTGCGGATCTGAAAGAGAGCCACAGGAAGCAATTTCAACCAAGTGGAGCCGGTTTCGGCTACCAGTTTAGCAAGTTTGTTCTTCAGAGTCTGATTGGTTCTTTCAACAAGTCCTGCAGCCTGTGGTCGATAAGCACAATGCAATTGCTGATGAATGTTCAACTGGGTACAAAGTTCCTTGTTCACTTGGGCAGTGAAATGAGGACCGTTGTCAGAACTTAACCTAGCGGGAATACCATACCGAGGTATGATCTCAGCAATACCTTAACAACAGTAGAGGCTTTATTGTCTGTGGTTGGATATGCCTCGATCCATTTACTAAATACATCTACAATGACATGTACGTATTTGTAACACTGACATCTTTCCAACTCAATGTAGTCCATTTGCAGGGTCTCAAAGGGACCCTCAGGTAAAGGGGTTTTTCCCCATTCGCAAGGCACTCCCTTTCCAGGGTTGTGTTGTTGACAAATCAGGCATCGATCGCTAATGTTCTGTGCTATTGCTTGAAGCCTTGGATGCCACCAAGTACTTAGAAGCAAATCACCCACTGCCCTGGCACCACAATGAGTTGCAAAGTGTACACATTCAATAACCCATAAAGCTAGCTCATCAGACATGCAAGTCTGTTCCGCGGGAGTAGTCCAGAGTTTTGATAAAGGGTTATATACACATCCCAATTCTCTCCACAAATGCTTATCACTATCAGGAGCGTCCTCCTGCAACTTAATCACCTCTTGGATGGTTGGCATTAGTTTTTCCGAGGTAGACTGATTCTTTTTGGAATTTTTAGTCTGCCTCATCATTCGGGGCACAATCATTTGGTGACTCCTAGAAGCATTTTTGGCCGCCTCATCATTCGGGGCACAATCATTTGGTGACTCCTAGAAGCATTTTTGGCCGCCTCTATCTATATCTACCGGGTTTTGGCCAGTGGTATGGGCAGAGCATTTAATCACAGCTATCTGTTTGGGGAGTAAAAGGGCTTGCAAGAGATCTGAGACTAACTGACGGTGAGAGATTGGGCTGCCCGAAGAGGTCAGAAAACCTCTATTTTTCCACAATTGTCCAAAGTCGTGAACTACTCCAAAGGCATATCTAGAGTCTGTATGTACATTGATTTTTAATCCTTCTCCCAAAGTACAAGCTCGTATGAGTGCAAACAGTTCGGCTTGCTGGGCAGAAAAAGGGGATTCAAAGGCTGCTGATTCTAAGGTGACACCTTCCTGATTTACAATTGCATAACCAGAAATTCGTTTTCCCATCTCATCAACTGAAGAACTGCCGTCCGTATACATGGTAATATCGGGATCTGCAATAAGAGTGTCAGACAGATCAGGTCGGACTGAGGTATCATCCTTAATGAGGTTTAAGCAATCATGGCTTGGTTCATCACTCTCGGAGGGCGGATATGCAAGGAAACTGGCAGGGTTGAAAGTGCTACAGTGTTCAAATGCTAGTCGAGGATTGTTCAGTAAGTATATTTCATACTTATTTTGCCTGGCGGTAGTCAGGTGTTGGGTCTGCAATTGCCCCAATAACGCAGTGACTGAGTGAGAGCTATACACGGTAATGTCCTGCTGAAGTGTCATATTAGCAGCTGACTGTAGACTGTTGTAGATGGCTGTAAGGATCTGGGTGCAATAGGGATGTCCTAAGGCTACCGGATCCAGTTTTGATGAATAATAAGCTACCGGTCGATGCTTATCTCCATGCTTCTGAGTCAGAACTGCTGTTGAGCAATCGTTCATTACTGTGCAATATAACTGGAATGGCCTATCATACAGGGGTCGTCCCAGGGCTGGTGCTTGGACCAGATCCTGTTTTAATTCCTCAAATGCCTGCTGTGCCTCTAGTTCCAGCTCAAACTCTCCCTCTTTAGCCGTGTAGGGAGTCAGATGTTTGGTTAATACTGCAATATTAGGTATCCACTGTCGACAATAATTAACCATTCCCAGCCACTGCCTGACTTGTTTGGCCGTTTTAGGGGTTGGCGTCTCGCATATTGGCTGTATTCTGCTAGTTTCCAAACTGCGGTTTTCGGCTGATAACATAACTCCAAGAAATTTAACTGTCTTCTGAGCCACCAATACTTTCGCTGGAGATACCACATATCCTAATTCTGAGAGATAGTTCAACAACTGAATAGTGTCCTCTCTGTTACTTAGCTCATCAGGGCTAGCAATGAGAAGGTCATCCACATACTGGATCAGATTGGAGCCACAATTTAATGTCAGTGTCTGTAATTGCTGTTGAAGGCACCGCGAAAACAGGGCAGGTGAATTCACAAAGCCCTGGGGTAATCGAGTCCACGTATACTGCTGACCGTTGTAAGTGAAGGCAAAAAGGTATTGGCTAGTAGTGGCCAATGGCAGGGAGAAAAAGGCGTGCTGGAGATCGACTACCGCAAAAACTGTAGCATCAGCAGGTATCGAGGCCAAGATGTGTGCTGGATTAGGTACTAGCGCATGAAGTGGCTGAACAATCGCATTTATTGCTCGTAAATCCTGCACTAGGCGGAACTGATCAGGCTTACCAGGCTTCGGAACAGCCAGGATGGGTGTATTACAACTGGATTGGCAAGTTACCAAAATCCCCTGCTCCAACAATCCCTTAATGAGTCTGTCTATACTCGGAAGAGCTTGGTGTTTCAAAGGGTATTGTCGTACCATCGGCAAGGTCACATTTTCCTTCACTGGGATCTCAATGGGTTTTATGCCGGTTAGACCTACATGCGTTGGGTCTTCTGCCCACACCTGTGGATTCACATACTCCAGTATGTCTTTCCCTACATGACGGTGCACCACAGTCAGGCTAGGCTCAGGGTTTTGGTAAAATTGGACCATCAGACCTCCGGGTAACTGTTGCGGTTGGTGACATTCAGGGTTTGCCTGATCGATCACTTGTTTTACCATGGGCCCCAAATCTTTGGCATGGAAAGGCTGGTTAACTTCCCGCGTGATATGAGGGGCCACTGTCGAAGGCTGCTTCCACAAGTGTAAGGGAACCTGCACAAACTCTGCTTTTCCCTCAGGTCCAGTTACTACAGCCTTGAGGTAGATTGTCCATTCGGTACCTTCCTGATCTTTAAAATACTCCTCAAGGGCCCTATCCTTTCCACTTCGATCATATGCCAGTGTCACATGATAGGAGGATGCATTGAGGTCGAGCGACCACCATTGAGGTGTAGTCGAAACATAACATTGCCTTTTATTTGCCCAATGTCCTATTGCTATTCCTTCATCACCACAATCAAGTTTGAGTTGGAATGCACATAGTAAGTCTCTGGCCATTAAATTGCAGCCCAAGCCGGTAGTTATTACAAATTGATGGGTTGCAGATTGATTTTTGTAGGTCACCTGAACTGGTTCTGACATAGCATACTTGGTCATTTGACCTTGGAAGCCTGATAATTCCTGGGTCTTGTTGGATCGGGGAAGTTTAAGGTCCGATTGGACAGAGGACATGGTGGCTCCAGTGTCTACTAAAAAGGGATACCATTGATCGTGGATTTGCAACATTAATAAGGGTTCTCGGTCCGAATGTAAAGTGCTGACCACTAGATTAGCTAGTCAATTCTGTGGGAATGGATTGTTCTGGGAGAAATTGGTATATCCTCCCCTGCCTCCTCTAGGTCCTCCTTTGTTTCCTCTCCATCTTCCCCTGCCTCTCCTAGGTGGGTCTCCAGAGGCTAAGGATTGGCAGTCTCTGACCCAGTGGCCATCCTCTCCACAGTTATAACACTGCCCTTGTCTTGGACCTTGGTATCCCCGTCCTTGTCCTCTACCCCTTCCTCTACCTCCGTAATTCTGTTGTGGAGGGGCGTAGGGTTGGCCGTATGCAGTAGCATCGGGGCCGTTTGGATGAGTGTAATATCCATAATTCTGAGAGTCTACCCATCCAGGGGTACAGTATTGAGGTTCCATCTGATACCCTGTCCTGTCTATCGTGTGTGGTTGAATTGGGACTTCCTTCACGACATATTCTGTTTTTATTGTCTTCTGGGGTTGGTTCTCCAAACCTTTACTCTCTTTCCAATAATATTTTATGGCTCTAGTAATTTGAGCTGGGCTATTTTCTGCCCAGTTCATATTATTGGTTTTAATTGCGGTTGCTACCGCAGCCGGAAGGCAGTTCATCAGAATTGGGGTGAATTGGCTCCTCCTTGATAATTGGTGTCCCCCGACTATCCCTGATAAACCTCACAGAATCTCTCCAAAAATTCCTCAGGTCCCTCATCTTTCTTTGGCTTAGTATCTAGGACATTGGACATGTTAATAGGCTTCTGAAGTGTTTGACTAGCAGCCGTAAGCATGGCTGTTATTCTATCATTGTCATTCCCCATGGCCACATTTAGGGCTGCCAGATTAGCATGTCGCAAGTGAGTTAAGAATCGAGTATGTTCCGAGGGGGTCAGTACTTGTTGGATTAAAGCCCATAAATCTCGGGATTCAGCGTTGTACACTTGAATGGTGGTTCGTAAAAAGTCCACAAACTTTTGAGGCGCTTTGTGGCGATCCGGCGCATTAGTTAGGATAGACATTAATTCATTGGGCTTCCATGGGAAGAATACATCTATGGTGGGGTTAGCTGCAGCAGTAGCCTGATCTGGGTTTGGCATCTTTCTCACTGGAAAGTTCCTGGGTGGGTTACCGGAATGATTTTTTGATTCTGACTCATGATCCTCAGGAGGTGATAAATCATCCTCCGAATCGGTAAAGTCACTACATGACTCAGTGTCGCTTCCCTGAGTGGATTTATGTTGAACTAACTGTCTGACTCTTTTCTTATTTTCCCGTTTCTCTTCTTCCTTCTTTTTCTTTTTCTTATCACTCCGGGTAGGAGTATAATTTGGCACAGGTTTTGTCTGTCCTGCCGTTTGTAACCGGGTCCGACTACTTATGGGATCAGTAACGCCTGTGGCACTATCGGGTAAGGTGGTTGGGGGTATTCCTGGAGTGACTGGGGGACTAGTTGCGGAGAGGGTTGCTGGAGGGGTAGTATTAGGCATCGCTAGTGAGGCCGACGTTGGAAGGGAGGGGTAAATATTGATGTACTGGGGTGGCTGAGGAGGTGGCGCATTAGGAGTTCTGTACATCCAATTGTCTAAGTCCTCATCTGTTCCGTCTCCCTCTTTCAACCTAAGGCCAACCATTGAACTACGTAGTTCATTTTTATCCTTTTTATCTGGTGCCTTTTCAGATTTTGACCTTTTCTCATGTGCACATTCTTTCTTAAGTATTTCAATGGGTTTAGGATTTCCTCCTTCGGTTAACTTTATTCCTAATTTAACAGCATTTTCTTGCCAGCTGGCTAATAGGGAACTGTCTTTAATTTCTTGGCAGTACTGTCGCCAGAGTCCAATTAGTTTTTTAGTCTTGCTTCCCATGTTCTTTTTCCAAATAATTCCTTGAGCTTGTTTAACCGTTTCTAAACTTTTGGGACCCCCTAGTGGCCATTGTTCGCTGCCTAATTTTTTATTTAAACCCCCTGAGAGTAGTCTCAATTGTTGGGCTTTATCCGGATATTTGTCACAAGGTTTGTAGGGCACTGCCCTCGTCACTTGTTGTGTCTAGGTAATTACCCATGGTTCTCTTACACTAAGGGCTCCCTTTCAGGATTCGAGTTACGTTTTTAAAAGTGTCTCATATATTTCACGGATACCGGCACACAAAACTAAACACCACAATACAATAACTACAATACTTAGACCAAACAAAAACACAGTGAGTCGTCTATATTCATCAAATAGTAATTTTAGCCTCTGTCACCGTCTGGTACAGGTATTCTTAGCCTAATTATTCAAATCGTAAATTTAGCCTCTGTCACCGCCTGGTACAGGTATTCTTAAACTCTAATTATTCAACTTATACGACCCTTATCTTGCACTCCCCGAGTACAAGTTGCTCGAGCTCTAGAGTCCCCGACTCTCTCTTTTTACTTTCTTTCAAGTATTCTTTTTCTCTTTCTCTAAAATCACTACTTATCTACTTTTTAGTCCAATCGGAGCCTGAGCGGACCAAGTGAAATACGAGGCCGGCGCGTTACCCGACTTGGATACTTATTTCCTAAGTTTACACAGTATTTGCCAGATTGACCCAGATCTCGTCGGGACACCACGCAAGAATTAGCGAGTGGCAAAACTTTTATCGGACTTACGGATCAGAGGAAAACCGAGGTGGTAAATTTAAACATACTCACTCCGGGGGCCCATTTCCTCCTCTCACGTCCAAAACTAGTTCGGCTCTTAATTTCGCGAATTCTCGGTGATCGTCCGTTGAGATCCCACTTCTGACACCAAATGTTGAAACGGATTCTTTTGGTCCTCAATCTGGTTCAGTACAAACACTGAGTCGAATACTGGTTGAGTTCAACAGTTTTTATTCCGTCATCCCGGGAGACTTACTCTGATACAGCACAGTCCTGACTCCAGAAGAGTCCGACAGGTTAAACCAGAGCAAGCAATCTTTCATACAGTGTGCCACATTATTATACTTGCATTTGAGAAGACATTAACACATCGTACAGTCTGCACCAATCCCGAGCTGTACACGTATACATTTAATTTGATTTCCTGGCCTGGCAGTATGAAACAAAGAAGTCACATTTCACTGAATGGTTTATAGTTAAGTAAATATCCTGGTAATGGTTTCATGGTCACCTAATCATTATGGTAATGCGTTTGCAATCATGGTAATGTGTTTTCTGATCGCCTATTGCCTGTATAACCTCTGCACTCCGCCCTACACTGTTTCCACCAGCAAGGTGTGACATCGTGGGTGCCAGCCATATTAGCAGCCACAGATCAGTTTAGCTTCTTTTATTTTACTTCCTGCTGCCTTCACAGTTTCTTGAGTTAACATGATCATTTCTTACAATATGCAAGTGACTCAGCGATGTCGACATTTCACCACCATTTTATGCTGACAGGATCCTCCATTTTAGATTGACAGGGTCCTTGGCTATGCGAAGCGAGTTGTTACCATATTTTGCATTCTATATCCTCAGCCACAGTGTTAATATGGTTGGTCCAACCTCTGGTCAATGGTGACCCCCAAGATGTTGATGATGGAGAAACCAGCAACGGTGGCACGGTTGAAGGTCAACGCGAGATTATACAGTCATAACACCACAGAAGGAAGCCATTCAGCCCATCAAGTCTGTGCCAGCTCTCTGTAGAGCAATCCAGTCAGTCCCATTCCCCCTCTCTATCCCCGTAGCCCTGCAAGTTTATTTCCCTCAAGTGTCTAGCCAGTCTCCCCTTGAAAACATTGAGTGCCTCCGCTTCCACCAATTCCGTCGGCAGTGAGTTCCAGGTCCTCACCACTCGCTGCGTAAAAAAGTTTCATCTCACATCCCCCCCCCTGTATCTCTTGCCCAAAACCTTAAACCTGTGTTCCCTAGTCCTTGTACCATCAACTAGTGGGAACAGCCTTTCCCCGTCTAGCCTATCCAAACCCGTCATAATCTTGTACACCTATCAAATCACCCCGCAACCTCCTTTGCTCTAATGAAAACAAATCCAGCTTCTCCAACCTGTCCTTGTAACTAAGATCCCCCATCCTCGGAACCATTTTGGTAAATCTTCTCTGCACCCTCTCAAGTGCCTTCACATCCTTCGTAAAGTGTGGTGACCAGAACTGGACGCAATACTCCAATTGTGGCCTAACCAACGCTTTATAAAGGTTCAGCATAACTTCTCTACTTTTGTACTCGATACCTCTATTTATGAAGCCCAAGATCCCATATGCTTTGCTAACCACTCAATATGTCCCACCACCTTCAGGGACCTATGCACATTAACTCCCAGGTTCCTCTGTCCCTGCACACTCTTTAAAACTGTGCCATTAAGTGTATATTGCCTCTCCCTGTTCCTTCTGCCAAAATGCATCACCTCACACTTCTCTGTATTAAATTCCATCTGCCACTTGTCTGCCCATTCTGCTAGCCTTTCTATGTCCTGTTACAGTCGATTGGTATCATCCTCACTGTTTGCCACACCCCCAAGTTTGGTGTCATTGGCAAATTTTGAAATTCTACTCTGTATTCCAATATCCAGGTCATTTATATATATCAAAAAAAGCAGTGGCCCCAGCACTGACCCTTGGGGAACACCACTGTCTACCATCCTCCAGTCTGAAAAACAGCCATTTACCACAACTCGCTGTTTTCTGTCCTTAAGTCAATTCCTTATCCAAGCTGCCACTGACCCACCTATTCCATGAGCCTCAATTTTGTTAACCAGCCTTCAATGTGCTGAGATTGTTGGGCTTTCTCTTGTTGGAGATGGCCATTGACTGCCAGTTGTCCACCCAAGCCTTAATGTTGTCCATTTCCTCCTTCGAGGTTGACATGAGCAGCTTCAGTGTCAAAGGAGTTGTGAGTGGAGCTGAACACTGGAATCGTCAGTGAACAGCCCCACTCCTAACCTTGTGATGGAGGGATTCCTGCAGTGATGTTTTGACTGAGGACACTACCCTGAGGAACTCCTGCAGTGACGGCCAGCGGCTGCAATGAATGACCTTCGATGGCCAATGGCTATGTTCCTGTGTGTCAGGTATGACTGTCCAGCCAATGCAGTTTTCCCTTTCACCCTCATTTACTTCCCTTTTTCTGTGGATCCTCAGTGCCATACTCTGTTGAATTCTGATTTAATGTGAGGGCAGCTACTTTGACTTCTTCTCTGATATTCAACTCATGCCCATATCTGTATCAAGGCCGTTATGTAGTTCTGAAAGAGCTCGAAATGACCATTAATGAATAGGTTGTTAGTGAGATGGGGCAGTTAATTGGCATTATTGATGATTGCTTCCATCACTTTGCCGATGATTGACTGGAGGCTGGTAGGGCAGGAATTGGCCGGGTTTGATTTATCCCGTTTTTTCTGGATAGAGCTTAGCTGAGCAATTTTCCGCATTGTTGGGTAGAGATGCCAGATCAGCACTGGAACAGCTTGGTCAAATGGTTCAGTACATCATTTGTATAGAAACATAGAAGATAGGAGCAGGAGTAGGCCATTCGGCCCTTCGAGCCTGCTCCGCCATTCAATGAGATCATGGCTGATCATCCAAATTCAGTACCCTGTCCCTGCCTTCTCCCCATATCCCTTGATCCCTTTAGCCTCAAGAAATATATCCAACTCTTTCTTGAATATATTTAATGAACTGGCCTCCACCGCCCTCTGTGGCAGAGAATTCCACAGGTTCACCACTCTCTGGGTGAAGAAATTCCTCCTCATTTCAGTCCTAAATGGCTTACCCCTTATCCTTAGACTATGACCTCTGGTTCTGGACTCCCCGGCCATCCGAAACATCCTTCCTGCATCTAGTCTGTCCAGACCTGACAGAATTTTATAGGTTTCAATGAGATCCCCTCTCAATCTTCTAAACTCCAGTGAGTATAAGCCCAATCGACACAATCTCTCCTCATACATCATTCCTGCCATCCCAGGTATCAGTCTGGTGAATCTTCGCTGCACTCCCTCCATGGCAAGAACGTCCTTCCTCAGGTAAGGTGACCAAAACTGCACACAATACTCAAGGTGCGGTCTCACCAAGGCCCTGTACAACTGTAGCAAGACATCCTTGTTCTTGTACTCGAACCCTCTTGCTACGAAGGCCAACATACCATTTGCCTTCTTAACCACCTGCTGCACCTGCATGCTTACCTTCAGCGACTGGTGCACAATAACACCCAGGTCTCTTTGCACTTCCCCTTCTCGCAATCTATTGCCATTCAAATAATAATCTGCCTTCCTGTTTTTGCCACCAAAGTGGATAACCTCGCATTTATCCACATTATAGTGCATTTGCCATGTTTCTGCCCAATCACCCAACCTGTCCAAATCGTACTGGAGTTTCACGACATCCTCCTCACAGCTTACCCTCCCACCCAGCTTTGTGTCGTCTGCAAATTTGGAGATATTACATCCAATTCCCTCGTCCAGATCACCAATATATATTGTGAACAGCTGGGGTCCTAGGACCGATCCTTGCGGTACCCCACTAGTCACTGCCTGCCACTCGGAAAACGACCCATTTATTCCAACTCTTTTCTTTCTGTCCACCAACCAGTTCTCTATCCAAGTCAATACCTTGCCCCCAATCCCATGTGCCTTAATTTTGCACGCTAATGTAAGAGTTAAGTTTCTGAGAACAGTTAGCTAATTCTACTGCGAGAACAGGCACTGGAAGAAGGAAGAAATATAACAATGACGATGGTGATTTATCACACCAATGTCCTGGAGAGAAGCACATGAATCAAGAGGGCGGCAAGGTACCATACCAACTCAGAACGAGGTTGTATCAGCTCCTGAAATTATTGCAAAACCTGTGATCTTATCAGCAATAAGCTGAACTAACTAAACTTTAATATACCTGACTTGAACTGATTGGAAAGCCGAAGAAAAAAGAAAGAGCGATATATTTGAACTGATTGGAAAGCCGAAGATAGATTTTGATTAAAATGAATACCAACTAAAATTTTCTTTTGGCTTCCACTCAATTACTTGAGTCGGGCGGAGGCAGCGCAACGAGCAGCAGCAGAAGCCGCGACGTCCCGCTGCAGCACATCGGCCGGCAGCTCCATGGCGGGAAGCTCGCAGTCCGACTGGGAGGAGGGGAGCCGGGCATGGCGGCCAGAGGTCGGATCGCGAGCGGGAAAGCAGGCCACCACTTGGAGCCGGCAACAGTGAGGAGGAGGCCGCGGTGACGAGGAGGACGGAGCGGTTGAGGGACATCGTGCTCCCACTGCCACTGGAAGCCATTGTATTGACTTTCTGAACGCGGCGCTGTATGAATAGCTGACACGTCCCTACAGGGAGTAAGCATTCCATTGTAATTGTACTTGTACTGGTTACATATGGCAAATAAAATTGAATTGATTGATTGAATTGAATCTTGCCATTCATGTAGAAATGACTTATGAAATAATACTGGCCTGCTGGTGGTGCTGTCCAGGGAGAGTATAAATACTCGGGCACAGACCCAGCTTGCTCAGGAAATTTTGTAAACAGGAACTAGTGAAGGACAACTAGACCTCCATGTTGTGAAACAGTTGATTAAAACCTCTGACCAAGTGCCTAGTAGTTTTCTTACGTCAATACCTAATAAATTACTATTCAAAGCTGTTAATTTGTCAGCTATACACAGAATCTGAGCTAAACTAACCTTGCTGATCTCATATCAAACTCGTATATTGAGCCGAAAATCAACTTATAATACGTAGAGACCAGCTGGTGCTAATACACTTGAACTGCCTTTGTAACTACAGATATTAATTCCATCAGTTAATAATATCTACCAAAGTAACTGCTAATTGTGTTATCATGAGTGTGCTAATAAGAACATAAGAAATAGGAGCAGGAGCAGGCCATTTGGCACTTCGAGCCTGCTCCGCCATTCAATAAGATCATGGCTGATGATCTACCGCATCTCCACTTTCCTGAACTATCCCCATATCCCTTGATTCCCTTAATATTCAAAAATCTATCGATCTCTGTCTTGAATATACTCAATGACTGAGCCTCCACAGCCCTCTGGGGTAGAGAATTTCAAAGATTCACCACCCTCTGAATGAAGAAATTTCTCCTCATCTCAGTCCTAAATGGCCGACCCCTTATTCTGAGTCTGTAACCATTGGTTCTAGACTCCCCAGCCAGGGGAAACCTCCTCCCAGCATCTATCCTGTCAAGCCTTGTAAAAATTTTGTATGTTTCAATGAGATCACCTCTCATTCTTCTAAACTCTAGAGAATATAGGCCTAGTCTACTCAATCTGTCCTCATAGGACAATCCCCCCATCTGTACACAATACTCCAGGTGTGGTCTCACCAGGGCTTATATAATTACAGTAAGATGTCTTTACCCCTATACTCAAATCCTCTTGTAATAAAGGCCAACATACCATTTGCTTTCCTAATTGCTTGCTGTACCTGCATGTTAACTTTTAGTGATTCGTGTACAAGGATACCCAGGTCCCTCTGAACACCAACATTTCCCAATCGCTCACCATTTAAAAAATACTCTGATTTTCTATTTTTCCTACCAAAGTGGATAACGTCATATTTCTCCACATTTTATTCCATTTGCCATGTTCTTGCCCACTCACTTAGCCTGTCTATATCCCCTTGAAGCCTCCTTGCATTCTCCTCACAACTTACATTCCCACCCAGCTTTGTACCATCAGCAAACTTGGATATATTACATTTGGTCCCCTCATCCAAATCATTGATATAGATTGTGAATAGCTGAGGCCCAAGCACTGATCCTTGCGGTACCCCACTAGTTACAGCCTGCCAACCCGAAAATGACCCGTCTATTCCTACTCTCTGTTTTCTGTCTGTTAACCAATCCTCAATCCATGCGAGTATATTACCCCCAATTCTATGATCCCTAATTTTGTTTAATATCCTCTTGTGTGGCACCTTATCGAATGCCTTCTGAAAATCCAAATACACCACATCCACTGGTTCCCCCTTATTAATTCTAACCTCAACCTCAAAAAACTTTAACAGATTTGTCAAA
This sequence comes from Somniosus microcephalus, assembly GCF_052327205.1. Lineage (NCBI taxonomy): Eukaryota > Metazoa > Chordata > Chondrichthyes > Squaliformes > Somniosidae > Somniosus > Somniosus microcephalus. Next base: position 2,710,299 of record NC_141000.1, on the reverse strand, counting down.
CATGATTTCTGTTTCAAAAATCCATGTTGACTCTGCCCAATCCTATTATTTTCTAAGTGCCCTGTTACCACGTCCTTAATAATAGATTCCAGCATTTTCCCTACTACTGATGTCAGGCTAACTGGTCTGTAGTTCCCCGTTTTCTCTCTCCCTCCTTTCTTAAATAGTGGGGCTACATTTACTACCTTCCAATCCACGGGAACCATTCTAGAATCTATGGAATTTTGGAAAATGACTACCATTGCATCCACTATCTCTATAGCCACCTCTTTCAAAACCCTAGGATGTAGGCCATCAGGTCCAGAGGATTTATCGGCTTTCAGTCCCATTAATTTCTCCAGTACTACCTTTTTACTAATACTAATATCGTTCAGTTCCTCATTCTCACTAGACCCTTGGTTCTCCACTATTTCCGGGAAGTTTTTTGCGTCTTCTCCCGTGAAGATAGACACAAAGTATTTGTTTAATTTCTCTGCCATTTCCTTATTCCCCATTATAATTTCTCCTGTCTCAGCCTGTAAGGGACCCACATTTACTTTTGCTAATCTTTTCCTTTTTACATACAAGCTATATAAGCTTTTACAGTCTGTTTTTATGTCTCTCGCTAGTTTACTCTCATATTCTATTTTCCCTTTCTTTATCAATTTCTTGGTCCTCCTCTGCTGAATTCTAAAATCCTCCCAATCCTCAGGCTGAATTCGAAAATCCTCCCAATCCTCAGACTGACTACTCTTGTTGGCAGCATTATAAGCCTCTTCCTTTGATCTAATACTATCTTTAACTTCTTTTGTTAGCCACAGTTGGACCACTTTTCCTGTGGGGTTTTTGTGCCTGAAAGGAATGTATATTGTTGTAAATTATGTATTAATTCTTTAAATGCTAGCCATTGCTCATCCACTGTCATACCTTTAACTAATAAAGAAATATTAGTTTGTGATTTCATGTTTTCAATTTCCTTTCTGATAACTTTAAAAAGAGGTTAACTCATTCACTCAGTAGCTTTCATAATAGGGGGTTGGTAGTGTAAATGTTAATATAATTTTGACGGGACGATGTAAGACAGTTCAAGCGAGACAAATTTATGCATCTAGTACTTTCCTCGATGTGGAAGGTAAGTTCTTTGACAAGGGGTTTCGGTGCCAGGTTGAGTCTGAGGATAGAGTGTTGGCAAAAGTGGCTTGTGTGAGTCCTCCTGGCTTTCTTGCCAAGCTCCTTGGAGTAGTAGCAATGAAGTACCAGAGCACCAGTTAGCGCTGGTGCAGTCCCATACTATCAATGTCACAATAAATACTAGCCTTGCTAGCAATGCCCACATCCTGAGAATGAATTATAAAAAGCAATATCATAGGAACAGTACACAACTTCAAGTCACGCACCATCCTGACTTTGATGTAAATCACTGTCCCTTCATTATTGATGGGTCAAAATCCTGGAATTCCGTACTTAACACTGTTATGAGGGCACCATCACCCCAATGACTGCTACTGTGAAGGCCCTCCACCATCTGAGAGCAACTAGGGATGGGCATAAATGCAGCCTTGCCGCCATCGCCCACATCCCGAGCACAAATATATTTTTTAAATGAAGTTTATTCTTGTAAAAAAGGAATTTAACTTATGAAGAAAGGTTCAGGAATTTGGGGTTGTTTTCTTTGAGGTGACCTCACGGAAGTTTTCAAGATCACAAGGCAGAACTGACAAAATTGAGCCAGGCAAGTTGTTCACCATAATGAAGGGTTCAAAGAACATGGGACAGAAACTAAAAATGAATAAGCAGTCTGGAGTAAGACCGGGATATGGTGCAAAATTATAAGCCAGTCAGTCTTAATTCAGTTGTTGATAAATTACTAGAGTCTACAATGGAATTCCTTCATCAATGGACAGAAAATCGCAGGCAGTGCACCATCAGTTTTCTAATGTTCATTGATGCTGGGTCTGGTTCCATACCACCAGTGAAAATTACTCCCAACATCAACTGGAGCATAAGGATTTAAACAGAGAAATAGTCCAACAGAATCCCTTTGGTTTGAGCTGAGGAATAGCAAGGGATCAGTCACATTACAGTACTGGGAGTATATTTTAGACTGCCAAACAATGGAAAGAAAATTGAATTTGTAGATGAATTAATTAACAATAGAGTTATAATTATAGGAGATTTTAATTATCCAAAAATATAAATGTTTCATTTTTAAATTTTGTTTAAATCCTTATTTTGGACATAGAAATTTCAGTTATTGAGAAAAAATGCTAAATGAAATAAATTTTCCAAAAGCATTGTGATAGAATTGCAGGGGGAAAAAGAAAGACTTGCATTTATATAGTGCCTTTACAACTTCAGGACGTCCAAAGTGCTTTACAGCCAATTAAGTACTTTTGAAGTGTAGTCACTGTTGTAATGTAGGAAACACGGCAGCCATTTGCACAAAGCAAGCTTCCACAAACAGCAAAGTGATAATGACCAGATAATCTGTTTTTGTTATATTGATTGAGGGATAAATATTGGCCTGGGCACCGGGGATAACCCCCCTGCTCCTCTTCAGAATAGAGCTATGGGATCTGTAACATCCACCTGAGAGAGCAGACTAACATCTAATCCGAAAGACGACACCTTCGACAGTGCAGCATCCCCTTAGCACTGCCCTGGAGTGTCAGCCTAGATTTTTGTGCTCATGTGTCTGGAGTGAAGATCTGAACCCACAACCTCTGACTCAGAGGTGAGAGTGCTACCCAGTGGGCCATGGGGAGGGAGGATACAATGGTGGGTGGTGTAAGCAATCTAGTTCAATCTGAGACAGTGTACTGGAGAGGGGGATGGAATTGGTTGCAAGTGTATGGAGTTTGAGCCGGGGGCCGAAGACAATGGCTTTGGTTTTCCCAATCTTTAACTGGAGGAATTTGCAGCTCATCAAGTTTGGTGTCGGACAAGCAGTTTGACAATACAGAGGTGGTGGAGAGGTAGGGCTGGGTGTCGTCGGCGTACATGTGGAACCACATCTTTGGATGATGTTGCCAAGGGGCTACATGTAAATAAGAAAGAGGAGGGGGCCAAGGATGGATCCTTGAGGGACTAGGTGAGGAGAGTGCTGGACAACGGCGGAGAGACATTGGAGGAGCAAGATTTGGTTGCCCGTGTCAATGGTTGCAGAGGTCAAGAAGGACAAAGAGGGATAGTGCACCATGGTCACTGTCACAGAGGTTAGGGCCATTTCAGTGCTGTGACAGGAGCGCAAACCTGTTTGGAGACATTCAATCATGAAGTTGCAGGAAAGTTGGACACGGATTTGGGACATGATTACATGTTCAATAACATTGGAGAGGAAAGGGAGGTGTGGGGAGAGGTGGTAGGTTGCAAGGAGCTAAGGGTCTAATGGTTTTTTTAGGAGGAGGTAATGAAAAGAGGGGGGAGAGGGAATCATTTACAATGTCAGCTAGCATGGACACCTGAACATGGTCAGCAGTTTAGCGTGGGAGGTGGGGAGCATGTACTAGCAACAACCAGGTTGGGAGAGAGTAAAGGTTTTACTGGGGAGAAAGGCATCAATGGTGGAATGAGGGAATGGTTGAGCAGATCGACAGCTGCAGAAGTATTGCGGCGAATGGAAGGCATAAGGCTGGACAGTCGGCAGTTTGAAAGTGCAGTTACATAAAATTTACAGCAGAAAAACAAGCCATTTGACTGGTGTTAATGCTGCACATGAGCCTCCTCCCACCTTACTTCAACTCGTGCTATCAGCATATCCTTCTATTCCTCTCTCTCATGTGCTGATCTAGCATCCCCTTAAATGCATCTAAGCTATTTGCCTCAACTGCTCCCTGTGGTAGCGAGTTCCACATTCTCACCACTCTTGAGTAAAGAAGTTTCTCCTGAATTCCTTATTGGATTTAACTGTGACTATCTTATATTTATGGCCCTTAGTTTTGGACTCCCCCACAAGTGGCAATCTTATCTCCACATCTACCCTATCGAACACCTTCATCATTTTAAAGACCGCTATTAGGTCACCTCTCAGTCTTCTCTTTTCTAGAGAAAAGAGCCCAGCTTGTTCAGTCTTTCTTGGTAGTTATACCCTCTCCGTTCTGGTATCATCCTTGTAAATTTTAGTTGCACTTTCTCCAGTGCCTCTATATCCATTTTGTAATATGGAGACCAGGACTGTGCACAGTACTCGGTGTGGTCGAACCAAGGTTCTATATAAGTTTAAAATAACTTCTCTGCTTTTGAATTTTATTCCTCTAGAAATGAACCCCAGTGCTTTGTTTGCACTTTTAATGGCTTTGTTCACTCACGTTGCTACTTCGAATGATTTGTGACTCTGTACCCCTAGATCCCTTTGTGACTCTACCCCATTTAGATTCTTAGGGGAAAAAATTGGGTCACGCCCCCTTTGGGGCGCTTGCTTCGCCATGATGCTACTTTTAGCGCCCCCAAAAAAGTTAGCGCCCCCGAGCCCAAAATTCACCGGTAGCGCCCCAAGAGGGAGGCGGGGCACTACTGGAAGCGCCCCGCCTCCCTCTTGGGGCACTGTGAGTGAATATCGCGGCGCTATGTGCCGCAGCGCCACGCTCTGCAGCATGTCGCGCCGCGGTACTGCAGGCCTTCCTCCCCTTATTAAAGGGGAGGGGCCTTGCGTAGCGCGACCTGGGGCCCAGCTGGGCCACCAGGGATCGGAGTGCCAGCAAAAGAGCCCGGCACCCAAGAGAAGTGCCGGGCTCACGGAGCGCAGCTGGCACTCCACGGGGGGGCTGCACAGAAGGCCGGGGATGGCAAAGCGGGCAGGTGCTGGCCGGTGGACAGCAACAAAAATGGCCGCCCGGCACCTTCCCTTTAATTTGCGCCACCCCGGCCGCAGGTAGGCCCCCCCTGACCCCATCAGACATAGCATCTGGCAGTAAGTCAGGGGGCGCTACCGAAGATCGCGAGCAGGGCGCTGCGCACAGCGATGACGTCATCGCTGGCGGCGCTGCGCTGCAGGGCACTAACGGTTACCGCTGCCACTAACCTCCCGCTGAGTTTCACGGGATGCGTTAGCGGTGTCGCGCCCAGGCGCTAGTTGCTTTGCGCCCATTAGCGCCCTCTCAGCATAATATATTTCTCCAGAACTCTATTGATCACCTTTTAAAATATTTCCCACTGCTGTTCTATCTCTTTGTTTGTCAATTTTTTTCCAGTTTAACTTCCCTAGTGCCATCCTCACCCCCTCATAATTAGTTTTTTCCAATCTATTACTTTGTTTTTTGTGTTACTTATGTCTCTCTCAATCATTATCTTAAACCTTATTATGTTTTGAGAGTGGTCTGCACAGACTGAACCGAAATGGAGTGCTTTTAAACAGAGCGCTAAAGTTGGGAATTTGGAGATAGTGGGAGTATCTGATAAGTACTGGGTGAGTATTAGCTGTATTAGCTGTAAAAAGTGGAATTTAGTTGAACATTTTGAATTTAACTTAGATCTTTAAAAATTGTAGTTAACACAAACTGCCTACCCGTGGCAGTTAACTATCAGTCAGCTGTAAGTGTTGGTCTTGAATAGATGCTAATTACTGTGAGCAGGGAGCTGTCAATACTTGTAACTTGGGTGTGGCTCCAAGTGTACAAAAATAAACACTATCTGCCGATGCACAGAATGAACCTAAACGGAGTGCTTCTAAACAGAGCCCTAAAGTTGGGAATTTGGAGAGAGTGGGAATTCGGTGCAGAGGGGGAAGGAGGAGAAAGCGAGAGGAGCAGCCAGAGATACAAGTAGGCCCAAGAGCCTGGAGCCCACAGGGAGCGAGGTAAATAATGTCAGCACAAGGGAAGGAGCTGAAAAGAAAAAAAAAATTGGTGAGTGGATGGTATTTTTATTTATGTCGTGAGTTTATTTCTGTTAAGTTAGTTAATAGTCTATTAAGTAGAGGCATGGCAGGGCACCTCAGTCCCATCAAATGCACATCCTGCACCACGTGGGAACTCCAGGATGCTTCCCGTATTTCGGGTTTCAGAGCTTGAGCAGCAGTTGGCATCACTGAAGTGCATCGCAAGGCTGAGAGCTACGTGGATAGCACGTTTCAGGAGGTGGTCACCCCACAACGTAAGAGTATGCAGGCAGAGAGAGAATGCGTGACCGGCAGACAGACAAGGAGGACCAGGCAGGTAGTGCAGGAGCCCCCTGAGTGCATCTCACTCTCTAACCGGTATTCAGTACTCAATAGGGGTGAAGACAATAGTTCCTCTGGGGAGTACAGCCAGAGCCAAGTCCACGGCACCACAGCTAGCTCAGCTGTACAAGGGGGGAGGAGGAAGATTGGGAAAGCAATAGCGATAGGAGATTCAATAGTTAGGGGAACAGGCAGGCGCTTCTGCGGCTGCAGACGTGACTCCAGGATGGTATGTTGCCTCCCTGGAGCCAGGGTCAATGATGTCACTGAGTGGCTGCAGGACATTCTGAGGGGGGAGGGTGAACAGCCAGAGGTCGTGGTCCATATCGGTATCAACGACATAGGCAGAAAGAGGGATGAGGACCTGCAGGCAGGTTTCAGGGAACTAGGAAAGAGATTAAAAAGCAGGATCTCCGATTACTCCCGGTGCCACGAGCTAGGGAGTATAGAAATAGGAGGATCGAGCAGATGAATGCGTGGCTGAAGAGATGGTGCAGGAGGGAGGGCTTTAGATTCCTGGGGCATTGGGAGGTGGGACCTGTACAGGCCGAACGGGTTGCACCTCAACGAGCCGGTACCAATATTCTCGTGGCGGGGGGCGGGTTTGCTCGTGCTGTTGGAGAGCGTTTAAACTAATTTGGCAGCGGGATAGGCTTCAGGGTGTAGCATTAGAACGGAGAAACAAGGTGCACAAAGGATTGGGAGAGCCAGATAACACTAGAGTAAGAAATAGTAAGGTATTAGGTGGGGTCAGACTAAGAGACAATGCAAGAAGGTCTAAGATAGGTTTACAGTGCATGTGTGTGAATGCACGAAGTGTGGTAAATAAGGTTGGTGAACTGCAGGTGCAAATAGCCACATGGGAACATGATGCTGTGGGGATAACGGAGACCTGGCTCAAAAAAGGGCAGGATTGGGTATTAAATATTCTTGGATATAAGATGTTCAGGAAAGATAGGAAAGGAAAGAAAGGAGGTGGTGTAGCAGTATTGGTTAAGGAGAATATTACAGTGCTGGAGAGAGACGATGTCCTGGAGGGGTCAAGGACAGAATCTATATGGTTAGAGTTAAGAAATAATAGAGGTGCCATTACACTACTAGGTGTATTCTACAGACCACCAATTAGTGGGAAGGATATAGAGGAGCAAATTACAGAGAAATTACAGAGAGGTGCAAGAACTATAGAGTAGTGATGATGGGGGACTTCAATTATCCTAATATAGACTGGGATAGTAATAGTGTAAAGGGCAGAGAAAGGGAAGAATTTCTGAAGTGTGTTCAGGAGAACTTTCATGATCAGTACATTTCTGGCCCAATGAGGAAGGAGGCATTGCTGGATCTGGTTCTGGGGAATGAGGTGGGTCAAGTGGAGCAAGTGTCACAGAATCACAGAATCACAGAATCCCCACAGTGCAGATAGAGGCCATTTCGGCCCATCGAGCCTGCACCGACACATATCCACCCGATCCCTGTAACCCCATGTATTTAATCCCCCTAACACTAAGGGTCAATTTATCATAGCCAATCAACCTAACCCGCACATCTTTGGACTGTGGGAGGAAACCGGAGCACCCGGAGAAAACCCATGCAAACACGGGGAGAATGTGCAAACTCCACACAGACAGTCGCCCGAGGCCGGATTCGAACCCGTCAGTAGGTGAATATTTAGGGAACAGTGATCATAGTATCATAAGGTTTAGATTAGCTATAGAAAAGATCAAGGAGCAATCTAGAATAAAAATACTTAATTGGAGGAAGGCCAATTTCAGTGGGTTGAGAATGGATCTGGCCCGGGTAAATTGGAATCAAAGATTGGCAGGCAAAACTGTAATCGACCAATGGGCTGCCTTTAAAGAGGAGATGGTTCGGGTACAGCCGAGGTACATTCCCACGAGGGGGAAAGGTAGGGCAACCAAAGCCAGAGATCCCTGGATGACGAAAGAGATAGAGAGTAAGATGAAGCAGAAAAAGGGGGCATATGACAGATGTCAGGTTGCGAATACAAGTGAAAACCAGGCTGAATATAGAAGTTCAGAGGGGAAGTGAAAAAGGAAATAAGAGGGGCAAAGAGAGAGTATTGGAATAGACTGGCAGCTAACATAAAAGGGAATCAAAGTCTTCTATAGGCATATAAATAATAAATGGGTAGTAAGAGGACGGGTGAGGCCGATTAGGGATGAAAAATGAGACCTACGCATGGAGGCAGAGGGCATGGCTGAGGTACAAAGAGGAGGTAGAGGAGATACTGGGTGGAATAAAAATTGATCAAGAGGAGGTACTAGAAAGGCTGGCTGTACTTAAAGTAGATAAGTCACCAGGACCGGATGGGATGCATCCTCGGATGCTGAGGGAGGGAAGGATGGAAATTGCGGAGGTACTGGCCATAATCTTCCAAATTCCTTGGCTACGGCGGTGGTGCCAGAGGACTGGAGAATTGCAAATGTTACACCCTTGTTCAAAAAAGGGTGTAAGGATAAACCCAGCAACTATAGACCAGTCAGTTTAACCTCAGTCGTGGGGAAGCTTTTACAAATAATAATCCAGGACAAAATTAACAGTCACTTGGAAAAGTGTGGATTAATTAAGGAAAGCCAGCACGGATTTGTCAAAGGCAAATCATGTTTAACTAACTTGATTGAGTTTTTTGATGAAGTAACAGAGAGGGCTGATGAGGGCAATGTGGTTGATGTGGTGTACATGGACTTCCAAAAGGTGTTTGATAAAGTGCCAGTAAAGTTGAAGCCCATAGAATAAAAGGGACAGCGGCAGCATGGATACAAAAGTGGCTAAGTGACAGGAAACAGAGAGTAGTGGTGAATGGTTGTTTTTCGGACTGGAGGAAGGTATACCGTGGTGTTCCCCAGGGGTCAGTACTAGGACCACTGCTCTTCTTGATATACATTAATGACTTGGACTTGGGTGTACAGGGCACATTTTCAAAATTTGCAGATGACACAAAACTTGGAAGTATAGAGAACAGTGAGGAGGATAGTGATAGACTTCAGGAGGACATAGACAGGCTGGTGGAAATGGCGGATATGTGGCAGATGAATTTTAACGCAGAAAAGTGCGAAGTGATACATTTTGGTAGGACGAACGAGAAGAGGCAATATAAACTAAAGGGTACAATTCTAAAGTGGGTGCATGAACAGAGAGATGCGTGGGGTAGTTGACAGGTGGGTAGGCGGGGTTTGACAGGTGCAGTGATTGACAGATGGGTGGGCGGGGTTTCACAGATGGGTGGGCAGGGTTTCACAGGTGGGTGGGGTATGGAAGGTGTGGTGATATACAGGTACAGTGGGCGGGGTGATTGACAGGTGGATGGACGGGGTTTGGCAGGTGTGGTGATAGACAGGTATGGTGGATGGGGTTTCACAGTTTGGTGGGCAGGGTGATTGATTGACAGGTGGGTGGGATATGAAGGGCGGTGATTGAAAGGTGTGTTGGGCGGGGTTTGGCAGGGGCAGTGGGCGGGGTTTGGCAGGGGCGGTGATTGACATGGGTGGGCGGGGTTTGGTAGGGACAGTGGGCGGGGTTTGGCAGGGGCGGGGTTTGGCAGGGACAGTGGGCGGGGTTTGGCTGGGGCGGTGATTGACATGGGTGGGCGGGGTTTGGCAGGGGCAGTGGGCGGGGTTTGGCTGAGGCAGTGATTGACATGGGTGGGCGGGGTTTGGCAGGGACAGTGGGCGGGGTTTGGCTGGGGCGGTGATTGACATGGGTGGGCGGGGTTTGGCAGGGACAGTGGGCGGGGTTTGGCAGGGGCGGTGATTGAGATGGGTGGGCGGGGTTTGGCAGGGACAGTGGGCGGGGTTTGGCAGGGGCGGTGATTGACATGGGTGGGCGGGGCTTGGCAGGGGCAGTGGGCGGGGTTTGGTAGGGACAGTGGGCGGGGTTTGGCTGGGGTGGTGATTAACAGGTGGGTGAGTGGGGTTTGGCAGGGACAGTGGGTGGGGTTTGGCTGGGGTGGTGATTGACATGGGTGGGCGGGGTTTGGCAGGGACAGTGGGCGGGGTTTGGTTGGGGCGGTGATTGACATGGGTGGGCGGGGTTTGGCAGGGACAGTGGGCGGGGTTTGGCTGGGGCGGTGATTGACATGGGTGGGCGGGGTTTGGCAGGGACAGTGGGCGGGGTTTGGCTGGGGTGGTGATTAACAGGTGGGTGAGTGGGGTTTGGCAGGGACAGTGGGTGGGGTTTGGCTGGGGTGGTGATTGACATGGGTGGGCGGGGTTTGGCAGGGACAGTGGGCGGGGTTTGGCTGGGGCGGTGATTGACATGGGTGGGCGGGGTTTGGCAGGGACAGTGGGCGGGGTTTGGCTGGGGTGGTGATTAACAGGTGGGTGAGTGGGGTTTGGCAGGGGCGGGGTTTGGTAGGGACAGTGGGCGGGGTTTGGCAGGCGCAGTGATTATCGTGTGCAGTGTGATTGACAGGTGGGTAGGCGGGGTTTCACAGGTGGGTGGGGTATGACAAGCACTGTGATTGACAGATGGTGGGCTGGGTTTCACTGGTGGGCGGGCGGTGTTTCACAGGTGGGTGGGATAGGAGAAGGGCAGAGATTGACAGATGGTGGGCTGGGTTTCACAGGTGGGTTGGCGGGGTTTCACAGGTGGGGGGTATGACAAGCACTGTGATTGACAGATGGTGGGCTGGGTTTCACTGGTGGGTGGGCGGGGTTTCACAGGTGGGGGGTATGACAAGCACTGTGATTGACAGATGGTGGGCTGGGTTTCACTGGTGGGTGGGCGGGGTTTCACAGGTGGGGGGTATGACAAGCACTGTGATTGACAGATGGTGGGCTGGGTTTCACTGGTGGGTGGGCGGGGTGATTGATTGACAGGTGGGTGGGGGATATGACGGGCGGTTATTGACAAGCTGGTGGGCGGGCTATGACAAGTGTGTGGCCAGGGTTTCACAGGTGGTTGGGCGGAGCATGACGGGTGAGAGGTGGGGTTTTGGCGGGGCAGTGATTGACAGATGGGTGGGCGGGGTTTCACAGGTGGGCGGGGTATGGCAGGGGCGGTGATTGACAGTTGCGGTGGGCGGGATTTACAGGTAGGTGGGCGGGATATGACGGGGTAGTGGGCGGGGTTTGGCAGGGGCGGTGATTGGCAGGTGGGGGGCGGGGCTGCCGGAGCCCTGCCCCGTGGTCTGCCTGACCACCTGTGGGCGGGTTGCGGCCTGGCAGTGCGGGGCCGGGATTCGGGCTGTGTTGTAGCGGGTGTGGAGCAGCTGCTTGCTAATGGAGACGGTGGAGCAGGTGACCAGGTACCGGCAGGGCCGCGACTGCATTCGGGGTGATCCGGGCAGGTGTCGGGGTCAAGTCGGGTTGTGGTGGGGTGCGGGGCCGGGGTCTTGTGCCGGGTCGGGTCTAAGCCGCTGCTTTCCTTTGCCAGGACCGATGAGTACGGGTTCGAGCGGACGGCGCGGTGCGAGGATGAGTCGGATTACGGGACGGTGCTGAGCCGCCGGGCGATCAAATGGCGCAAACTGCTGCAGGGCAGCCGGGTGGAGCGGAGCCTGAGAGGTGAGTCCGGGTCCGGGACCGGGTAACCCGCATTAATAGCTGGGTGTCAGTGCCGGGACCTGTTCCCTCAGCTACCCCAACACTTGTGCTGTGTCCTGGATGGTGTTGAGCTTTGAGGCTTGCGGCTGCACCATGTAGGCACTGGGGAATATTCCATCACACTCCTGACTTGAGCCTTGTGTGGAGAGACTTGGAGTGGGCAGGAGTACCTGAGCCACAGAGGAGCCGGTTTCTGCCCTGCTCTTGGAGCTGCGTTGTTGATATGGCTGATCTGGTTTTCTGAGGCACGTTAAACATATTAAAACAAGTTATAAAGCGCCTTTAATGTATTAAAACGTCCCAAGGCGCTTCAGGGGAGTGTTATTTAAAAAAAAATAGATGTTGAGCCATATAAGGAGATGTTTGGGCAGATGACCAAAACTGGTCAAAGAGGTAGAAAAGAAAGACTTGCATTTATATAGCGCCTTTCACGACCACAGCTAATGAAGTACTTTTTTGGAGTGTTGTAATGTCGGAAATGCAGCAGCCAAATTGCGCTCAGCAAGCTCCCACAAACAGCAATGTGATAATGACCAGATAATCTGTTTTTGTGATGTTGATTGAGGAATAAATATTAGCCAGGATAACTCCCCATCTCATAGTGCCATGGGATCTTTTACATTCACCTGAGAGAGCAGACAGGATCTTGATTTAACGTCTCATCCGAAAGACGGCACCTCCAACAGTGCAGCACTCCCTCAGCACGGCACTGGAGTGTCAGCCTAGCTTTATGTGCAACCTTCTGACTCAGGCGGGTGTGCTACCCACTGAGCCACAGCGTCTTAAAGGAGTAAAGAGAAGTGGAGAGACAGAGATATTTAGGGAGGGAATTCCAGAGCTTAGGACCTCGGCAGCTGAAGGCAAATTGGCAATGGTGGAGTGATTAAAATTGAGGATGTTCAAAAGGCCAGAATAGACGGAGCGCAGAGGTCTAGGGGGATTACAGGGCTGAAGGAGATTAGAGCTTGGGAGGTGCGAGGCTATGGAGGGATTTGGAAACGAGGATGAAAATTTTAAAATTGAGGCGTTGCTTAACCAGGAACCAATGTAGGTCAGCGAGCACAGGTGGGTGAACGGGACTTGGTGCGAGTTAGCACACGAGCGGCAAAGGTTTGGATGACCTCAAGTTTATGGAGGGTAGAACTAGGGAGGCTGGACAGGAGTGTGTTGGAATAGTCAAGTCTGAAGGTGACAAAGGCCTGGATGAGTGTTTCAGCAGCAGATGAGCTGAGGTAAGGGTGGAGACGGGCGATATTACGAAGGTTGAAATGGACAGTCTTAGTGAAAGAACGGATATGAGGTTGGAAGCTCAATTTGTGCTCAAATATGACACCAAGGTTGTGAGCAAAGTTGGTCAGCCTTAGACAGTTGCTGGGGGGAAGAGAGAGAGAGAATCAGTGGAAAGGGAATGGAGTTTGTGGCATGAACTGAAGACAATGGAATAATTTTAGTATTGTTATTTTGAACTGCAGTTAGTATTTCGTATGAAACTAATGAGACTGAATTTAACACTGCTGTACTGGGATGCCTATACAGTAATGCCAATCCCACTGTCTCTTAAATCATGAGACAGAATCGTGAAATTTAGTAAAAGAGTCATGTTATTTTTTTCCCACCCCGACCCCTTGCTGACCTTTGCTCCTGGACAGGAAGCGCATTTGGCCGTCGCTAACCAATTACTGACATAAGAAATAGCTACTTTGCACTTCTGATCACAAAGTAGTAAGGGTTTCTGCACGCGTTTGGTACGGGTCTGATTTCCCTAAAAGAGTTACTCAGCCCTCTAGTTGGAAACAATCAATAATAACCATGCACATTTTATTGGCCTGCTTGTCAGCTTTTGGAGCTAGGCTCTTTTATTGCGGTGACTGTCCTCGGGCCATGATGGTGATGCTGGTGTTGTAATATAAATGCAATGGTGCTGATTCATGTTAAAAGTGGCTCAGGAGGAAGCGCACGTTGACCCGATGCACATTAATACATTTAAATCTCTCTCTCTACCACCCCCCACCCTCCCGTTAAAAAAAAAAACCATGCAGTTACACAGTGCTGAGATAGCTGCCAATGAAATGCAATGGGTGCATGCTCTCTCTCTCTCCCTCTCTCTCCCTCTCTCTCCCTCTCTCTCCCTCCCTCTCCCTCCCTCTCCCTCCCTCTCACTCTCTCTCCCTCCCTCTCACTCTCTCTTTACAGCTCCTTTTCTCGCTCTCATTCCCACCTTCCAGATCACTTTAATGCAGTCCTGTTGTGTTTCTTATCCTTTCGCCCTGATCCTTTTTGTGACCTGCATCTTGTGTTTTTTTTCTACTTATTTTTTAAAATCTTGCCTCCTTTTTTGCAGTACAATTCCTTCCCGGTTATAGTATTAATTTGGATGTGGAAATAAAAGATGGTCGGATCGCAGGAGGGAGACTCACTTTGGAAAATTTACCTCCAGAAAACAATGCAACCATTCAATATTCCACTCTACAATTGCTGTTTTTTTTCACCTCGCATACGCAAATTGTCATTTTTTTCCCCCCCAAAAATCCCGAGATTTAGGCGTTCCATTGCGAGTGATGCTTTATTTCACTCCGAAATCGCGTCTCGGATGGAATCTCAAGAGTTGGCAATACTGTGTATAGACTTTGAGAGTAATGTGGGTAAAAGGTAGTGTCGCAGTGCACACTGGACATTTCTAGAGCATACACTTCTTCCCAGGGTACTAACTAGTACATATAACATTAAGGATCCTGGCTGGAATTATTGAAGTGGTGTTATTTTGTTTGGTCAAATTTTGTTTGATAATCACTCTAGCTTTTGTAAGCTCTTATAATAAGTTGTCCGTGACTACACAAACCGCTCTGGGTCCAGGTATATTGTGTATCAGTAAAACAGTCCGTGACTACACAAACCACTCTGGGTCCAGGTATATTGTGTATCAGTAAAACAGGTTTATTTAGCATTAAACATCCAGTACAAAGAAATAATACTTAACGAGAAGATAGTCACAGTCTGTTCCTTGAACCGCGGCGTTCCTTCTGAGTGACCGTGGCGCAGGTCTCCTGATGTATCTTGCTGTGTTCCGTTGACCAATGCTCGCTTCCTTGGGATCTTGCTGTGTTCCGTTGACCGATACTCGCTTCCTTGGGATCTTGCTGTGTTCCGTTGACCGATACTCGCTTCCTTGGGATCTTGCTGTGTTCCGTTGACCGATACTCCCTTGGGATCTTGCTGTGTTCCGTTGACCAATGCTTGCTTCCTTGGGATCTTGCTGTGTTCCGTTGACTGATACTCGCTTCCTTGGGACCTTGCTGTGTTCCGTTGACCGATACTCGCTTCCTTGGGACCTTGCTGTGTTCCGTTGACCGATACTCGCTTCCTTGGGATCTTGCTGTGTTCCGTTGACCGATACTCGCTTCCTTGGGATCTTGCTGTGTTCCGTTGACCGATACTCGCTTCCTTGGGATCTTGCTGTGTTCCGTTGACCGATACTCGCTTCCTTGGGATCTTGCTGTGTTCCGTTGACCGATACTCGCTTCCTTGGGATCTTGCTGTGTTCCGTTGACCGATACTCGCTTCCTTGGGATCTTGCTGTGTTCCGTTGACCGATACTCGCTTCCTTGGGATCTTGCTGTGTTCCGTTGACCGATACTCGCTTCCTTGGGATCTTGCTGTGTTCTGTTGACCGAAGCTTGCTTCCTTGGGATCTTGCTGTGTTCTGTTGACCGAAGCTCCTATCAATCTCTGGTTACACGGTGCACGCTTTCGATGTTCAAATCCTGTACCTTTATACCCTTTTTCCTCTCGTTTTGCCTACGTGGCAGTAATTAACCCTCTGACACCTGGTAAAAAGTGTAGCTTCCCTCGTTAGCCATCTTATGACCTTGTTGATCCTTCTGACTTTTTCTCTATGCATAACAAAGTACCCTTATCTCAGATCTTCACTTTTCACAGAACATTTCCTAGAATGTTGACAAAACAGTCGGTCCATCCTATAGCTGTACCAATGAGGGATGTCTCCAACTCTTATCTACCCCTAGTTTTTATCTCTTTAAACATAACATTGCTGAATTCCTCGTCTCCATAAACTTAGCACAACATTCCATTACTTCAGTAATTTTAAACAGTCAGGTTGGCATAATCCCATCCTGCTTTGCTCTTAGCCATTCTATACAGGCTTTTGGGACTTTAACATACAATTTCACATATTATAGTTATATAAAAATGGTTATAGAATCTTAATGTTTACTAAATCCTACAGGTACACCCTATCCTACAACTCCTGTGAAGTGCCTTGGGATGTTTTACTACGTTAAAGGCACTATATAAATGCAAGTTATTGTTGTTGCATTTTGTGGTTGTACAGTCCTGTACTGTCTGTTTTCAGAGCTGTTCCTGTAAGCCGATCTAGTCCTCTACAACCCCGAAGTTGTGCATTGTTTTGAAGCGTGCTTTTGCTGATGGTGTGTGTTGTCCTTATTAGAATAAATAAATCCATTGATTGGAACCTATTTCATTGTATCACATTATTGATCACATCAGGGGCTGAATATCAGCTTCCGAGTGTTTTTCCAGGCTAAAATGACAAGCATATTTGCATTTACAGATTAGTCAGACAAATGAAGCATAAATGAATTCAACGAGCACCTGTCAATACAATAATCAGTCCTAGGTAACTAGCATTCTTCATTGAGGATTAGTTTGTCCTCTTCAAATGATTACTGCTGCAGAATTTGGAAAAAATATTTTCAGTTTCCAGAGAGCCATAAAACTGCAAGACCAAAGCTTGTTTTGCTTCATCATTGAGCATTCCCCCTCCACCCCATACTTGGAGGCTAGAGGTGACTAGCAGCAAATATCCACCTTTCATTTATGTGACAGTTTGGTGGTGGTGGTGGTCGTCGGGGGAGAGAGTCCCGATCTCAGACAATATGTGCAGCCATGTAACTGAGGTTTGCTGTTGGGCATTACTTGGAGGTTCCCTGTGGAAACATGCGATCTTGTCTCCAAGGTTCTTTGTCTGCCTTGATTGGGTTGCAGAGAGATTAAGCTGTTCAAGTTCCACACCTTCAACTAGTGGAGGCATGATTCCATGGGTTTGGGTGTGTGTTGACACTGTAGTCAGGAGGATGCTGGCAATGCACTCATACCTTCTAAGAAAGAAAAGAAAGACTCTCATTTATACAGCGCCATTCATGACCTCAGGACATCCCAAAGTGCTTTACAGCCAATGAAGTACTCTTCAAGTGTTGTAATGTAGGAAACGCAGCAGGTCCTACAAACAGCAATGTGATAATGACCAGATAACCTGTTTTAGTGGTGTTGGTTGAGGGATAAATATTGGCCAGGACACCGGGGAGAACTCCCTTGCTCTTCGAAATAGTGCCACGAGATCTTTTACATCCATCTGAGAGGACAGACTGTGCCTCGGTTTTAACCTCATCCGAAAGGCAGCATCTCTGGCAGTGCAGCACCCCCTCAGTACTGCACTGGGAGTGTCAGCCTAGATTATAGGCTCAAGTTTCTGGAGTCTTCTGACTCGGGTGATCCTGCTACTACTGAGCCACGGCTGACACGGTATGGTGTCTACGGTGAGTTGTGCTGTGGCACTTGGCAGGAGTTCCTGGTATTGCACGTTAGATTTTGGAGTTTTATGGTAGATGTTCTACTCTGGTTCCGTGAGATTGATCACTCCAGTTAGTGGAACTCACATCCCCTATGAACTGGACCATGTCTTTACCTGCCCTATGTTGAGCTTTAAAAAATATTGCACGACCCAGGAGCCAAACCACAAGCTCTTGTCACTGCAGTGTATCACATGCTGTCACGTTATTCTCCTCATCTTTGGTAGGTGGAACACTATCAGACCACGGCTCCAGTTAGTTCATTTATGTAACAATATTCCACATATGATATGTTTACAGCAGTTTCACAAGATTTCTCAAATGTTGTTATCCTGCTTGAAGACACTTCTCCCGAGCTACCTCAACATAACACTGATCCTTGGAGATATTTTGTCATTTCTTACATGATGAAACATGACCATGGAGCCCCATTAGTCCAGTCTGGGTGGGGGCAGTCCCAGATAGGCTAAACATTGAGGCTCTGAACCGCACAAATTGCGGTCCTTGCCCCTTAGTGTCCCGGCCCATGCATTCACCAAAAGAACAGCAGAAAACAACCTAGAGACATGAGCGCCTGCTAACTGAGACTAACTCTACTCCATCGTGTTCTCTATTGTACTATACTATCTCTGCTCCCGGGAGTGCACTCACTGGAGCTGTTCAAAATCACTCCTTTTAAACCCTTCAGGTCCTGGGTGCATGTCACCAGTTCGACGTATACCCACGACATGATTGTACCAAAAAGGAAGAGTTAAACACAAGTCCATATAGGGTTGAACTAATAAGTAGACATGCATCTTAGCTTAGCTAATGAGGATGATCACTGAGTACCAGATACCTTATCACATAGCACATTCTTTGGGAATCTAGTTACTGTCCATCCTTAGGAATCTGTGGGTCCTCGGTCTCTGCCTAGCCTGTCTCATCCTGTATCCAGTACCTTAACTCTCATTCCACTGAAGCTTGGTCAAAGAGGGGTAGGTTTTAAGGAGCGTCTTAAAGGAGGAAAGAGAGGCGGAGAGGTTTAGGGAGTGAATTCCAGAACTTGGGGCCCAGGCAGCTGAAGGCACAGCCGCCAGTGGTGGAGCGATTAAAATCGGGGCTGCACAAGAGGCCAGAATTGGAGGAGCGCAAAGATCTTGGAGGCTTGTAGGGCTGGAGAAGGTAAGGCCATGGTGGGATTTGAAAACAAGGATGAGGATGTTAAAATCGAGGCGTTGCTGGACCGGGAGCCAATGTACGTCAGTGAGCACAGGGGTGATGGGTGAACGGGACTGGGTGTGAGTTAGGACACGGGGCAGTGAGCACAGGGGGTGATGGGTGAACGGGACTGGGTGTGAGTTAGGACACGGGGCAGTGAGCACAGGGGGTGATGGGTGAACGGGACTGGGTGTGAGTTAGGACACGGGGCAGCGAGCACAGGGGGTGATGGGTGAACGGGACTGGGTGTGAGTTAGGACACGGGGCAGTGAGCACAGGGGGTGATAGGTGAACGGGACTTGGTGTGAGTTAGGACACGGGGCAGTGAGCACAGGGGTGATGGGTGAACGGGACTGGGTGTGAGTTAGGACACGGGGCAGTGAGCACAGTGGGTGATGGGTGAACGGGACTGGGTGTGAGTTAGGACACGGGGCAGTGAGCACAGTGGGTGATGGGTGAACGGGACTGGGTGTGAGTTAGGACACGGGGCAGTGAGCAGAGGGGGTGATGGGTGAACGGGACTGGGTGCGAGTTAGGACACGGGGCAGTGAGCACAGGGGGTGATGGGTGAACGGGACTGGGTGTGAGTTAGGACACGGGGCAGTGAGCAGAGGGGGTGATGGGTGAACGGGACTGGGTGCGAGTTAGGACACGGGGCAGTGAGCACGGGGTGATGGGTGAACGGGACTGGGTGTGAGTTAGGACACGGGGCAGTGAGCACGGGGTGATGGGTGAACGGGACTTGGTGCGAGTTAGGACACGGGGCAGTCAGCACGGGGTGATGGGTGAACGGGACTTGGTGCGAGTTAGGACACGGGGCAGTGAGCACGGGGTGATGGGTGAATGGGACTGGGTGTGAGTTAGGGCACGGGGTGATGGGTGAACGGGACTGGGTGCGAGTTAGGACACGGGGCAGTGAGCACAGGGGTGATAGGCGAGCGGGACTTGGTGCGAGTTAGGACACGGGGCAGTGAGCACGGGTGATGGGTGAACGGGACTTGGTGCGAGTTAGGACACGGGGCAGTGAGCACGGGGTGATGGGCGAACGGGACTGGGTGCGAGTTTGGACACGGGGCAGTGAGCACAGGGGTGATAGGCGAGCGGGACTTGGTGCGAGTTAGGACACGGGGCAGTGAGCACAGGGGTGATAGGTGAGCGGGACTTGGTGCGAGTTAGGACACGGGGCAGTGAGCACAGGGGTGATAGGTGAGCGGGACTTGGTGCGAGTTAAGACACACACAGCTTTGGATGAGCTCAAGTTTACGGAGGATGCAAGGTGGGAGGCTGGCCTGGAGAACATTAGACTAGTTGAGTTTAGAGGTAAAAAGGCCTGGATGAAGGTTTCAGCAGAAGATGGGCTGAGGCAGGGGTAGAGACAGGCGATGTCATGGTGATCGAAGTAGCTGGTCTTGGTGATGGAGAGGATATGTTGTACATCCACTCTGTGATGTGCAGGCATACACTTGCGCTGACCCGCTGCTTTAAAAGAAGCTTACCAGCTAAGCACAGCAAAGCAATTAAAAATGCTAACAAAGCACTGGGATTTATTCCTGGCGGTATAGAATTCAAAAGTAGTGATATTATGTTAAACTTCTATGGGACTCTGGTCAGGCCACACTTACAGTACTGGACACAGTTTTGGTCTATTATAAAAAGGACGTAGAAGCACTGGAGAAAGTGCAAAAAATATTTACAAGGATGTTACCAGGACTGAGAGATTACAGCCATCGGGAAAGATTGAACAGGTTGCGGCATTTTTCTTTCTAAAAGAGAAGACTTAGAGGTGACTTGATAGAGGTCTTCAAAATTATGAATGGTTTGGACAGGGTAGATGTGGAAAGAATGTTTCCACTTGGGAGCAAACAAAACTAGGCCATAAATACAAGTTAGTTATTAATAAATCCCATAGGGAAATAAGGAGACATTTCTTTACTCGGAGCGTGGTTTGAATGTGGAACTCGCTACCACAGGGAGTGGTTGAGGCAAATAGCTTGGATGTTTTCAAAAGGAAACTAGACGAGTACATGAGAGAAAAGGGAATAGAAAGATAGGCTGAAAGGCTGAGATGAGGCAGATGGAATGGGAGGAGATGCGAGCAGGGTATAAACACCAGCACAGGCTAGTTGGACCGAATGGCTTCTTTCTGTGCTGTATATTCATGTAATATCTGGGGGACGACCAGAGTGGGTGAGAGTTAAAGTTTTATTGGGGAGTAAGGCATCAAGGTGGAAGTGAGGGAGTGGTTGAGCAGATTGACATCTGCAGAAGTATCGTGGCAAATGGAGGGCAGAAGGCTGGACAGTTGGCAGTTTGAAAGTGCAGTTACATAGAAACAGGCCACTTGGCCCAACTGGTCTGTGCTGGATTGTGCTCCACATGAGTCTCCTCCCACTCTAGTTACATAATTTCATCCAATCAACGTATCCTTCTATTCCTTTCTCCCTCGTGCTTATCTAGCTTCCCCTTAAATGCATCTGTTATTTGCCTCAACCACTCCCTGTGGTAGTGAGTTCCACATTCTCACCACTCGCTGGGTAAAGCAGTTTCTCCTGAATTCCCTATTGGATTTATTAGTGACGATCTTACATGGCCCCTAGTTTTGGACTCCCCACAAGTGGAAACATCTTCTCTATCTACCCTATCGAACCTCTTCATTATCTTAAAGATCTCTATTAGGTCACCCCTCAGCCTTCTCTTTTCTGGAGAAAAGAGCCCCAAGCCTGTTCAGTCTTTAGGTATAATCTCTCAGTTCTGGTATCATCCTTGTAAATCTTTTTGCCACCTTCTCCAGTGTCTCTCTATGTTGAGCCTGGGTCAGTTTTGCATTCTGGCTCTTGGTTTAATCCATTCCTACTTTGTGTGTATTCTTAATCCTAGGATGCTAATATTTTTATTAGAAGATTTGTAAGCTTTACTAAATAAGTTGCTTCAATTTAGATTGAAGGTTATGTCATTGGATTTTTTTTTAATCAGGTGTCAATCTCCTAATTTAGCCTGTGCTGCCAACAGTAAAGCTTGTTTTTTAATAGAGCACTTCAGGAAGTGAATAAAGAGATTTGATCAGTGCTTGTTTGTAACTGAAAGGCTCTTTCATCCAGAGATAAAGATGTCTGTGGAGATGTTTGTCATGTGCAAAGGAGTTCATGTACTCTAATAGAGAGATGCCAACCCATTTCTCTGTCCAGTAACTTTACCCCAATCTCCTCTCATACAGAACAGTGAATAGTGAGGGCACGGGACTAGAGGACAGCCAATAAAGGCTCCTAATAACAACTTTTATTTATATAGCACCATTAACGTAGCAAAATGTTCCAAGGCGCTTAAGAGCATTATCAAAAAAACATTTTTTTGACTTTGAGCATCCTAAAGGAGGATAGAGAGGTTTAGGGAGGGAATCCCACAGCTTGGGGCCAAGGCAGCTAAAAGCACGGCCACCAGTGGTGGAGTGATTAAAATTGGAGATGCGCAAGGGGGCAGAATTGGAGGTGTGTAGAGATCTCGGAGGCTTGTAGGGCTGGAGGAGGTTACAGAGATAGGGAGGGGGTGAGGCCATGAAGGAGATGAGGATTTTAAAATTGAGACGTTGTCGGACCGGGAGCCGGTGTAGGTCAGCAAGTACAGGGGTGATAGGTGAACGAGACTTGGAGCGAGCTAAGATACGTGCAGCAGAGTTTTGGATGAGCACAAGTTTATGTAGGGTGGAAAATTGGAGGCTGGTCAGGAGTGCATTGGAATAGTCAAATCCAGAGGTAACAAAGGCATGGATGAGGGCTTCAGCAGCAGATGAGCTGAGACAGTGTCTGTGTCGGGCAATGTTAGAGGTGAAAGTAGGCAGTCTTGGTGATGGAGCGACTATGTAGTTGGAAGGTCATCTCGGGGTCAAACGGTCTGGCTCCGCTTCAGACAGTTGCCAGGGATGGAAATGGTGGTCAGGGAAGCAAAGACAATGGCTTCAGTCTTCCCAGTATTTAGTTTGAAGGAATTTCTACTCATCCTCAGGTCAGCAGTGTGACGAATCACAGACAGTGGATGGGTCAAGAGAGGTGGCGATGAGATAGAGCTGAGAGTCGTGAGCGTACATGTGGAACATGATGTGATTTTGAATGGTCACCGAGGGGCAGTATGTGGCATAGTGGTTAGCACTGTTGCCTCACAGCGCCAGGGACCCGGGTTCGAATCCGGCCTCGGGTGACTGTGTGGAGTTTGCACATTCTCCCCGTGTTTGCGTGGGTTTCCTCCGGGTGCTCCGGTTTCCTCCCACAGTCCAAAGATGTGTGGGTTAGGTTGATTGGCTATGATAAATTGACCCTTAGTGTTAGGGGGATTAAATACGTGGGGTTACGGGGATAGGGTGGGATATGTGTTGGTGTAGGGGTTACAGGGATCGGGTGGGATATGTGCCGGTGCAGGCTTGATGGGCCGAAATGGCCTCTATCTGCACTGGGGTTTCTGTGATTCTGTGACTCCAGAGGTAACGGAAGGGAAACCATTGCAGGTGATTCTCTGGCTATGATTCAATAGATAAGAATGGAACCAAGTAAGGGCAGTTCTACCCAGCTGGATGTTGGAGGATGGTGTGGTCATCTGTGTCAAAGGCTGCAGATTGGTCGAGAAGGTTGAGGAGTGATAGTTTACCATGGTCACAGTCACATAGGATGTCATTTGTGACTTTGATGAGGGCAGTTTCAATACTGTGGTGGGGCGGAAACCTGATCGGAGGGATTCAAACATGGAATTGCAGGAACAATGGACACGGATTTGGGAGGCGACCATACATTCAAGGACTTTGGAGAGGAAAGGGAGGTTCCTCTTAAGGGGGCTTTTGAAGGTGGGGCAGGTGAAGATTCTGAAGGTGAGTTTTCTGGTGGGTGAGTCATAGTGACTTTAATATCTGTGCTTTTAGATGTTTCATCTGGGTTAATTCTTTAAATTGCAAACCCAATCAATTTAAAACCTATCATTGTAGTTAGAAGAGAGAGCCTGCTACCCTTAACAGAAATATTTTGGGATATATTTGCAGTTCTGTGTAAAAGTGTTTTCTTTGTGCGTACTGGTGGTCACATTGGAGGAGTTTGGCCCAGTACAGGTCGACTATCCTTTATCCGAACTTCCGAAAACCTCTAAAAACCGAAAGTTTTTTCGTTCAGCGTAAGTCATGCGCACAACGCCGACCCCGACCCCCCCCCCCCCCCCCCCGGACAAATTTCCCAGTCTCATAAAATACCTTCTGAAATCTGAAATTTTCGGAAAACCGAAACACGGCTGGTCCCGAGGTTTTCGGATAAAGGATAGTCTACCTGTAGTATAAAGGAGCTACGGGCAAGAGGACTGAAGCACTCCAGGTAAATCACGTGCCTGATAGTTTGCACCGCTCTGTGCTCTAATGCCCAGGAGCCATTCACTGATGCCACCAGCACTCGGTCTGGATATAAACATGTTTTAAAAATAAATCAACTAAAATGGACAGCAATATCTTGGCAAATTCAAGAATTGAAAAATTATATTAAGATACTCAGAACTGAAGATAATGAAATAAAATACCCCCTTCATCAGAATCTCTCGACCACCAGTGAATGTAATCTGAGTTATTGGGTTCATTTGTGTTTTGAATTTTAACTACTTGCTTTTATTCCCGTAAAAGTGAAACGATATGTCAGAAAAGGCATTCCAAATGAATATCGAAGTCTTATCTGGATGACTGTTAGTGGAGCCCAGGCACAGATGGAAAAACATCCTGTTCACTACAAGAAACTGCTGGACATGGAGGCAGATCCAAAGCTGGTTGATGCTATAAGAACAGGTACCGAATACAACTTAATTTAAACAAGAATAACTCTGGAGATGTCTTTTGTCATTGCTGCTGGTTAATTGGCACTTGATAACAACAAGAGTGCTGCCCTATGAAGCACCCAACTTATTTAATTTTGGTTAAGCCCTTATTTTGGATGTTAGAAATTTTAATGGCAAAGGGAAATATTTCCGGGAGGATATTTAGAGAATTGTGGGAATCTGGTAGCCAGATTGTGCAATCCGAGTGATAAAGTTTACATGGAGTTTTCCATTATAAATCCGAGTGATAAAGTTTACATGGAGTTTTCCATTATAACTGTGGACATAGCAATTTGCAGTTGACGCAAAATTGTGACAAAAGGAAGTCAAGGGGAGCAGGCAGGAAGTGTGTGCAGACGTAATATTTTTAGTATATATAAATATAAATTGTTAGTTGACCTCTTGTGGTGTGCTCATGCAAAGTTACAGAATATGGCTTCCCTTACCTGTTTCTCTCTCTCTCTCTCTCTCTCTCTCTCGTGTCTGTTTTTCTTTCAGGTTGGAGGTGCTGACTTGCTGTAGTAGGGGGAAGACCGTATTCTTCATTCTAATTTTGATTTTTGATTTTTTTAAGAACAAGTGAATTGAATTTTGAAAGCAAACAAAGCCTCTTTGAGGGAAACGGATAGGAAGGGCAGATAGAACGGGCTAGGAGAGGAGGGGAATGAGTTGACGTTGAGGGTGCCTCTTGCCGACCACCCTTGGGAGAGGGATGTGGATGGAGGATCGAGTGTGAGATGAATAAATGGAGTTGGGGAGGATACAAGGATTACGCAGGTAGATGAAGGGGAAAAAGTAGGGGCAGTGATGGGTGGAGGAGGTGGGGGAAGCACGAGTGTTTGGGCGGAAGGGATGGGAAGAGAGCCGCTTAGGACCACATTTTTCCCATAACCCCCAGCCCAAGTGCAGCCTGCAGGCGATTGTGGCTCCACTTATTGACGGGCCATCCACCAACCCCCGCACCTGAATGAGAAGAAGAAAAACTGAGAGAAACAGAAGAGAAAAGAAAAGAGAGAGAAGCAGAGTTATCGGGACAAATGCAGAAGAGAAGAGGGAGGAAGAGAGAGGAAAGATGGAGAGAAACAGTAATATGAAGGTAACATAAATAGGTACCATAGAACAATAGCAATTACAGCACACAGGAAGCCATTCAGTCCATTGTGTCTGTTAGCTCTCTTCCCATACCATTGTATCTTTCTATATATTCAACTAGTTATCAAAATTTCCTTAAAAGATACAATTGTGTCTCAATGATGCTGCAACATTTCCTGTTGCACCATACACCTGAACTTTTCTCATAAGGCTCTTGTGAGACACCGTATTGAATGCTTTCTGAAAATCCATACACACTGCCCCATGTCCTGACCTATTGAATGCAACATCATGGGAATCGACTCGTGTATGTATATATCGCTTGCGTTGTATTAGTTTTCACGCTTATTTCTAGTTCAGTTCGAGACCTTCAATGGAACACTCCACACACCTTAATCCCTCTGAGGATAGGTTTTATAATCTGTAGAGTCCACAATAATACATCTCATACTAAATGAGTGCAAACCATTCAACATATAAGAGATTCTACAAAGGAATAGTTATTGTAATATTCATACAATATTATATAATTATGTAGCAAGATTCATAATCTAACAAGCTGTGTCTGTAAACTAACAGACTTAATAATTACCAATACAGAAGCAAAATACCACGGATGCTAGAAATCTGAAATAAAACCAGACAATGCTGGAAATACTCAGCGGGTCAGGCAGCATCTGTAGAGAGAGAAACAGAGTTGAGGTTTCAGGCCGATGACATCTCGTCAGAACTGGAAAAAGTTAAGAGGTGTAACAGATTTTAAACAAGTGTAGGGACAGGGAAAGGGGGAGGGGAGGAAAGAACAAAAGGGAAGGTCTGTGATAGGGTGGAAGGCAGGCGAGATTAAATGACAAAGTATGATTGGACAAAGCAAAAAGAGAGAATCCCATTACCATCGCCTTTTGCTTAGAAAAATAGTTGGGTTCGACTACCTTTGCCACTATTGCTGCGGTGAAGAGTAAGATACTGTCAGGCATAAAACGGCGGCTCCCAAATTCTCTCAGGCTACATACTGTGGTCAGCGTGCTCAGAGTCTGGGAAATAGTAGCAGGAAAGCCCAGGTGAACACCAAGTGCTGGAGCCCAGCCCCGAGCTAGGAGCAGACCCGTGTGCAGGTGAGTTGTTACACTGATTGCGAAGGGAAGCACTGTGGGTTTATCACAAAGCTGAGGTATTTGTTTTTTAGATGCTTGATTATGTTATAAGTTTAATTTTTCAACCTGTACAATCGGTAGTTCAAAAACAACCTGACCACTGAAGGAAGTTGGAGCAAATTCTTTTGATCAGGTTTGAGTGGGGGGAAAAATGGAGTGATTTTAATTGGTTTTGTGCTGGTTATTCACGGTTGTTTGGTCGATTTTGATACCTGCTGATTTAAGTCACATTTTGTCGATTAGACATTTGGGGCAATTCGCACAGTTAATTAATGGTGCGATGCTGCGGGTTCTCGCAGGATGCAAGACCTTCAATTATTTCAACATTGAAACGCTCAGTTTTTGGATTACAAGCATCACATAAGCTGTATAAGGTTGCCTTACATTGTTCAAAATGTAAACACCGGTTTATATCACCGCCGTGTCTCGGGGAGCCTGCTTCCTTTAGGTGGGGCAGGGGGGCATTTCCAAGTTTTTCCTGAAATTAGTTTTTTTTTTTTACCCCTCCCCAGGAGTTAGCATTACTGGTGGTTGCCCCTAACTAGGTTTAGCATTACTGGTGGTTGCCCCTAACTAGGTTTAGCATTACTGGTGGTTGCCCCTAACTAGGTTTAGCATTACTGGTGGTTGCCCCTAACTAGGTTTAGCATTACTGGTGGTTGCCCCTAACTAGATTTAGCATTACTAGTGGTTGCCCCTAACTAGATTTAGCATTACTAGTGGTTGCCCCTAACTAGATTTAGCATTACTAGTAGTTGCCCCTAACTAGATTTAGTGTTACTGGTGGTTGCCCCTAACTAGGTTTAGCATTACTGGTGGTTGCCCCTAACTAGGTTTAGCATTACTAGTGGTTGCCCCTAACTAGGTTTAGCGTTACTAGTGGTTGCCCCTAACTAGATTGAGCATTACTAGTGGTTGCAAAGGTGGTGCATAGGGGAGGGTGAGAACAGATGCTTTTTACTTCTCTTCCCTATCATACATTCATATAAGGCTAGATCTCCTGGTCTGCACATTATAACTGTCCCATTTAACACATGCTTCCTGTTTTGGCTCTTTGCTCTCCTACTAATTTTGTACATTTATCCACATTTCGTCCAGTTACTTAAAAGATTTAATTCTTCTTGAATCTTCATCATTATAGTCTTCATAGAATCAAATAAATGACAGTACAGTGAAGCCATGCAGCTTGTAACACTGTGCCAGCACTAGCTCTTGAAGACTACTCTAATTCTATTTCCCTGCCCTTTCACTATTTCCTTTTTATATTTGTCATTTTCACACACTTATCCAATTCCCCTTTCGATTGTTAGTCTCTGCCTCAGTAGCCCCTTGTGGTAAAACATTCCCTGTCCTAACAACCTTCTGTTTGAAAATATTCCATCTAACATCCCTGTTCCATCAGTGATAATCTGTCTCTTCCTCCTTGTTAGTGATTCACCAACCTGTAGAAACAATGTCATTATTTACCTTTTTAAAAACCTTTTCCTAACTTTGAAAGCCTAATAATTCCCCCTTGACCATCTCTCTTGCTTTTCTCTGTACCTATAGAAGCTATAAGGCTAGTCGATCTCTGCTGTTCCCTTTTCCATGGCTCGAACATTTTCCCCATTAATGGGGTGTCCAGAACTGTACACCGCTTTCCAGCTGTGACCTAACCAATGTCTTGTATAAGTTCAACACTACTCCTTTGCTTTGATAGGACTTCTGTGTATAAAGTCCAGAGTTCTATTTGCCTTTTTAATGTATTTCAACTCTCACCTTTTTAAAGATCTATGTATCTACATCCCGAGCTTTCTCTGTTCCTCTGCCCTAGACACCCAGCATTTAAGGTACACTTTCTTTCACTGTCCTTTCTCTGCTTCGGCCGGTTATCAGC
The DNA here is from genome assembly GCF_052327205.1 of Somniosus microcephalus. Taxonomy (NCBI): domain Eukaryota; kingdom Metazoa; phylum Chordata; class Chondrichthyes; order Squaliformes; family Somniosidae; genus Somniosus; species Somniosus microcephalus. Next base: position 2,681,845 of record NC_141000.1, on the reverse strand, counting down.
CCACGCCACTAATCTCCTGCGATTTCCAGTATTTGTCATGTCCCTTAATTTTGTATCAGCAAACTTCAATATCATGATTCTGGTACCCATGTCCAAATCATGAATATAAATGAGAAGTGAAAGATGTCCCAGCATAGATCCCTGGGCACAGCATACCCACATCCCACCCATCTGTAAAATGTTCACTTTCTCTTTACTTTCTGTCCCCTGAACATTGCTCTACCTGCATGGCTACATTTCCTTAATACTATGTGCCTTCATTTTCACAACGAGTCTCTTATGTGGACCTTATCAACCACCTTCTAAAAATCTACATATACAGCAATCCTTTTTCATTTCTATTCAAATTCAATTAAACTAGTAGTAAAATGTCCCAAGGCGCTTCACAGGAGTGTAATCGGACAAAGCTTTACACCGAGCCAGATGAGATATTGGGATGGGTGAGCAAAGCATTATCATTGAGTGTATTAGGGATGGGTTTCTTGAGCAGTATGTAACTGAACCGACCAGGGGGCAAGCAACCTTAGATCTGGTCCTGTGTAACGAGACAGGATTAATTAAAAATGTCCTCGTAAAGGATCCCCTTGGAATGAGTGACCATAACATGGTTGAATTCCATATTCAATTAGAGGGTGAGAAGGTTGGATCTCAAACAAGCGTGCTAAGCTTGAATAAAGGAGACTATGAAGGTATGAGAGCGGAATTGAGTAGAGTGGATTGGGAAAATAGATTAAAGGGTAAGACGATACATGATCAGTGGTGTACATATAAGGAGTTATTTTACAACTTCCAAAAAAAATATATTCCACTGAGAAGAAAAGGGTGTAAAAGAAAAGACAGCCATCCGTGGCTAAGTAAAGAAATTAAGGATAGTATTCGACTAAAAACAAGGGCATATAAGGTAGCCAAATCTAGTGGGAGGATAGAGGATTGGGAAAACTTTAAAAGACAGCAAAAGATAACAAAAGGATTAATTAAGAAAGGGAAGATAGATTATGAAAGTAAATTAGCAAAAAATATAAAAACAGATAGTAAGAGTTTTTATTAGTTATATAAAAAGAAAAAGGGTGGCTAAAGTAAATGTTGGTCCCTTAGAGGATGAGACCGGGAAATTAATGGTGGGAAATATGGAGATGGCAAAAACACTGAATATTTTAGATCAGTCTTTACAGTAGAAGACACTAAGAATATCCCAACACTGGACAAACGGGGGGCTAGAGCTAAACACGATCAAAATCACTAAGGAAGTGGTACTCGGTAAAATAATGGGACTCAAGGCGGATAAATCAACTGGACCTGATGGCTTACATCCTAGGGTCTTGAGGGAAGTGGCGGTAGGGATTGTGGATGCATTGGTAATAATTTTCCAAAACTCCCTGGACTCGGCAATGGTCCCGGCAGACTGGAAAACTACTAATGTAACACCCTTATTTAAAAAGGGCAGTAGACAGAAGGCTGAAAACTATAGACTGGTTAGCCTAACATCTGTGGTAGGTAAAATTTTGGAGTCCATTATTAAGGAGACAGTAACAGGACATTTGGATACTCATAATTTAATAGGACAAAGTCAGCATGGTTTTATGAAGGGGAAGTCATGTTTGACAAATTTGCTGGAGTTCTTTGAGGAAGTAACATATAGGGTGGATAAAGGGGAACCAGTGGACATAGTGTATTTAGACTTCCAAAAGGCATTTGACAAGGTGCCACACAAGATTATTGCTTAAGATAAAAAATCACGTGATTGGGGGTAATATTCTGGCATGGATAGAGGATTGGCTATCTAACAGAAGGCAGAGAGTTGGGATAAATGGTTCATTCTCAGACTGGCAATCAGTAACTAGTGGTGTTCCGCAGGGGTCAGTGCTGGGTCCCCAACTCTTTACAATCTATATTAACGATTTGGAGGAGGGGACCGAGTGTAACATATCAAAGTTTGCAGATGATACTAAGATGGGAGGGAAAGTAGTGAGTGAGGAGGACATAAAAAACCTGCAAGGGGACATAGACAGGCTAAGTAAGTGGGCAGAGATTTGGCAGATGGAATACAATACTGGAAAGTGTGAGGTTATGCACTTTGGCAGGAAAAATCGTAGAGCAAGTTATTATCTTAATGGCAAGAAACTGGAAAGTACTGAAGTACAAAGGGATCTGGGGGTCCTGGTGCACGAAACTCAAAAGGTTAGTATGCAGGTGCAGCAAGTGATTAAGAAGGCCAGTGGAATGTTGGCTTTCATTGCTAGGGGGATAGAATATAAAAATAGGGAGGTATTGCTTCAGTTGTACAAGGTATTGGTGAGACCGCACCTGGAATACTGCGTACAGTTTTGGTGTCCATACTTAAGAAAAGACATACTTGCTCTCGAGTCAGTACAAAGAAGGTTCACTCGGTTAATCCTGGGGATGAGGGGATGGACATATGAGGAGAGGTTGAGTAGATTGGGACTCTACTCATTGGAGTTCAGAAGAATGAGAGGCGATCTTACTGAAACATATAAGATTGTGAAGGGGTTGGATCGGGTGGATGCGGGGAGGATGTTCCCGATGATGGGTGAAACTAGAACTAGGGGGCATAGTCTTAGAATAAGGGGCTGCTCTTTCAAAACTGAGATGAGGAGGAACTACTTCACTCAGAGGGTGGTAGGTCCATGGAATATGCTGCCCCAAAAAGCTGTAGAAGCTACATCATTACATAAATTTAAAACAGAAATAGACAGTTTCCTAGAAGTAAAGGGAATTAAGGGTTACGGGGAGCGGGCAGGAATTTGGACATGAGTCTAGGTTCGGATCGGTCATGGCCCTGTGGGTAGCGGAGCGGGCCCAGGGGCCGTGTAGCCTGATCCTGCTCCTACTTCGTGTGTCTAATTCTGTTAGATTCAGGAGATGGTTCTGTGATAGTGGATTGGCGGTTAGGATCAGATCAGCCATGATCTTATTGAATGGCGGAGCAGGCTCGAGGGGCCGATTGGCCTATTCCTGCTCCTATTTCTTATGGTCTTAAAGAGGTAGGTTTTAAGGAGAGTCTTAAAGGAGGAGAGGTTTAGGGAGGGAACTTCAGAGATGAGGGCCTTGGCAGCTGAAAGCAATGGTGGAACGAAAAAAATCAAGAATGCACAAGATGCCAGAATTGGTGGAGCACAGAGACCTCTGAGTTGTAGAGCTGGAGGAGGTTACAGAGATATGGAGGTGAGAGGTCATGGAGGGATTTGAACACAAGGATGAGAATATTAAAATTGAGGCGTTGCCGGACCGGGAGCCAATGTAGGTCAGCGAGCACTGGATGATGGGTGAACGGGACTTGATGCGCATTATGATACGGGCAGCAGAGTTTCGGAGGAGCTCAAGTTTACGGAGGGTGCAAGATGGGAGGCCGGCCAGGAGAACATTGGAATGGTCAAGACTAGAGGTAACAAAGGCATTGAAGAGGGTTTCAGCAGCAGATGGGCTGAGGCGGGGCAGAGACTGACGATGTTAACGCGATGGAAGTAGGCAGTCTTGGTGATGTAGAGGACTGTCATTTGCAATGCATGCTGACTATCCCTGATTTTAGCCTATGCTTTTCTAAATATTGTATGGACTTGATGTTGCCCACGTCAAGAAAAGACTAACTGGCCTATAATTTCCTGGTTTATCATTTACATAACATAAGAAATAGGAGCAGGAGTAGGCCGTTCGGCCCCTCGAGCCTGTTCCGCCATTCAATAAGATCATGGCTGATCTTCTCCCTCATCTCCACTTTCCCGCACTATCCCCATATCCCTTGATTTCCCTTAGTATCCAAAAATATATCTTTTTTTTGTCCTGAATATGTTCAACGACTGAGCCTCCACAGCCCTCTGGGGTAGAGAATTCCAAAGATTCACCACCTTCTGAGTGAAGAAATTCCTCCTCATCTCAGTCCTCAATGGTCGACCCCTTATTCTGAGACTGTGACCCCTGGTTCTAGACTCCCCAGCCAGGGGAAACATCCTCCCTACATCTACCCTGTCAAGCCCTGTAAGAATTTTGTATGTTTCAATGAGATCACCTCTCATTCTTCTGAACTCTGGAGAATATAGGCCTAGTCTACTCAATCTCTCCTCATAGGACAATCCCCCCATCCCAGGAACCAGTCTGGTGAACCTTCGTTGCACTCCCTCTATGGCAAGTATATCCTTCCTTGGGTAAGGAGACCAAAACTGTCCACAATACTCCAGGTGTGGTCTCACCAGGGCCCTATATAATTGCAGTAAGACTTATTGGCCTAGAAATTCGGGTCGGGGGCTTCCTGCGGGTGCAAGCCCCCGACCAACACTTATCTAGCGCGCCGGCAGTTGACCTCTTGGCCTGCGAGGAATTCCTCTCCGAGGCCTGTCCCAGAGGCCGGCGCGCTATGCTGGCGTGTCCCAGGGGCGTAGTTAGTGCGAAGCGTCCCCTGGGATCACGTGAGCAACAGGCAGCCAATCGGAGCAGGGAATGCTCCATTCATAAGTCTTGACAGATAGACCTGTCAAAACGTATAAATGCTGAGGCTGTAAAACTGTACTTTACCTTCAAATAATTTTTTTTTTTAATCACACTTTGTAAATAAACTATAAATGACATAAATTTAAATTTTTGTTTAAAATAGTTATTTATTGAAAAAAATAATTTTATAAAAAAACAGGGCTAAAAATAAACTTACCTTGCTTTAAAGTATTTAAAAGTAAAAAACCTGTGGAAAAAATGTTTTAATTTTAAATAATTGACCACTTACCTTTGAAAATGAAGTTCTTACGGCTGCTTTTTACATTTCTAAAATGTACAGACTTACCCGCACGTTAAAACCTGAAAAAAAAAAAGGAAGTTCAACGCGCACGCGCAGACTCCCGCGCACACGTGTTCGACCTCTGAACCCCTTGGTTCAGAGGATCGGAAGTGCCGGTTTCCCGCGCATGCGTAGTGCGTGCAAGATTCCGGCACTTCCATCGGGTCCACGCGTGAGTACTCCGTCCGTACTCACACGTTGGGACCTGAATTTCTGGGCCATTTACTCTTGTACTCAAATCCTCTTGTAATAACATACCATTTGCTTTCCTAATTGCTTGCTGTACCTGCATGTTAACTTTCAGTGATTCGTGTACAAGGACACCCAGGTCCCTCTGAACACTAACATTTCCCAATCTCTCTCCATTTAAAAAATACTCTGCTTTTCTATTTTTCCTACCAAAGTGGATAACTTCATATTTCTCCACATTATATTCCATTTGCCATGTTCTTGCCCACTCCCTTAGCTTGTCTATATCCCCTTGAAGCCTCTTTGCATCCTCCTCACAACTTACATTCCCACCCAGCTTTGTATCATCAGCAAACTTGGATATATTACATTTGGTCCCCTCATCCAAATCATTGATGTAGATTGTGAATCGCTGAGGCCCAAGCACTGATCCTTGCGGTACCCCACTAGTTACAGCCTGCCAACCCAAAAATGACCCGTTTATTCCTACTCTCTGTTTTCTGTCCGTTAACCAATCCTCAATCCATGCTAGTATATTACCCCCAATCCCATGAGCCCTAATTTTGTTTAATAACCTCTTGTGTGGCACCTTATCAAATGCCTTCTGAAAATCCAAATACACCACATCCACTGGTTCCCCCTTATCTATTCTGCTAGTTACAACCTCAAAAAGCTCTTAACAGATTTGTCAAACACTATTTCCCTTTCATAAATCCGTGTTGACTCTGCCCAATCCTATTATTATTTTCTAAGTGCCCGGTTACCACGTCCTTAATTTCATCTGTCTTGAACAGGGGTGTAATATTCACCAGCCTCAAGCTGTGAAAGGCCAGCCTCGGTGGAAGTGATTGAGATACAAGTACTGAAATTTTCATTTAGATACTTCACTGTAAATTTAAATTTCTTAATTTTATCTGAGGTGTTGGAGGACTGGGAGCCAATGTAGCTAAGAGAGGACTGAGGTGATGGGTGAGTGGGACTTAGTACAGATTGGATACAGGCAGCAGAGTAGAGTGGATACAGGCAGCAGAGTACAGCTTGGATACAGGCAGCAGAGTACAGCTTGGATACAGGCAGCAGAGTACAGCTTGGATACAGGCAGCAGAGTACAGCTTGGATACAGGCAGCAGGGTACAGATTGGATACAGGCAGCAGGGTACAGATTGGATACAGGCAGCAGGGTACAGATTGGATACAGGCAGCAGGGTACAGATTGGATACAGGTAGCAGGGTACAGATTGGATACAGGCAGCAGGGTACAGATTGGATACAGGTAGCGGAGCACAGATTGGATACAGGCAGCAGGGTACAGATTGGATACAGGCAGCAGAGCACAGATTGGATACAGGCAGCAGAGCACAGATTGGATACAGGCAGCAGGGTACAGATTGGATACAGGCAGCAGAGTACAGATTGGATACAGGCAGCAGGGTACAGATTGGATACAGGCAGCAGGGTACAGATTGGATACAGGCAGCAGGGCACAGATTGGATACAGGCAGCAGAGCGCAGATTGGATACAGGGTGCAGATTGGATACAGGCAGCAGGGCGCAGATTGGATACAGGCAGCAGGGCACAGATTGGATACAGGCAGCAGAGCACAGATTGGATACAGGCAGCAGAGTACAGATTGGATACAGGCAGCAGAGCACAGATTGGATACAGGCAGCAGGGTACAGATTGGATACAGGCAGCAGGGTACAGATTGGATACAGGCAGCAGGGTACAGATTGGATACAGGCAGCAGGGTACAGATTGGATACAGGCAGCAGAGCACAGATTGGATACAGGCAGCAGGGTACAGATTGGATACAGGCAGCAGGGTACAGATTGGATACAGGCAGCAGGGTACAGATTGGATACAGGCAGCAGAGCACAGATTGGATACAGGCAGCAGGGTACAGATTGGATACAGGCAGCAGAGTACAGATTGGATGCAGGCAGCAGGGTACAGATTGGATACAGGCAGCAGAGTACAGATTGGATACAGGCAGCAGGGTACAGATTGGATACAGGCAGCAGAGTACAGATTGGATACAGGCAGCAGGGTACAGATTGGATACAGGCAGCAGGGTACAGATTGGATACAGGCAGCAGGGCACAGATTGGATGCAGGCAGCAGAGTACAGATTGGATACAGGCAGCAGGGCACAGATTGGATACAGGCAGCAGAGCACAGATTGGATACAGGCAGCAGGGCACAGATTGGATACAGGCAGCAGGGCACAGATTGGATACAGGCAGCAGGGCACAGATTGGATACAGGCAGCAGGGTACAGCTTGGATACAGGCAGCAGAGTTTTGGACAAGCTGCAGTTTAGAGTGTGGCAGTGGGAGGCTGGCCCGGAGAGCATTGGAATAGTTGCGTCTGGAGGTGATAAAGGCGTGGATGAAGGTTTCAGCATCGGTGGGGCGGAGATGGGCAATATTACAGGACTGGGAAAAACTGCAATCCAGCTGGCTGGACTAATGCCTCTGAATCACCATTCCCTCAAATATCTATCCAATTCCCCCTTCACTTTGTTCCACGCTGCCTCCTTGACAGTTCATTCCAAACATCAAAGGGAGGGTGGGAAAAGTGCATGAAATGTACGTCCATAAACTACCAACCATGGAAAGACCCCTTGGAACACTCCAAAAATCTCTCCACCCCAAACGAGGATTCTGCCCTTTTCTTGTTCCCAGAGACTTCCTGTTGCCAAATCCATTTTCAACCCAGTTGGATAACAATTTAGATTGGTATAGGGCCTTTAACATCGCTAAACAACCATTGGTATAGGGCCTTTAACATCGCTAAACAACCCAAGGTGCTTCAGAGGTGTAATAAAAAATACTTGATGCCAAGTGAAGAAAGGAGATTTATATGGGGGTGACTAAATGGTTGTTCAAAGAGGTTAGTTTTAAGGGGGGTCTTAAAGAAGGAGGGAGGTAATTCCAGAGAATGTGGCCTACTCAGCTGAAGGCATGACCACCAACACTGGGGTGAGAGGAGCTAATTTAATTGCATACTGCTTTGTGGTTTTTAAGCCTTTGTTATGGAACATTGCTGTGTTTTATAAATTCTGGTGTGTGTAATGGTCACTGGATAGTTCTTGTCTATCAGTTTAGTTCCAAGATTGAAGGCAGATTTGGAGATGTGGAAAGATCCTGACTGCCCCATGTGGTCTCATTGTGAACTTCCTACTCCCACTGTTGGTCTCGCTGGTCTTTAATTCCATCATTCTCGGTCTCAATTCTTTAGAATATTAAATGCTTAGCTTTAGATTATTCCTAACCTTTTTATTCAGCTGTGCTTTGTCGTGAAATGAAGTAGAGATTAGGGGAAAAAAACAAGTGAAAAATTCAATGGTCGGTGCAGCCAATGAACTGTGGGACACTAGGAAATTGATTTTGTCTCTGTTTTAAAAAGAATGTCTGGAGGTTAATGAATCCGTCAACAATGAGTCACTTCAATAAACAGACTCTAAATTTGCTTGTTCCCTGCTTTGTGCTTTTTCTGAAACTTGTTATTTGGGTTAAGGTTCAACCATGTTTGAAGAATCCATCAATACTTTATAATCATTGATTTTTCTTCCCGTCGGTGTACTTGATTTTGTCCATTTACCCTTCACACAATGTCAGAATCGGCAACTCCGTCCACAGGGAAAATCATTCATCAACCAACTGCAGGCATTTCTAATTTGAAGTCTTGTGATCTCCAATTTCACAGTGGGTCAGTTACCAGTTTATCTCCTCTTACATCCCAGCCCCGGTCACTGTCAGCTGTGGTTCAAAAAGTTCTCCATAGAATTTTGTTCCGTAGTCAACAAAGTGCAACCCCTGAAGCTTTGGTATTTCGGTGCCCTGTGAGACATTGTTTAAAGTCCTAACTTACCAAGTCTTCAATTTTGCAGAGGCATACTGCAGGGTGTACTGCTCTGCAGGACTTGGAGGGGAGGAGAAATAAAATAAGAACATTGTCATATGACACCACACTGACGAGCTACCTATATGCATAGAAGCTACAGCACGGAAACAGGCCATTCGACCCAACCAGTCCCTGTCGGCCTTCACCCTCCACATGACCAAATAGTTCGAATCACATTTACCCACCCTGTTGCCTTATCCCTTCATCCCTTTTCCTTCCTCCACTTCTCCCTTCAAATCTTGAATGTTGATATAGTTTCTGCCTCAACCACTAACGCTGCAAGTGAATTTCACAGTCTCGCAATTCTGTATGAAGAAGTTTCTCCATCTCTCTGTTCTAAATAGGGATGAAAAACAGCAAGCTAATGCAGGGACACTCACTGCAATGCCAAGATAGGAACTAGAAATGAGAGGGTATTGCATAAAAGGAACAGTTTCTGCTTTGTGAATGTCACACCATGAATGTTGAAGTACATTTAAAGTAAAATAAGGAAATCATTAAAGACCTGTGATTGCATAGAATTTACAGCTCAGAAACAGGCCATTTGGTGTTTATGCTCCACACTAGCTTCCTTCCACTCTATTTTCTTAATCTAACCCTTACTTCATCTAACACTATCAGCATATCCTTCTATTCCTTTCTCCCTCATGTACTTAATCTAGCTTCCCCTTAAATGCATCTCTGCTATTCACCTCAACTACTCCATTTGGCAGCGAGTTCCACATTCTCACCACTCTGGGTAAAGAAATTTCTCCTGAATTCTTTATTGGGTGTATTAGTGACTATCTTATACTGATGGCCTCTAGTTTTGGACTCTCCCCACTAGTGGAAACATCTTCTCTACATCTACCCTATCAAACCTCTTTATAATTTTAAAGACCTCTACTAGGTTAGCCTTCTCTTTTCTAGTGAAAAGAGCCCCAGCCTGTTCAGTCCTTCTGATAGTTATACCCTCTCTGTTCTGGTATCACCCTTGTAAATCTTATTTTCACTTTCTCCAGTGCCTCTATATCCTTTTAGTAATATGGAGACCAGGACTGTGCACAGTACTCGGTGTGGTCTAACCAAGGTTCTATATAAGTTTAACATGAATTCTCTGCTTTTGAATTCTATTCCCCTAGGAATGACCCCCAGTGCTTTGTTTGCACTTTTTATGACTTTGCTTGCCTGCGTTGCTACTGTTAATGATTTGTGAATCTGTACCCCTAGATCCCTTTGAGCCTCTACTCCCATTTAGATTCTTATTTTCCAAGCCATGTGTGGCCTCCTTATTCCTCCTGCCAAAATGCACCACCTCACACTTATCTATATTGAAATTCTTTTGCCATTTACCCGCCTATTTTGCAAGTTTGTTAAGGTCTTGTATTTTGTCGCAGTCCTTCTCTATTAACTATAGTCCCCAGTTTGGTGTCATCTGCAAATTTTGATATTGTACTTACAATTCTTGAGTTCAAATCATTTATGTAAATGGTAAAAACACTGATCCTAACACCGATCCTTGTGGAACACCATTTCCCACCTTCTGCAACCTGAGTAACTACCTTAAACCCCATCTCCCTCTCCTGTTTTGTAGCGTGTTTGCTATCCATTCTGCTACTTGTCCCTTGACTCCACATGCTCTGACCTTAGTCATGGGTCTACCTTATCAAAAGACTTTTGAAAGTCCATGTATATCACATCCATTGCATTACTCTTGCCTACTCTTTCTGTTACTACTTCAAAAAATTGAATAAGATTGGTCAAGCATGACCTTCCCTTTTTAAATCCATGCAGTCTATTTATTATATTTCATTTTTGAGATGCTTTTCTATTACATCTTTGAGTCAAGATTCCAATATCTTTCCTATCACTGACGTTACGCTAACTGGTCTATAGTTCCCTGGACTTGTTCTATCTCCCTTTTTGAATATAGGAATAACATTAACTGTCCACCAGTCCTCTGGCACTCTACCCTTTCCAAGCCTCTATTGTCTCTTCGCTTGTTTCTTTTAATGTGTGTGGATGCAATCCATCTGGACCCGGGGGTTTATTCTTTCTAGGCTTTCCTAGTTTATCAATTATCTCCCTCTCTATCTTAAATATCCTTTTTGATCTCTTCTAATGTTATGTACACCTTGTTAGTCTCCCTGGTAAAAACTGAGGCAAATTAACTCTTCAATATTTCTGCCATTTCACTGTTCGTACCTGTGAGTTTATCTTGTGCATCCCTTAGTGGCCCTAGACCTATCTTTCCTTTTATTTGTGTCTGTAGAATACTTTACTGTTTCTTTTTATATTCTTTGATAATTTAATTTTGTAATTCCTCTTTGCTTTCCTGATTGTTTTATTAACTTCTTTCCTAACTTTTTCGTATTCCTTTTTATCATCCTCTCCTCAAGAAGGAGTTAGATATATTTCTTAAGGCTAAAGGGATCAAGGGATATGGGGCGAAGGCAGGGACAGGGTACTGAACTTGGATGATCAGCCATGATCTCATTAAATGGCGGAGCAGGCTCGAGGGGCCGAATGGCCTACTCCTGCTCCTATCTTCTATGTTTCTATTGTCTATGCACTTAGTGTATGCCTTTTACATTTACTTTCAATTTTACCTTTATCTCTTTATTCATCCATGGTGTTTCATTATCGGCTAGTTCTTTTTTTTTAATGAAATATGTTTTTCCTGAACTCTCTTGATCACGTTGTTAAATATTTCCCACTGCTGTTCTATCTCTTTGTTTATCAATATTTGTTTCCAGTTTAACTTCCCTACTTACATCCTCGTTCCCTCGTCATTAGCTTTTTTCTAAACTATCACTTTGGTCTTTGTCTTGTGTCTCTCTCAATCGTTATCTTAAACCTGTACGCACTGTAAAAACTCCATTCCCCTTTCCCTACCTCCTCTTGCCAGTTTTTTAAATTGCTCTCGAGAAGATGGTGGTGAGCCACCTTCTTGAACCACTGCAGTCCGTGTGGTGAAGGTACTCCCACAGTGCTGTTAGGGAGGGAGTTCCAGGATTTTGACCCAGCGACGATGAAGGGTCGGCGATATATTTCCAAGTCAGGTTGGTGTGTAACTTGGAGGGGAACTTGCAGGTGATGGTGTTCCCATGCGTCTGCTGCCCTTATCCTTCTAGGTGGTAGAGATCACGGGTTTGGGAGGTGCTGCTGAAGAAGCCTTGGCAAGTTGCTGCAGTGCATCTTGTAGATGGTACACACTGCAGCCACGGTACGCTGATGGTGGAGGGAGTGAATGTTTAAGGTGGTGGATGGGGTGCCAATCAAGCGGGCTGCTTTGTCCTGGATGGTGTCGAGCTTCCTGAGTGTTGTTGGAGCTGCACTCATTCAGGCAAGTGGAGAGTATTCCATCACACTCCTGACTTGTGACTTGTAGATGGTGGAACGGCTTTGGGGAGTAAAGAGGTGAGACACTTGCCGCAGAATACCCAGCCTCTGACCTGCTCTTATTGCCACAGTATTTGTGGCTGGTCCAGTTAGGTTTCTGGTCAATGGTTATCCCCAGGATGTTGATGGTGGGGGATTCGGCGATGGTAATGCCGTTAAATGCCATGGGGCAGCGGAGATAGTTATTGCCTGGCATTTGTGTGGTGCGAATGTTGCCTGCCACTTAGCCCAAGCCTGAATATCGTACAGGTTTTGTTGCATGCGGGCATGGACTGTTTCATTATCTGAGGAGTTGTGAGTGGCACTGAACACTATGCAATCATCAGCGAACATCCCTATTTCTGACCTTATGTTGGAGGGAAGGTCATTGATGAAGCAGCTGACGATGGTTGGGCCTAGGACACTGCCCTGAGGAACTCCTGCAGCGATGTCCTGGGGCCGAGATGATTGACCTCCAACAACCACAACCACCTTCCTTTGTGCTAGGTATGACTCCAGCCAGTGGAGAGTTTTCCCCAATTCCCATTGACTTCAATTTTACTAGGGCTCCTTGATGCCACACTTGGTCAAATGCTGCCTTGATGTCAAGGGCAGTCACTCTCACCTCACCTCTGGAATTCAGCTCTTGTGTCCATGTTTGGACCAAGGCTGTAATAAGTTCTGGAGCCGAGTGGTCCTGGCGGAACCCAAACTGAGCATCAGTGATCAGGTTATTGGTGAGTAAGTGCCGCTTGATAGCACTGTCGATGACACTTTCCATCACTTTGCTGATGATTGAGAGTAGACTGATGGGGCGGAAATTGTCTGGATTGGATTTGTCCTGCTTTTTGTGGACAGGACATACCTGGGCAGTTTTCCACATTGTCGGGTAGATGCCAGTGTTGTAGCTGTACTGGAACAGCTTGGTTAGAGGCGCGGCTAGTTCTGGAGCTTATTTGAGGCTAGTTGAAATCTCCCATGATTAATATTCTATATCTTTTACTCATTTCATTGATTTGCTTATATATTTCTCCCTCCACTTCCCGTCTATTATTGAGTGGTCTGCAGAATACCCCTATTAGTGTGATCGATCTCTCATTCTTTATCTCCACCCATGTGGTTTCTGGTTCTATCTTAATGTTAGTTATGTCCTATTTTCAGCTGCCATTATGTCAGTTCTAATGAGTACAGCGACCCCACCCCCCTACTTTCCTACCCTTTCTAAATACGTTGTCCTGCAATATTTAACTGCCAGTCCTGTTCTTTATGCAGCTACGTTTGAGTTATCCCGACTACATCTGGCTCCTCGCTATGAATTATTGCCTCCAGTTTCCTCATTTTGTTTCGAATGCTGTGTACATTGCTGTACAGGCAATTTAATTTGTTTTTATTAATCGTTCCTCTCGCTTTATTTTTAAGTTATTTTATACTTATCTTCAATAACTTTACCGTTCCCTGACTGTTTTTGTTAAACTTATTCTTTTCCTTGGTCTGACCTTTACACTCATCGCTCTGATCTTCAGGGTGCTGTTATTTCTACCAGATATCTCCCCCTGTCTTACTAGTTTAAAGTCTTATCTACAGGTTGAAACATGTTCGTAAAAAGGCTGGTTATTTTCAAGTGATCATTCACCCTCTGATATTACAGACTGACCTCTCTATCTGTTACTAGTTTAACCCTCTGATATTGGAGAACAAACCCCAATATTTGGTGTGGAGTTAGAATCCCGTAAGTCCACATTGGCTGTTCCTTCTCATTTGGTTAGTAGTTTGCCCATCAATTACTGTGAGTAAACCGCAGGTGTTAACACAGTGATGGCTTCCTCTGTTCATGGGCATTGATTTTCTATATCAGAGTCATTTGATGTTTTCAACTGAGGAATGCCCCAAGGTGCTTCACAGTGAACACAAGGAAAACGGGCTCTGAGCCAGGAAGGGAGAGATCCGGAAGGGTGACTCAACACTTGGTTAAAGTTGGGATTGGAGAGGTTTTTATAGGTGAAGTGAGGTGGAGAGAATTCAGAAAGTAGACCAAAGCAGTTGAAGGCGCTGCCACCAATGGTGGGGCAGGAGAGGGTGTACAGAAGACTAGCATTCGAAGAATGGCCCACTTGGGAGGGCATATCAGGCTAGAGGAGGTTCGAGATCGAGTGGGACCAGACCAGGCCATGCAGAGATTTATAGACAGTGATGAGGATTTTAAATGTAATGGAGATGAGCAGCCATTAGCTCATTGAGGACAGGGTGCTGGGTGGGCGGGATTAAGTGCAGCACAGGATACCTGTGTCAGAGTTTGGGACAAATTGGGAGTTTATGGACAGAGGAGGATGAGAGGCCAGCAATGGAAGTGCCAGAGCAGTTGATTCTGGAGGTGAACAAGGATCTGTAAGGGGTACCAGCGACACAAGTGGGAGTAAGTGGCTAAGATGTGGAGTTTAAAGCTCAGCTTCGCGGCAAACAGGACGATAAGACTTTCAACAGTCTGGTTCAGCCTGTGTGTGGGGCCAGGGCGGTGGATTTAGTGCATCAAACCACCAGATTGATATTTCATCTGTCAAACACTGACAATCTGTACTCCAAGTTAATTCCTTCCTGTCAGGATGATTGAGATCTCCCCGGAACAGAAAGCTGAATGCTGGAACTTTTGACAGATCGCGGCCATTCTGCTTTCTGTGCCGGTGAGCTGAGGGACTCCCGAGACCTGAGGGAAGGAAGGCTGTAAAGGTAAGTAAAACTTCTTTAAACACACTTACCTTTGCACTCATGCACCCATCACTCACCTGAAGACTGGACATCTCGACCCCTCCAAGCCCTTCATCCCGACGGCCCACCTCGCGAACTTGGCGTAGTTTGGAGCCGTCGGGAATCCCACATTTCAACAATGAAAATAGGGATTAGGCTAAAAACTGCCTGTTAACAGGCAGTTAATTGGCACTAATCCCCTTCCCGCCTCGGGGAGGCGGGTCCCAGTGCGGGTCGGGTACCCGCCTCCTTTGAAACTGGCATGGAGTCGAGTTGGGGGTGGGATGGGTTCGTGCCCCCCGATTTCGGGATTTTAACCCCCCACATGCCTCCAATCCCGCCTCCACGGCCCAATGAAAATCCTTCCCTTAATCTTCCAGTAATACAAATTCCAAGTGATCAGTTACACATCCGGATGAATATTAAAAATATATAGACTTTCTTATGATCAGAGATGGTTGGGAGCTAATTCGACAGCTTTTGACTTGAGGTAGATGTGACTGCTTCATTCAGTAAGTAGGTTTTAGAGTAGGATTAAATTGACGGTGAATCCCTTCACCCTGGGATGGTTGGCTCGCCATACATGTACGCCTTTGTTACCTCTAAACTTAACTATTCTAATGCTGTCCCAACCAGCCTCCCATCTTGCACCCCCTGTAAACTTGAGCTCATCCAAAACTCTGCTGCCCGTGTTCTAACTCGCACCAAGTCCTGTGCTTGCTGACCTACGTTGGCTCCCGATCCGGCAATGCCTTGGTTTTAAAATTCTCATCCTTGTTTCCAAATCCCTCCATGGCCTCGCCCCTCCCTATCTCTAATCTCCTCCAGCCCTGCAACCCTCTGAGATATTGGCGCTCCTTTAACTCTGGCCTCTTGAGCATCCCTGATTTTTATCGCTCCTCCATGGGCAGCCGTGCCTTCAGCTGCTGAGATATTAAGCTCTGGAATTCCCTCCTTAAACTTCTCTGCTTCTCCAACTCTCTCACCTCCTTTAAGACACTTCCTAAAACCTACCTCTTTCGCTCGTCCTAACATCTCCTTATGTGCGTCGGTGTCAAGTTTTGTTTGATAACTCTCCTGTGAAGCGCCTCGGGACGGTTTATTACATTAAAGGCACGATATAAATGATATAAATGCCAGTTTTATTTATTGCAATACTAAAGATGGGTGAGTGAGGAATGCTGAAGCGGGGAGCGGGCAATCCATATTTGGGCATATATGTTGAGCATTGTGATGTGTTGTCCCACTTTCCAACTCTATCGGGATGGAGCGGCTGACCTCCCCTGGGATTGCGATCTCCAATGTGAAGGGAAGATGCTTGTCATTGAGTGAGGCCATTTGGCTGCTGTCTGGGCTACTTGGTCCCTTGTGAGTTTGGGTGCTCTGCAGGGTTGAGGTGTGTCTCCTGTTGAAATGCCACATTTGCTGCACCTTGAGAAAAATTGGTATGTTCTTCCGTTCAGGTGGTGTAGACCAGGGATTGGGCTCCTGTGTTTTATTTGGAGGCTGGTTTTGTCCAGTAGCACCTTGGGTGTTGCCCACAGATAGGGGAGCTGTCACTGTTGGTCGTGGGGGTGCCCTCCTTCTGTGAGCTCCCAGTATTGAGGTTATCGTCCCCAACTCGTCGTGTTCCACTGCTCCCTCTGGGGTCTGTCCCTCTAGTTATACCTGTGCAACACCATGGATACCTTTTCCACAGTGCAGTGTTTGAAATAGGTTCCTGTTTGTTCCTCCTGTTCCCACCCTCCATGGTTCCAGCTTGCTTTCAGGGGTGCATGGGGGGAGGTAATTCTCTTTTGAAAGCTGGGTGGGGGTAGCCTGACGCTGCTCCCCACCCTGTGCCTAGCCCTGTGCGCAACCATCCTGACTGTCCACGTAGAATTTACAGCTCCGAATCATGCCATTCAGCTCAGCAGGCCTATGCCTGTGTTTCTGCTCCACACGAGCCTCCTCCCGTCTTACTTAATTTCACCCTATCAGCATATCTTATTCCTTTCTCTCTCATGTACTTATCCAGCTTTCCCTTAAATGCAGCAAGTCAGCACAAGTTAGCTGGCTGGCAGGGCTGGTGTTTCCCAGCCATTAATTCCGATATGTTTCATTTTCATCGATTGTTATTCTCTGTAGCTCGATCTTGATGTGCAGAATGTAATGATCATGTATTTCATGAGTAAATTATTTGAGGTAAATTCTAGCTAGCTAAATGACTTCTGAGACCATTTGCCTTGAAGCCACATAGTCTTTTGATCGAGGTGTGAACTGGATTGTTTTTTACTTTATTGTAAGCTATGTTAGAGAGTTTGTGAGCAAATATTGCAGACGCTGAAATTTAAAAAAAAAAAAAAAAAAAAAAAAAAAAAATTCATTCCTGGGATGTGGGCCTCGCTGGCAGGGCCAGCATTTATTGCCCATCCCTAATTGCCCTTGAGAAGGTGGTGGTGAGCTGCCTTGAACCGCAGAGAGCAGTTAAGAGTTAACCACATTGCTGTGGGTCTGGAGTCACGTATAGGCCAGACCGGGTAAGGATGGCAGATTTCCTTCCCCAAAGGACATTAGTGAACCAGATGGGTTTTTATGACAATCCGGTAGTTTCATTGTCACCATTACTGATACTAGCTTTTTATTCCAGATTTATTTAATTAACTGTATTTAAATTCCCCAGCTGCCGTGGTGGGATTTGAACTCGCGTCTCCAGATCATTAGTCCAGGCCTCTGGATTACTAGCCCAGTAACATAACCAGATCTTTTGCACTTGTCTCCTTATATTTCAAGGTCTTGATGTAGCCATGAAAGGATTTCAAGTAGATTCACGCAAGAGAAAAATAAATGGTGGTATATAAGCTGGAATTGGTGAACCCAAACCATTTAATGAGGTCTCATTTTAATCATTTCGTGCTGAGACTTAAAAGCAAAATTGTTTGCTTTTATTTTTAGACATTAACAGAACATTTCCTGACAATGTACAGTTTCGCAGAACTGCTAACCCCTGCTTACAGCACCCACTTTTCAACATTTTAGTGGCATACGGGACCCACAACAAAACAGTCGGCTATTGCCAGGTATGTAGTGTCTGATTTTATAAATTATTTCGTACGGCTGATGTAGCTGTAGAGCAACAACTATCATTTTACATTGAGGTGGTTGAGCCAGATAATTGCGTCGGGAGTAGCGGAGCGTATCGCTGTGTTGCCTCCTTTGTATTTGTGAATCGAGCATTGAGTCGTTCTATGTTCCATGGTCTGTTCTGGGTGACCACAGTCGCACGCAGGAGAATTTTTAATTCTCCATTCGTGCATCAAGCATCCGCATCTGCCATGGTTTTTGCAGATGGGGTTTAGGGTTGCCCATAAGTTTGCGGAAGTTCGAAGCCAGGGAGCTTCCGCGTCGAGTCTTTCCAAGCACCATCAGGGTTGAAGTTGCATTGTTGAAAGTTAAGCGCGTGGATCCAAAAGGGCTTGTGTGGTGAGGGATGCTATTCAGATCCTGGTGAATGGGGAGGTGTTCGTTTATAAGTACAAGTAGTATGAACAGATTGGTGCCCGGGGCCGTGCTGTGCCTTCGGTGTTGCTGTTCTGGTCACTGAAGCACAAGGGAAATGTCCATGTTCTGGAAGTGGTGCCAGAGAAGGGCCAGAGGCGGATCCTTAATGTCTGAGAGATTGAGTTATGAGGAAAAGTTCGTAAAACTAGGGCTCATCTTCCTTGATCAGAGACGAACGAGGGGACCTACAGAGGGACATAAAATACCGAGTGGAATGGCGAAGGTTAATCCTCAGCACTATTTCCAGTTAAACTGCAACTACAGGCCAAGGGATGTGGGTACAAATTAGGCAGAGGACAGTTCCGGATTGAAGAAAAGCAAAGTACTGCAGCTGCTGGATATCTGAAACAAAATGTAAAACGCTAGAACACTCGGCAGGTCGGGTATGGACCCTTCCTCACAACTCCCTGCCCAGGTCTGGCAGTGTCTTTGCTCTCTCCACAAGCTCAGGCCTGATTTCGAGAAGCACTTCACACTGAGTGATCAATACCCAGAGTAGGGGAGTGGCGGCTCAAACTCGAGCCCTTCAAGATGCTGCTGGGGGGAGGGAACATTAAGGCCTAGAAATTCATCTCGGCCGATGGCGCAAATCGGGCGGTATTGGATCGGTCACCCATTATGCGCAGAGCCTGATATTCAGCTCCCTCTCCCTCTCGCGGTTTCCCCCCCCCCCGCGCGCGCTCTTGCCCGCCCTCCCTCCCCCTCATGCTTGCTTTCCCTCTCGCGCGCTCTGTTTTTCTCTCTTGCTGTCTGCCTGGTGAGATCTCTTGCCTTTGTTGTCTGTCCTATTGCCTCAGTGTAGTCTCTCTCTGGTTTTCTCCTTTTTCTGTCTCTTTTGTGTTTGTCTCCTCCTCCCTCCCTTATTCCTCCTTTTCCCCCCCCCCCCCCCCCCGCCTCCCTTTTCAACCCGAATTCCACAGATACACAAAATGAGGTGGTAGTGTTACTGACCCTAGGAACGAGTAACCTTGTGTCTGACACCACTGAAGTCAGCGGCATTATTTTCAAGAAGGTGAGCCCACTGGGAGAGACAGCTCTTGGCTGTAAACCAGACAAAGGTTTCCATTGTTCTGCTCCAAATTCTGAGCAGGTGAGCAGTGTGACTGCACAGTCCCCAGCCTGCCAGGAAATGCCTTTTCTCCTTTTTCCCCTGAAAGGACGGGAAAATTCATCCAGGGAATTTGGGTGGAGATTGTGATTGGTCCAGGAAGACTTGGTTCTCTGATTGCCCAAGTCTCGGTGTCAGCTGGTCTCCCATACAAAGAAGATGATGAGTAACCAGATCTGGCATGGTGACCCTTCAGGACTTGCATTTGATGGCATCGCCCTTGGAAGAGAAAGGGCTCCAGCAGGCAGTTGCTGCAACATTACTGGCCTTCAGGATAGTCTCCGTGCTGGAGGAAAATACTTTGTTAACTCGTGTCATGATTATAACTTGAGCAGTTGGGATGTGCCACTGGTTTTATCGCACTTCCAATTCCTGTCAAATGAAGGACTGGCTCCAGAATCACTAATCTAATTACTGCAGGCTCCGTGCTGGCAGGCACAGCAGTGAAGAACATAACCGGGTGTGTGCAGGGCTATGGGGGGTCGACTAACCTGTCTTCATTCCGTTTTTCAGATGCGACGTTAAACCAAGGCCCAATCTACCCCCTCAGGTGGACGTAAAAGATCCCACGTCTGCTATTATAAAAAGAGCACAGGAGTTCTCCCCAGTATCCTAGGGCCAATATTTATCCCTCAACCAACATCACTAGAACCAATGTGTCAGCCATGGCTCAGTGGGCAGCACCCTCGCCTCTGGGTCAGAAGGTTGTGGGTTTAAGCCCCACTCCAGAGACTTGAGCACAAAAATCTAGGCTGGCACTCCAGTGCAGTACTGAGGGAGTGCTGCACTGTCTGAGGTGCCATCTTTCAGATGAGATTGCTGTTTGTGGGAGCTTGCTGTGCGCAATTGGCGGCAGCGTTTCCAACAGTGACCACACTTCAAAGTACTTCATTGGCAGTAAACGCTTTGGGACATCCTGAGGTCATGAAAGGTGCTATATAAATGCAAGTCTGTCTTTCTTTCCGAGCAAGTTGATTTTCAAACTCTATGAACCCAAGAGTTCCTGTAGCCTTGAGTTTCTTTATTTAAGATTATTTTAATGGCCTTTGTTTTGGGAGGAAGGGTTAATGAACTGTACATAACTGTGGATGTTGTCATGTGATAGAACAACTCTTGGCTCCGTCCTTTAATACTCAGTATTGTTTTGAATTCTGCTTGCTCAGGAAATCACCAGTGCCAAAGTGTTATCGCAGTTTTACCTACTGTTTCTTCAATGGGAAGTGCGTGCCACTTGATTAGCAGACACAACAGTTTATCTCTTTTGCATGAAGGAACTTGACCATTCTGGCTCGTGATTGGTGTTCCTGCGGAGCACAACGTCAGTCTCAATAAACATCGGTTAGCAAACTTGCTGTTCTTCTGGCAGGAGGTGTTGGGTCTCAGTGCTGCCATCATGGCCACCTCTTGAGACGACACACTGCCAGGTTCTGCTGCAGGATAATTCCCAGGCAATGATTTGAAACGGTTGCCTTACTTGGACAGCTTAAGATGAGGTAAATCTGTAGAATGAGGGGAGCCCCAGGGTAAACATGTTGGGCCGGCGGGGGGGGGGGGGGAAGCAAAATGGCAGATGAAAGAATATTTGCGCTGATTTTCTTGGTTCCCTTTCTGCTCCTCACTGGACTATTTGCTGACTGCCCATTATTTTAATTCATAATTTTAGAACTTTGCAATTGGTATTTGATTCATGTGTTCCCTACCTAGTTAATTGGAATTTGTTGCTGTTTATGAATTATGTTTGTTTGAGCCAAATGGGGTGCACGCATGGCATAGAAATTTGCATATAGACTGATGTGACAATCAAATAATGGACAAAATGTGCACTGGAAGCACCAGGGAGGGTCAGAGGAGCAGGTCCTAGCTCTGGAAGCACCAGGGAGGGTTAGAGGAACAGGTCCTGGCTCTGGAAGCACCAGGGAGGGTCAGAGGAGCAGGTCCTAGCTCTGGAAGCACCAGGGAGGGTCAGAGGAGCAGGTCCTAGCTCTGGAAGCACCAGGGAGGGTCAGAGGAGCAGGTCCTGGCTCTGGAAGCACCAGGGAGGGTTAGAGGAGCAGGTCCTGGCTCTGGAAGCACCAGTGTGCAAGTTTTTATGGGATCTCTGTTTCATATTTAATAGAGGTGCTCAAAATTGAGAGGTTTTGACATAGTAAATTGGAAAAAACTATTTCCACATAGTGAGTTGGTAACTAAAGACATAAATTTAAAATCATCAAAAGAACATGCTTGTATTTATATAGCACCTTTAACATAGAAAATGACCCACGGTCCTTCTCAGAAGTGTTATCGGGCAAAATATCGACACACAACTGAAGAACTAAAGGAGGGTCACCAAAAGCTTGGTTAAAGAGGTGGGTGTTAAAGAGGATCTTAAAGGGGAAGAGAGAGGTGGAGAGGTTTACGGGGAATTCTAGAACTTGGGGCCTAGACAGCAGAATGCATGGCTGTTCATTATTTTTACAAGAGTTACAGAATCGTAGAAATTTACGGCACAGAAAGAGGCCTTCGCCCCATCGTATCCGTGCCGGCCAAAAGAGCTAATCCCACCTTCCAGCTCTTGGTCTGTAGCCCTGTGGGTTCCGGCACTTCAGGTGCATATCCAAGTACTTTTAAAATGTGATGAGGGTTTCTGCCTCTACCACCCTTTCAGGCAGTGAATTCCAGACCCCCACCACCCTCTGGGTGAAAATAATTCTCCTCAACTCCCCTCTAATCCTCCTACCAATGACTTTAAATCTATGCTCCCTGGTTATTGACATCCCGGCTAAGGGAAATAGGTCCTTCCTATCCACTCTATCTAGGCCCCATCAGAATTTTATACACCTCAATTAAGTCTCCCCTCAGCCTCCTCTGTTTCAGAGAAAACAACCCCAGCCTATCCAATCTTTCCTCATAGCTAAAATTCTCCAGTCCTGGCGACATCCTCGTAAATCTCCTCTGTACCCTCTCTAGTGCGGAATCTCACAGGAAACAACCTTCCGGTCACAAAGTCATCCGTTGACCATTACCCTTTGCTTTCTGCCACTGAGCCAAGTTTGGATCCAACTTGCCACTTTCCCTTGGATCCCATGGACTTTTACTTTTCTGACCAGTCTGCCATGTGTAACCTTGTCAAAATCCATGTAGACTAATTAAATTCACTACCCTCATCGACCCGCCTTGTTACCGCCTCAAAAAATTCAATCTAGTCATACACTACCTTCCCTTAACAAATCCATGCTGACTGTCCTTGATTAATCCGTGCCTTTCTAAATGATGATTAATACTTTTTCCAACACTGAGGTTAGACTGACTGGCCTGTAATTACTCGGTCTATCCCTTTCTCCCTTTTTAGCAATGGTACATTAGCAGTCCTCCGGCACCACACCTGTTGCCAGAGAGGATTGGAAACTGATGGTCAGAGCCTCTGCAATTTCCTCCCTTACTTCTCTCAACAGCCTGGGATACATTTCATCTGGGCCTGGCGATTTATCTACTTTCAAAGACGCTAAACCCCTTAATATTTCCCCTCTCGCTATGTTTATTTCATCTAATATTTCACACCCCTCCTTAACTACAATGTCTGCATCATCCCTCGCTTTTGTGAAGACAGGCGCAAAGTATTCATTAAGAGCCATAACCACGTCTTCCCCTCCAAACACAGCTTACCTGTTTGCTCTCGAATAGGCCCTATTCTTTCTTTAGTTATCCTCTTTCTCTTTATGTATTTATAAAACATCTTTGGGTTCTCCTTGATTTTATTTGCCGATATTTTTCCATGCCCTCTGCTTTCCTCATTTTCTTTTTAATTTCACCCTGTACTTTCTACACTCGACTCGGCTTTCTGCAGTATTTAGCTCTCGGCATCTGACATAAGCTTCCCTTTTTTGCCTTATCCTACCCTGTATGCTCCTCAACAACCAGGGGGATCTAGATTTGGGAGTCCCACCCTTTTTCTTTGGGAGAACCTATTTGCTCTGAACCCTCACTATCACTTCCTTGAATGCCTCCCACTGCTCTGACACTGATTTACCTTCAACATTGACTCTGGACCTCAAAGTCTTGTGGCTTCAGGTCAAGCATGGGCAAGGAAACCTCCTGCTGATTACCACCTACCGCCCTCCCTCAGCTGATGAATCAGTACTCCTCCATTTTAAACACCACTTGGAAAAAGCACCGAGGGTAACAAAGGCGCAGAATGTACTCTGTCTGGGGGGCTTCAGTGTCCATCACCAAGAGTGACTCGGTAGAACCACTGCAGACCGAGCTGGCCGAGTCCTGAAGTACGTGGCTGCCAGTCTGGGCCTACAGCAGGTGGTGAGAGAACCAGCACGAGGGAGAAATCTACTTGACCTCGTCTTCCCCAATCTACCTGTCGCAGATGCATCTGTCCATGACAGTATTGGTAGCAGTGACCACCGCACAGTCCTTGTGGAGATGAAAACCCGTCTTCACACTGAGGACACCCTCCATCATGTTGTGTGGCACTACCACCGTGCTAAATGGGATAGATCCAGCAGCTCAAAACAGGGCGTCCATGAGGCGCTGTGGGCCATCAGCAGCAGCAGAATTGTATTCCACCACAATCTATAACCTCATGGCCCAGCATATCCCTCACTCTACCATTACCATCAAGCCAGGGGACCAACCCTGGTTCAATAAGGAGTGTGGAAGAGCATGCCAGGAGCAGCACCAGGCGTACCTAAAAATGAGGTGCCAACCTGGGGAAGCTGCAACACAGAACGACATGCATGCTAAACAGCGGAAGCAGCATGCCATAAACAGAGCTAAGCAATCCCACAATCAACAGATCAGATCAAAGCTCTGCAGTCCTGCCACATCCAGTCGTGAATGGTGGTGGACCATTAAACAACTAACGGGAGGAACAGGCTCCATGAATATCCCCATCCGCATCCTCAATGATGGCGGAGCCCAGCACGTGAGTGCAAAAGACAAGGCTGAAGCGTTTGCAACTATCTTCAGCCAGAAGGGCCGAGTGGATGATCCATATCGGCCTCCTCCTGAGGTCCCCACCATCACAGAAGCCAGTCTTCAGCCAATTAGATTCACTCCACGTGATATCAAGGAGCGGCTGAACGCACTGGTTACAGCAAAGGCTGTGGGCCCCAGACAGCATCCTGGTTGTCATGCTGAAGACTTGTGCTCCAGAACTAGCCGCGCCTCTAACCAAGCTGTTCGAGTACAGCTACAACACTGGCATCTACCCAACAATGTGGAAAACTGCCCAGGTACGTCCTGTCCACAAAAAGCAGGACAAATCTAATCCGGCCAATTACCGCCCCATCAGTCTACTCTCAATCATCAGCAAAGTGATGGAAGGTGTCATCGACAGTGCTATCAAGCGACACTTACTCACCAATAATCTGCTCACCGATGCTCAGTTTGGGTTCCACCAGGACCACTTGGCTCCAGAACTCATTACGGCTGTGATCCAAACATGGACAAAGGAGCTGAATTCCAGAGGTGAGGTGAGAGTGACTGCCCTTGACATCAAGGCAGCATTTGACCGAGTGTGGCATCAAGGAGCCCTAGTAAAACTGAAGTCAATGGGAATCGGGGGGAAAACGCTCCACTGGCTGGAGTCATATCTAGCACAAAGAAAGATGGTTGATGTGAATGAAGGTCAATCATCACAGCCCCAGGACATCGCTGCAGGAGTTCCTCAGGGCAGTGTCCTAGGCCCAACCATCTTCAGCTGGTTCATCAATGACCTTCCCTCTATCATAAGGTCAGAAATGGGGATGTTCGCTGATGATTGCAGTGTTCAGTGCCATTCACAACTCCTCAGATAATGTAGCAGTCCGTGCCCACATGGAGCAAGACCTGGACGACATTCAGGCTTGAGCTGATAAGTGGCAAGTAACATTTGCGCCACATAAGGCAATGACTATCTCCAACAAGAGAGAGTCTAACCACCGCCCCTTGACATTCAATGGCATTACCATCGCCGAATCCCCCAACATCAACATCCTGAGGGTCACCATTGACCAGAAACTTAACAGGACCAGCCACATAAATACTGGCTACAAGAGCAGGTCAGAGGCTGGGTATTCTGCGGCAAGTGTCTCGCCTCCTGACTCCCCAAAGCCTTTCCACCATCTACAAGGCACAAGTCAGGAGTGTGATGGAATACTCTCCAATTGCCTGGATGAGTGCAGCTCCAACAACACTCAAGAAGCTCGACACCATCCAGGACAAAGCAGCCCGCTTAATCGGCATCCCATCCACCACCTTAAACATTCACTCCCTCCACCACCGGCGCACCGTGGCTGCAGTGTGTACCATCTACAAGATGCACTGCAGCAACTCGCCAAGGCTTCTTCGGCAGCACCTCCCAAACCCGCGACCTCTTCCACCTAGAAGGACAAGGGCAGCAGGCGCATGGGAACACCACCACCTCCAAGTTCCCCTCCAAGTCACACACCACCCTGACTTAGAAATATATCGGCGTTCCTTCATCATCGCTGGGTCAAAATCCTGGAACTCCCTCCCTAACAGCACTGTGGGAGTACCTTCACCACACGGACTGCAGCGGTTCAAGAAGGCGGCTCACCACCACCTTCTCAAGGGCAACTAGGGATGGGCAATAAATGCTGGCCTTGCCAGCGACGCCCACATCCCAGGAACGAATAAAAAAAAGTAGCTGCTTCCAGTCCACGTTTGCCAAGTCACATCTCTGCTTCATAAAATTGGCCTTTCCCCAATTGCGATCTTTTATATTGAAGTATTGTGCATGTAGTATCGATTAAGGTGAAAAATAGCAAGGAGCACTACAGTTACATGTGTATTTTTCAATTTTTATCTGATTACCCCTCTGTGAAGCACCTTGGGATGTTTTGCTACATTAAAGTTGCTATATAAGTGCACGTTGTTGTTGAGTTGGCAGTTTTTCTGAAGATGTTCATCTGCTTTTGCTGATTTTCTAAGTTGACTTGTGTGGGCAGCATAACAGGTCAGGCGAGAGGCTGGGTTTGAAGTCTGTCCCACAGATAGCAGAATACGGCTGCAAGTAATTCAGGCTCCAGACACGGATGTATGATTAGGCCAGTGCAGAAAGACGTTCTCCAAGGATTTGCAACACTGTACAGGCAGCTTGGTAACTTTATCCTGCAGGAAGACACGAGGATGACCCTTGAATGTTCACAGTGCTTTCTTACCTACTTTTTGCACGGTCATGTGGCAAGCTATCTGTGTGAAACAGAATCGCAATGTTTAAGTTTGGAAGCTGACCAGTTAACCACGGTATTTTAGTGTTTCAATTAACCTGTTGTAGTGCTGAAATTCAGTTCGAGCTGTGCATGATTTATGGCCACTGTCTTGGTAACGTCTCTTGCTGAATATTGTAACTCTGACAGATTAGGTGGGCCGGTCACATGGTCGATCCCGTCCTAGATGGGCGGGGGGTGGGGGCGGTGGGTCGGGGTGGCTTCAGGATGTGGTGTCATAACATCCCAATGCTGTTGTACCTCATTTAGAGCAAAGGTATAAGATCCTCGTAACACTGAATTCTCGCTATCACCAAAATGACACCTTCGAATACTTATAAATCAAACGCTTCTTATCCCATCAGAACTTTTTATTTAGTGTCATCTGTGTATTGCCAACACTGGAAACCATTCCTCCATCCCACAGTTACACTAGGTTTGTGGGAATCTGTAGTCTTTATTTCCATGTATTTAAAAAAAAAAAAAAAAATCAAAATAGTACGCTAGTTGGTGACGCATCAGAGGAGGAAAGAACTATTGCAAAGCACTCAGTATCAGGCCTTAATAGCACAAAGTAAGGACCGGTGTATCGTAATTGTTAAGTCTGTGTGTTCTAGTTGTATTTAAGATTAATTACTGACACAGACTACAAGAATAACGTTTCAACAGGTCTTTACTAGTTGGAGGTCAGGGCTATACTAACAGCAATATCACTACACAGTACTTATAGACCGGCGGTCACCACCGGTATTACGTATACAGCAGCCAGAGAAAGTAGTACATCTCTTAAGGTGGAACAGGCTTAAGTTCTCTTAAGGTGGAACAGGTTACATACACCACAGTAATCCCTGGATTAGAGATAGGAAGGGCGAGGCTATGGAGGGATTTGAAAACAAGGATGAGAATTTTGAAATCCAGGCGCTGCTTAACCGGGAGCCAATGTAGGTCAGCGAGCACAGGGGTGATCACGGGTGAACGGGAATTGATGCAAGTTAGGACACGGGCAGCCAAGTTTTGGATGACCTCAAGTTTACGTAGGGTGGAATGTGGGAGGCCAGCCAGGAGTGCGTTGGAATAGTCAAGTCTGGAGGTAACAAAGGCATGGATGAGGGTTTCAGCAGCAGATGAGCTGAGGCAAGGGCGGAGACGAGCGATGTTATGCAGGTGGAAATCGGCGGTCTTAGTTATGCTGCGGATATGTGGTCGGAAGGTTGCGAACAGTGTGGGTCAGCCTCTGACAGATGTTAGGGAGAAGGATGGAGTCAGTGGCTAGGGAACGGAGTTTGTGACTGGGACCAAAAACATTGGCTTCGGTCTTCCCAATATTTAATTGGAGAAAATCTTTGCTCATCCAAAACTGTATGTCGGACAAACAGTCTGACAATTTAGAGACCGTGGAGGGGTCGAGAGAAGTGGTGGTGAGGTAGAGTTGGGTGTTGTCAGTGTACATGTGGAAATGTACAGCGTACAGCTGTGTTTTCGGATGATGTCGCCAAGGGGCAACCTGTAGATGAGAAATAGGAGGGGGCCAAGGATAGATCCTTGGGGGACACCAGGTGTAACGATGCGGGAGCAGGAAGAGAAGCCATTGCAGGTGATTCTCTGGTTACGATTAGATAGATAAGAATGGAACCAGGCGAGTGCAGCCCCACCCAGCTGGACGACGGTGGAGAGGCGTTGAAGGATGGAGTGGTCAACCGTGTCAAAGGCTGCAGACAAGTCAAGAAGGACGAGGAGGGATAGTTTACCTTTGTCACAGTCACAAAGGATGTCATTTGTGACTTTGAGAGCCGTTTCGGTACTGTGGCAAGGGCGGAAACCCGATTGGAGGGATTCAGACATGGAATTGCGGGAAAGATGGGCACGGATTTGGGAGGCGACAACACGTTCAAGGACTTTGGAGAGGAAAGGGAGGTTGGAGATGGGGTGGTAGTTTGCAAGGACAGAGGGATCGAGGGTTTTTTGAAGAGAGGGGTGATGACGGCAGATTTGAGGGAGAGGGGGGACAGTACCTGAGGAGAGGGCACCTTTAACAATGTCAGCTAACATGGGAGCCAGAAAAGGTTGGGTGGTCAGCAGTTTGGTGGGAATAGGGTTGAGAGAGCAGGAGGTGGGTCTCATGGACAAGATGAGCGCAGAGAGATCATGAGGGGAGATCGGAGAGAAACTGGAGAAAGAGGAGTTCAGGGCTAGGGCAGGGGGGAACCTTAGGGGAAGGAAGGGAAGTGGCAGAGGCAGCTGATCGGATGGTCTCAATCTTAGAGACAAAAGTCCATGAGCTCCTCGCACTTGTTGTCGGCGGTGAGGGTGGAGGAGCCGGGGAGGGGGAGGGGTTTAAGAAAACAGTTAGCAGTAGAGAATTGGAGCCGGTCAGCTTAACATCGGTGGTAGGAAAAATAATGAAATCCCTACTAAAGGAGAAAATAGAAAAACATCCAGAGACTGAAAATATAATAATGAATAGTCAGCATGGATTTCAAAAGGGAAAGTCTTGCTTGACCAAATTCATTCAATTCTTTGAAGAGGTAACAGAGAGAAGACGAGGGTTATGCAGGAGATGTAGTTGCTCTAAAGTTCCAAAAGGCCTTCGATAAGGTACCACATAATAGACTAATGAATAAGGTCAGAGCATGCTGAGTCGGGGGGCAAGTAGCAGACTGGAGAGCTTGCTGGTTTCAAGATAAAGCCTAGAGCAGGGGTAAAGGGTGGCTGTTCACAGTGGCAGAAGGTGGAAAGTGGGGTCCCACAAGGATCAGTGCTGGGACCAATGTTGTTCACAATTTATATTAATGATTTAGACTTTGGAATCTAAAACACAATTTCTAAATTTGCGGATGATGTCAAATTGGGGGTGGGGGGATAGTCCATACCGAGGAGGACTGCAACAGATTACAAGAAGACATAAATAAACTTGCAGAATGAGCAAATAATTGGCAAATGAATTTCAACACAAGTATGAGGCAGTACATTTTGGTAAGAAAAATAAGGAGGCCACGTATTACTTGGAAAATAAGAATCTAAATGGAGTAGAGGCGCAAAGGGATCTGGAGTACAAATACACAAATCACTAAAAGTAGCAACATAGGTTAATGCCATAAAAAAGCAAGCCAAGCACTAGTGTTTATATCTAGAGGGATAGAATTGAAAAGTAGGGAAGTTATGCTAAACTTTTATCAAACCTTGGTCCGATCACACTTGGAGTACTGCGTACAGTTCTGGTCGCCATATTATAAAAAGGATATAGAGGCACTGGAGAGGGTGCAGAGAAGATTTACAAGGATGATACCAGAAATGCGAGGGTATACATATCAGGAAAGGGTCTCTCTCTTTCTTGAATAAAGAAGGCTGAGAGGTGACCCAATAGAGATCTTTAAAATTATGAAAGGTTTTGATAGAGTGGATACAGAGAGAGTGTTTCCACTTGTGGGGAAGAGCAAAACTAGAGGCCATCAATATAAGATAGTCACCAAGAAATCCAATAGGGAATTCAGAAGAAACTTCTTTACCCAAAGAGTGGTGAGAATGTGGAACTCGCTACCACAGGGAGAGGTTGAAGTGAATAGTATAGGTGCATTTAAGGGGAGGCTAGATAAGCACATGAGGGAGAAGGGAATAGAGGGTTATGCTGATAGATTTAGATGAGGAAAGACTGGAGGAGGCTCGAGTGGAGAATAAACGCGGCATGGACTGGTGGGGCCGAATGGCCTGTTTCTGTGCTGTATATCCTGTGTAATGAGGAGAGGTGGATGAACCTGGGATTGGTTACTGTGGAGAAGAGCGGGGGAGATGTTACGGAAGTTTTTACGGTTCTTCTGGAATCGATGAACTGAACCCTGAGAATATATTTGAGGTTGGCACAAACTCTGGAGCCAGGGTCCTGGCTCAGTCTTAGAGGGAGGGGCACAGACAGTTCACATTGAACCTGGGCGAGGGCAGTGAGTGTGGGAGGGTTTAGGGGAGGATTGGAATAGATGTTGAGAATAGCCCGTTTTACAGCTTTGTAGTTTATGCTGCTTGCATTTGTTCCACTTATTGGGTTTGTCAATAATTAAAATCTTGGTCTTGAATTCTTCAGTTGGAATTTCTCGTGGTTTGTGTCTTTCCCTTATCTGTTTCTTTCAGCAAAAATCATTTTTTGATTCATTGTTTGTCTTCCATTTTTCAGGGGATGAATTTCGTTGCTGGGTATTTACTTATAGTGACCAAGGATGAAGAGAAGTCTTTCTGGTTGTTAGACGCCCTGATTGGAAAGATAGTACCTGGTACGTCAGCTGAAAATGTGTTGTCATATGGTGCAGGTATTCCTGAAGCACGATCACTTTGTTTCACGTCATGCTTCTAGTTATAAACTCTGGCAATGCCCCTGTTTAAAAAATGCATTGATTGGACAATTCGGCGATACCATCATAGTCAGGAATTTCCCCACTCTGCCCCTTTTAACTTGGTGCTGGACCTACCACAAACTCAGAGCGGGAGGAGCTCGGAGGAAATTCTCGGCCTTGTGTTTCTATTTTGGCTCCTTTGCAGTTATTTTTAACGGAGTGACTGCTGCCAACGACCGGAAGCTGCACAGAAGCGTGCTGCGTACTCCCAACAACCACAAGCATGATGTTTCTGCTTTTTTTAAAACGAGCCCGCTCCCTCCCCGGCTTTTTTTAAAAATGTAACCAACGCTCCCGTAATGAATCGGAAGTGCGAATCGGAAGCGCGCATCGGAAGCGCGCATCGGAAGCGCGCGTGCGCAGAACACTTCTATGCAACTTCCAGTTCGTTGGCAGCATACGCGTCCCATTTTTAAGCAGTTTCTCAGATTCCATTTCCCACATCCATCTCCTGTAGGGGTCGGAGGACTGGATCTTTACACTGCAGTAAACGTTGTCCAGGCCCAGGTTCTACATAAATGACCGGGAAGTGGGGACAACAGCAAAGCTATCCAGAGTTTGCAGACCAGACCTTTCTGAAAGGGATTGGAACCGACAGAACCAACACTGGGGAGCTGGGCTGATGAGTGGTGGATGTCATTTAATGTGGATAAATGGAATGGCACGAGATGGGGAAAGGGTGATAAACAGTGGCAATACAATCTAAACGGGATTCTACAGGACAGGACACAGGAGAGGGGTTTGGGGAACTGGTGGATCAATCGCTGAAGCCATCAGCATAGTGTGCGTCAGCAGATTGGGCCTTGGGCTGTATAGCCAGAGGAATAGAACACAAGTCTCAGGAAGTGACCGAGTTTGTACAGAGCTCTGATCCGGCCCCACCTGGAGCACTGGGTGCAATTCTGGGCCCCATATTATGAGAAAGACACCCAGGCACTGGAGAAGGTGCAGGGAAGGGAAACTAAACGTAGAGCTGGGATTAGGGACCAGACAGGGTGGAGAAGACCAAGCTTAGGGATGAACTTGTAGAAGGATTTGTTAATGTATAGAAGGGTCATAAAGGAAAAGACAAGATAAACATCAATATATTTAACATAGTCACTGATTCTACAAGAGGGCAGAGCCTCAAACATAGAGGAAGGGTGGAAAGACAGTTCAGCTATAAGTACTTTGGGGGGGAAAATTCAGTTGGTTGCACCACCCGTTAGCACCTTAAGAGGGCGCTAAGTGGGGCGCAAACCAACTAGCGCCCGGGCACGGCACTGCCCACGCCTCCTGCCAAATTCAGCGGGAGGTTAGTGGTGGCGCTAACCGTTAGCGCTGCGCCGCTGGCGATGACATCATCGGTGTGCGCAGCGCCCCGCTCACGCCCCGGCCGCGATCTTCGAGAGCGCCCCCTGATTTACCACCGGACGCTATGTCCGACAGGGTCAGGGTGGCGTACCTGCGGCCGGGGAGGCGCAAATTAAAGGCGAGGTGCGGGGCGCCCATTTTTGTTGCTGGCCACCTGCCTGCGCTCCCATCCCCAGCCTCCGGAACCCCCCCCCCCCCTGCCCTGCAGAGTGCCAGCTGCGCTCCAAGAGCCCGGCACTTCTCTTGGGTGCCGGGCTCTTTTGCCTGCACTCCCGATCCCCGGGGGCCCAGCTGGGCCCCGGGTCGCGCTGCACAAGGCCCCTCCCCTTTAAGAAGGGGAGGAAGGCCTGCAATACCGCAGCGCGACGTGCCGCAGCGTGTGGCGCTGTGGCACGTAGCGCCACGATATTCACTCACAGCGCCCCAAGAGGCAGGCGGGGCACCTCCAGTAGTGCCCCGCTTCCCTTTGGGGGTGCAACCGACCAATTTCTGGCGCGGGGGCGCTAATTTTTCCGGGGCGAAGTTAGTGCCCCAAACGGGGCTATACTGAATTTCTCCCCCTTTGTGTGGAATGAATGGACTGCACAGGGAGTGGGTGCGGGCTGGTGGGTGCAGGCTGATTGTATCAGCAGCTTCAGGGGAGCATTGGGTAAGTAGCTGGATTTGATAGATGGGTATGAATTTGAAATGACCTATCCTAGATGTGGGGACCAGTCACATGGCTCTGGGTGGTCTTTCTGGTCTTGTACATTGTTACATTCCTGCATTCACCATGCTCCGATTACAAGTTTCCTTTTAATATTTTTACTTCAAATCTTTCACGTACCCAAGAATTTGAAAATTTCACATGGTGGTTTCATTTTATAAAAAAAGAGCTTAAATAAATTATCTAACATTTGAATTCGTGTGACTTGGCTCAGAAAATTTCTCTAAACTGGAATCTGTGTATAATGCCAACTCGCCAGTCTCACAAAGGGAGGGCCAGAGCGAATCGCACACACAATAACATTTAAACTGCAGAACCTCTTCAGAATCCCGGCAGGCTAGTCGCGTTACACATCGTTCGCTCTCGGTCTTGGTTCACTTTCAGTGATGTGCGTTAACATTTCCTGCAGCTTATCTTTAGTGAAGAGGGGCTGTAAGATTGATGAAAATATAATAGCTGGCAATGCGATCTATCCCGCAAGAGCCAGCGGTGCTATGGAAAGCTGAAGCTCACTGAACGCCCAGTGTGCTGGACATGCTGTAATGTGGTCTTGAAGTGTGTGCAGCTCTGAGGCTGAACTCCGACCATAAACTAGGCTGGTCACGGACACACTTTATGTAAATTAGGGGGACTGTTCCATAATGCAATTGGAGTATCTGAGCAGTGCGCCTTATGAAACGGGCAGTGCACGAGGAGCCCCTTCCATAAATTGGGTCCCTTTAGCTTGAGCAGGAGTGACGTGCAAGAAACAAACTTGCAGGCAGCTGCCTCACACTGGGCCCCCCATCTTGTGCCTTCCTTTCTAACACTTGTGACATTTTGAGCCAGTTCACCTTTTAAAAGTTGCTGATTTGTTCCTCATTTGCGTGTTTAAAATAAAATCTAAATATATTACTTTAATTGTTATTAACCTCAACACTTTCCAACAGGAACATGAGCTTGTTCCATTTAAAGTAACTCTTTAATATATTAAACCGTGTACAGTATAATGGAGCCAAGTCCCTCCTGGGATTCCCGATTCCAGAACGGTGACCCTGGAAATGTTAGGAAGAGAGATCACTGAATCTCGGTGAAGCCAGTACCTTCTGCAGACAAGTAGACTTGAGTTGTGGGGCGTCGCCTTGAGTGCCACATCATTGAGGTGTGTTGGTCATTACAAGTCAGGAGCATATTTGGTCGTGCGAATTGTTTTAAGGTCTGACCAATGGCTGGGCCTTGCTGTGATTTTTTTTAAATATGAAGTGTCCAGCAGTCAAACAATTGAAAGTGGCTCAGTGTATAAATGCACCAACACTTAGTGATTATACAGTCAAT
Source organism: Somniosus microcephalus (assembly GCF_052327205.1). Taxonomy (NCBI): domain Eukaryota; kingdom Metazoa; phylum Chordata; class Chondrichthyes; order Squaliformes; family Somniosidae; genus Somniosus; species Somniosus microcephalus. The sequence continues at coordinate 2,647,258 of NC_141000.1, read as the reverse complement.
AATTGTGAGTGACCGCAAGCTATGATCTTAAAAGAAAGTTTAGATTCAATTAAATAAAAACAGAAAATTCTGGAAATATTCAGCAAGTCAGGCAGCATCTGAAGAGGGAGAAACAGAGTTAACGTTTCAGGCCGATGACCTTTCATCAGAATTGGAAAAAGTTAACAGGTTTTAATCAAGTAGAAGGGCAGGGAAAGGGGGAGGGGAGGAAAGAACTGAAGGGAGGGTCTGTGATAGGGTGGAAGGCTGGAGAGATTAAATAACAAAAGGTGGTCTCCTTTTCCCTGCCTCTACACTTGCTTAAAACCTGTTGCATCTCTAACTTTTTCCAGTTCTGACGAAGGGTCATCGACCTGAAACATTAACTCTTTTTCTCTCTCCACAGATGCTGCCTGACCTGAGTATTTCCAGCATTTTCTGTTTTTTTTCAGATTTCCAGCATCTGCAGTGTTTTGCTTTTGTTTTGGATTCAATGACTCTGGAATTAATCAGTGCAATAAAATTGTGGAAAAGGGAAATATATATACCACACGGACTGCAGCGGTTCAAGAAGGCGGCTCACCACCACCTTCTCGAGGGCAACTAGGGATGGGCAATAAATGCTGGCCTTGCCAGCGATGCCCACATCCCATGAACTAATTTTTTTTTTTTTTAAAGGAAGGATTAGGCTCTTAGTGACTAGGAGAATTGGGAGCTTTATCCAGTGTGTACTGAGATTAAAACTCAATTTAGTCAAGGTCAGTGTGATGTAAGTACTGACTATATGGAAGGATCTGTGCTATGGAGGTGTGTGTTGAACAGGTGCCTGTGTCCCACAGGTTATTGCAGCCTCCCTCTCCTTCCATTGGTGTGACGCTCAGATTATTTCCACGGCATAAATTGGAGGAGTTAAATTAATAGAAACAGCAGGTATTTCTCCAAATCCACAGTTGTAGGTAAGATCAGGAGCAATGAAAGTCCAAAGAGAGACGGTTAATGAGGTTGGTCCCACAGTATTGCTACCCCATTGCTATTTAGGGTTTCTGTCTGGGCACGACTACAGGACATCAGCTATATCTGGGCCAATGTAACCAAACAGGGAGGGGCACCTCACCTCTAACCTCCCACATTATAAAAGGTATCAAGGCTGTTCACCATTCTATTGCCATATCTATTGAGAAGGTTCCTTGAAGATGTCCCTGGGACAGGTGCCAGAAGTATTTGAAATGTGAGAAGCGACGGACTGAGATTCATTTTAAGAACAGTGACTTGGTTGGTTTGCACTCTCGTCTCTGAGTCAGAAGGTTGTGGCTTCAAGCCCCACTCGGGACTGGAGCAGGCACTTTAGGCTGACACTTCCTTTTGGGCAAGTTGTTAATCCCATTTGCCTCCGTTAGGTGGACGTTGGCGATCCCATGGTGCTATTCACGTTAAGATAGTGGTCAGGAGAAAGAATCCAAGTTGATTTCCCCCTCTTTCGCCCAGGAGTATTGAGGCCAGTTTTAGTATCGTCACTGCTCGCTGTCCGTTAACTCAGCACAGACTGGGGATAGGACCAGGGATATGGCTGGTAGCAATGCCTTGTGACGACTAATCTTCACTAGGTGTGGTGAGGCCCCCTGCACACCACATCACAGATACAGATCAACCATGATATCAAATGGCAGAACACGCTCGAGGGGCTGAATGGTCTCCTCCTGTTCCTATGAATGCTGCACTATCGGAGGTGCCGTCATTCAGATGAGACGTTAAACCTCGCCCCCCTCCCCCGGTCTGCCTTCTTGGGTAGATGTACTATTTTGAAGAGCAGGGGCGATCTCCCTGGTGTACTGACCAATACTTACCCATCAACCAACATCACTAAAACAGATGATCGGGTCATTTATCACACAGCTGTTTGTGGGACCTTGCTATGCACAAATTGGCTGCCTTGTTTCCTACATTACAACAGTAACTACAATTCTAAAGAAAGTACTTAATTGGCTGTGAGGTGCGTTGAGGCATCCTGAGGTCTTGAAGGGTGCTATATAAATGCCTTCCTAAACTGTAAATTGTGGTAAAACTCAAATGCTTTAACATGAGCTCTTTGAATATTGGTTTAATGGCGTTTTTATGGAATGTCTTTGCTATTCCACCAGAAATACTGACCTGTTTACTTTGCAATGGGCTAGTGCATTGTTATAATAGCAGAGAGACGAATATCACTTGAACTTGCGAAGCACTGTCACACTTAACATTTGGAAAGCCCAGTTTCAAGGCGTAAATTGGGGAGAAATAGAAAAAGTTGCAGGATATGGGGAAAGTGCGGGGTGTGGGGCTAACTGGATTGCTGTTCGACAGAGCTGGCTCAGATTCAATGGGCCGAATGGCCGCCTGTGCTGTATGATTGTGTGATCGCTGTTGTAGGTGCAGGGCAGCTGCGGCTGGTAGATTCCAAATTACTTCCAATCCGAGACTGGACGTATAGGAGAGAAATTCTAGGTGCTGAAGCATTTTGAAAGTGAGGCAGTAAAGCTGTCATTGAAATCTTTGCCCTCTGCAAATTCGACACTTGTCATTCTTTTTATCTAGAAGTTTTAGGAAAATGCAATTTGAAAATGTCTGTCTTGTTCACTATTGTGTTAGTGTGTTTCTGTTGAAAATAAAATCTCCACAGGAACTTGAAAAACAATGAGGCACAAATTTGTTTTATGAAATAGGCTTTGTAGTGTTACTGTCAGTTAGTCATAAGATCTTGGCTCTTGGGGTTTTCTGTGTCATTTATGCTGTTTACTGGAACAGCCGCACATATACGCACCGAGCAATTCCATACCAGTGGTTAACTCCTGTGGACTGTATCCTAATGAGAGTAGGTTTCATGTTTATGTTGGTATCACTAAACAATTACATTAATGTATAGATTTAAAATATATATATTCAGCAAGTAAATAGGCTAGTTGAAATAAACATATTCAGCTAGTGGCACGACGAGGCCTTGGACAATGTGGACCACTTTCCATACCTCGGGAGCCTTCTGTCAACGTTGATGACTAAGTCCAACACCGCCTTCAGTGTGCCAGTGCTGCCTTCGGTCGCCTGAGGAAGAGAGTATTTGAAGACCAGGACCTCAAAGTTCATGGTCTACAGAGCAGTAGTGATACCCGCCCTCCTGTATGCTTCAGTGACATGGACCATGTACAGCAGGCACCTCAAAGCACTGGAGAGGTACCACCAACACTGTCTCCGCAAGACCCTGCAAATCCATTGGCAGGATAGGCGCACCAACGTCAGTGCTCTCGCTCATCCCCAGCATCGAAGTTTTGACCACGCTCGATCAGCTCCGATGGACAGGCCACATCGTCCACATGCCCGATGCGAGACTCCCAAAGCAAGCCCTCTACTCGGAGCTCCATACGGCAAGAGAGCCCCAGGTGGGCAGAGGAAACGCTTCAAGGACACCCTCAAAGCCTCCTTGAAAAAGTGCAACAGCCCCACCGACACCTGGGAATCCCTGGCCCATAACCGCTCAAAGTGGAGGAGAAGCATCTGGGAAGGCGCCGAACACCTCGAGTCTCTTCGCCGGGAGCAAGCGGCAGCCAAGCGCAGGCAGCACAAGGAGCGCACGTCAACCCAAGCACCCCACCCACCCGCCCCTTCAACCACCGTCTGCCCCACCTGTGACAGTGACTGTAGGTCCCGCATTGGACTCATCAGTCACCTGAGAACTCATTTTTAGTGTGGAAGCAAGTCATCCTCGGTCCCGAGGGACTGCCTAAGAAGAGATTATGATGATTCAGCTAGTAAATGAGCTAGCTAAGAGAGAGATATTCACTTAAGCAGACTGGGGAGAGAGATATTGAGTAAAGGAACTAAGTGAGTTAATATATTCAGCCAAGAGGACTGCAAATGAGCCTGTGCAGCACTTTCAGGTTTGTTGGTGTTGCTTTGCTTTACTTTGTAGATGAAGCCCATAATGGAACAGCGCAATACTATGAGGGTGTCCCATCCTCCCGAGTAACGAGATTTCAATGATCCTGCTGTAAACCGAAGCACAGAACTGTCCAAATTCCTGCTGTGTATGTTGGTGGCAATGATGCAGCTTCCTGCTTTCAGGGCCACTCCATTTCATTAGTTTAACTGCAAAGAAGCCTTAGTGTGACTGGAGGGGCTCCCCTCGGAGCGTCGCGGGAGGGAGTGTTATGGGGCGGCTCCTCTCGGAGTGCGAGTACTTTGTTAACATGCTATGTTGCTTTTGGAGCCACTGCAGCTGGAGGCCCAGGGATTAGTTGTATCTGCTGAGAACATGTGACTGCCTTACAAGGCAACTGACCCGAAGTAACCAGTTGCCCTGCCACAGCACATTAACTGCTCTGTAAATCCCTTCTCTGATTAGATGTGATGGACTGTGAGCTGATTCCTCGGGATGTGGATGTATTAGGTTGCCAAAACAAAGCTGCAAACAGCTTCTCTTTGATGCATTCATTCAGCATACGAAACAGAACCACAGGACTAACCGCAGAGGGAGAGAGGCGCTTTCTCGCTTAAAACTTTTGGGATCATTTCATTGAAACAGCAACAATCTTTTACCGCCTGCTCTTTGTATTTTATCACTGTACAAAGATTGCAGTGATTCGGCAACTGAGATCTGTGAAATTGACCAACTTCACACTACACAAAGTGCAGGGACAACTGGAATTTTCAGTTACAACATGCTGCACTAAAATAAGCAAGTAACAGAGGCCCGGTGTGAGCAGGGGCTCCCTGCGGCCGGGGTGCGAGCGGGCAGCTCCCTCTGGGATGGGTTACGAGCTTAGGGATTTATCTGTCAGCCATTGACTCGACAGACACGTCCATCGATGAAGAAATCTGAGTATGCTGTTGAAAATTCCCAATTTCAGGGACATGATTACCAATACGAGGTTTGCCGTTCAGACTTTCCTCAATATTTGAGTTTTCACCAAATGCCTGAATCCAGTGGCAGTCCCTCTGAGGCTGGGAGCTGAACTTTCCCAGGATATGTACTCAAGCCACGAGTGGAACTTGTGGAATTTCATTATAAGCTTGAACAGCTCATTTGCATTGCTTCAGGTACATAGGAACAGGAGGAGGCCATTCAGCCCCACGAGTCTGTTCCGCCATTCAGCCCCACGAGTCTGTTCCGCCATTCAGTGAGATCACGGCTGATCTCAGCTTCATTTACCCGCCTTTGCTCCATATCCCTTGATGCTCTTATCTCAAACATCGATCAATCTCGGTCTTTAAAATGTGGACGGGTATAGGGAGCACACTAATGGAGAACAGGAAATTTGTGTGCAAGCCTCTCGACCCAATAGCATCTTTTGCTGAGGCCAAAGAGGCAGGGGACTAAGAAGTGAGGGGCAAAAACGATGGGACAGCAAACCCGAGGTGCAGGCAAGTGACCGGGCAGCCCAGCACCTGAGGGTTGAAGTGGGGATGCAGGATGGTGAGATTCTGTCACTGCACAGGCCTTTCCCACGATCAGTGCAGCTAACTTGCCAGGAGGTGAAGCCATGTTTCAGGCCACAGCTGTCTGTTATTGTCGATGGATGTGCCGGCCCTACACTGTGGTCGCTGCAGATGGTACAGTTCTGTATCTGGTCCTCTGTTGAAACATAGAGAAAGACGTGCACTTACACAGCACTTTTCACAGCCTCAGGACGCCCCAAAGCGCTTTGCAGCCAATTAAGCATTTTTGGAGTGTAGTCACTGTTTTAATGTGGGAAACGCCACAGCCAATTTGTGCACAGCAAGGCCCCACCAACAGCAATGTAATGATGACTAGATATTCTGTTTTAGTTGCTGGTTGAGGGATAAATATTGGCCAGGACACTGGGGAAACCTCCCCTGCTCCTCTTTGAATAGTGCGGATCTTTTATGTCCACCTGAGAGGACAGACGGGGCCTCCAACAGTGCAGCACTCCCTCAGCCCCTGGAGTGAGACTTGAACCCACAACCTTCTGTCTGAGGTCAGAATGCTACCAACTGAGTGACAGCTGACAACAGACCCTGTGAAGACAATACCTTGCAGCTGTTGCAGGTGGGTCTGACTGCTTGTGAGTACAGTTGGCTGTGCCAGTGTGGTTTTGCTGGCTGATCACCCTGGCATGACTTGTCTATATATGCGTCAGAGAGCAAGACACACTAATCAACTGCTTCTGAAGAACCAGCCAACAGTGGGGTTGGTCAAACATTCACATCTAATGGCATCATCCAGTGTGCCATCCCAGCTCCCTTTGGGAACTGGATCCTCTGCACGCTCCTGTTTGCTCAAACAAGGCCCGATTTCCCCTGTCTGCAGACGCAGGTGTGAGGATCCTGGCGGGTGGGCACAAAGCACCTCTCGTGTGTTCCTCTTTGGGCATCCCTGTTTGCTGCTCTTCCTGTTGGAAAACCAATGGTGAGAGTAATGATGCTAAGGACAAAAAAAACCCCGCAGAGGTTCATTAGTGCCGGAGAAGTGACAGTGGTACCACCTCAAGCCTGTCCACCGCCCGTGCAAATGGCAATACCCAATGAATGTTCTCCAGCAGCTATCTATAGCTAGCGCCAAGGTCATGTTCTTTCAATCTGTAATCTTAATACCGTATAATGATTAATACCTTATAATGACTTGTATTTTCCTGGGGATGATTATCAGAATTAGTGCTTGCAGGTGAAGGGACTGCGTATCACAGCTTATTAGTACACGATGAGATTCACGTCCAGCCTGGACTGATGAAATGGAAGGACTCGTCTCTGCTGGCTGTCTTTTATAAAATCAATTTGGATAGTATAATTATTGTTGTTTTCTTTACCAAACTGCACCACCTCACACTTGGACATTGCATTCCATCGGTCTCTTTACAACATCTGATCAATATCTCATTGCAATTTCCTTTGGTCTTCAAAAGAACTAAGTAGACCTCATTTTTTGGGTGTCATATGTAAATTTTATCACCCTTTATGGAGATGCAGCATTCTATTTAAGCAGGCAATATCCCAGAATCCCCAGTGCATCCATTTCACGTGAGTGAGATGTGTCAAGTCAGGAGATTCGCTTTTTAATGAGGTTTCACTTGGGTAAGTGTCGCACAGCCTCATTTTCTCTCTTAAATTGTACCTCATAAACCAGGTGCAGTGTGATCTGGGTGTATGTCGTTTAAACCTGGCAGACACCTGGCATAACTCTGGGCTACTAGTCCAGCACCATAACTACCACCCCACCCCAGGTAAAACCCAGCAATAAAATGATGGTCCTTTAACTTTGGGTTTCAGAAAATATTGTAACATTTTGGGTTTTATTGGCATTGCCTGAGCTGAATTTTGTCAGTTTGTAAAATTCTTATTAATTCTTATGTTCTTATTTCTTGTACATCAAATGCAGCATTTTTGGTATTACAGCCTGCAGTCTGGCAATGGTAGTACCAGTTGTGATCTGAAGTGTTACCTAGAGGGGTGATTCTGGCTGTATCCTCTAAAATATCCCAGAAACAGCCCTCTTTTTTATTTGTGTGTAATTACCAGGGTCAATCAGCAAATGGCCATGCCCTTAAAACATCTTCAGCCATCAATATCAACAGTCTCCTTTGCTTTCAGTCCATGTGGATGGAAGACGCATTGTGGTTCTATTACTGTAAATCAAAAAGGCTTTTTGTCCATGCACAGACCTTGGCAAGAGGGGGATTCCTCTTGTTAGCAAGGGTGGGTCAGTCAGAGACACACAAACAGGCTCAAGAATGGCAGAGTGAACACATTGTATGTCATCTAAAGGCAGTTCCTTATCATAGAGACAATTATGTTGTAAGAGAAGTCAGCATAAAGTAGTGACAAAGTTGCATATTTTTTATGGTACAAGGACCAGTAGGAAATGTATATATCTCACTGGAAAACTATTCTGTATTCGCTTCATTCCTATATTTCATGTAAAATAAGCTAGTTTTGTTTTATCATTCCTCATCCCATCCGAATCCTTTTCATTCCACCTTCCATAAAGATCGGAGAACCCAAGTCATGTCACGTGGAGATCATAGACCACTTGTTGCGGTTATTGAATACTATGTTACAATCCATAGGTCACTTGATTGTTTAATGGGAAATTGGGCAATCTGAGCGCACTCCAGATCGTAAGGGATGTGAGGCCCACCTTTGGGAGTGATCAGTCACACTGAACACTGGAGAATATTTTGTTTGAACAGTTCACTCAATTTCTGAAATATCCTAAACTGCTTGCGAGGAGCAAGCTGTGTTTCCTCTCCTGCTGAATTGCTATCTCTTGTTTTTGCCAGAATTTTACACTCCAACAATGATCGGGCTAAAGACGGATCAAGAGGTTCTGGCTAAGCTGGTTAAGATGAAAGTCCCTGCAGTGGCTGAGTTAATGGAAAAGCACAACGTGATGTGGACCTTGGTTGTGGCACGATGGTTCATCTGTTTGTTCATTGACACTCTTCCCGTGGAGGTAAGCCCATAGGAAGGAAGTCCCACTCCTGCTATACCACTATTGCTAACAGTTTTACAAATCTATCCTGTTCATTATCGCAGTGCCAGCTCTCCTGTAATTTTGTTTTCTTCCCATGTGATTGGAGTGTTTTTTTAAAGGTTATGTTTGCCAATGTTTATAACATATATATTTAACCCATCAGAGAAGTTGCTCCCAAAAACAGAATCTCTGTCAGTTGTGTATTTAAATCTTGTTTTTAAGGTTTAGTTCCCAGAGGACGAAGGGTCACAGGCACCAGGAGTACAGTGAACAGTGGCACCCTCTCCTGATCACCTGCCCTGGGCCACTGGTCTTGCACTGGCTACAAAAATGTCCGTCTTATCTGCCTGGCCCTTGCATAATGCTTTAATCGGTGGTAAACTTATTATCTAATCTGCATGATGTCCATCCCTCCCTATTCCTTTAATGGCGTGTAAGTGTGGAACAGTAATGTTTGAAAAGGTATATTTATGTGCAAACCTTTATGGTAAATTTTAAAGAGGATGGTGCCACCAAGTGGGTAGGTGAGGTGAGTGGTCTGTGTGTACACTTCGGTGAGCTCATGCTCCTAGTACTCCTTCTCAAAGCTGTCAATCCTACTCTACCTCTACTTGCCATGGTTCCCAAGGCTGTACCAGGAACTGGGAATGATAACTTTGATACAACAGCATCAGTCCCAGGAGGTTACTGAGTCAGTAGTATTACTGGTGGGGAGGGTGTGTGTGAGGTCGAACGGAGCACTGACGGGCTTTCCTCACCTTCCTTTTGGTATGGCCATAATATAGTATTCCCCCTAAAAAAGCAAATGGGTTACTGGGGTTTATAAATAGAGGAATAGAATTTAAAAGCAGAGCGATCATGCTGGAACTTTATAAATCACTGGTTAGGCCTCAGCTGGAGTATTGTGGACAATTCTGGGCCCCACACTTCAGGAAAGATGTAAAGGCCTCAGGGAGGGTACAGAGGAGGTTTCCCAGGATGTTACCAGGGACGAGGGACTTCAGTTATGAGGAGAGGTTGGAAAAGTTCGGACTGTTCTCTTGGAACAGAAGATTAAGAGATGAGCTAATCGAGGTTTACAGGATGATGAGAGGTGTTGATAGAGTCGATCGAGAAAAACTGTTCCCCCTGGTGAGGGGGTCAATAACCAGAGGTCATAGGTTCAAAATCATTGGAAAAAGATCGAGAGGGGAGATAATGGGAATTTTTTTTCACTGAGTTGTGGGGATCTGGAACGCTCGACCTGAACAGGTGATGGAAGCTGATTCCATCAATAATTTAAAAGGGAGTTGGCCGGTACCCGAGGATGAGGAACTGACAGGGTTAGGGACAAAAAGCAGGGGTGTGGGACTGAGCACGACGGATCTTTCTAAGAGCCAGCACAGGCAGAAACGCCTATCTATTCCCCTTACAATAGAATCCCCTATCACTATAGCTCTCCCGCTCTTTTTCCTCCTGTCCTGTGCAGCAGAGCCACCCCTGGTGCCAGGAAGTTGGCGGCTGCTGCTGCCTTCCCCCGATAAGCCATCTCCCTCAACAATATCCAAATTGGTATATCTGTTTGAGAGGGGGATGGCCATAGGGGACCCCTGCACTACCTGCCTGCGCCTACTACTCTGCCCGGCGGTCACCCATTCCCTTCCTGCCTGTGCAGCCTTTACCTGCGGTGTGACCAACTGATTAAACATGATATCCACGACGTCCTCAGCATCGTGAATGCTCCAGTATGTATCCATTCACAGCTCCAGCGCTGCAATGCGGTCTGCCGGTAGCTGCAGCTGGATACACTTCCCGCACACATGGTCGTCAGGGACACAGGAAGGGTCCCTGATTTCCCACATAGTGCAGGAGGAGCATGCCACGGGGCTGAGCTGTGCTGTCATGACTTACCCTTCAATTAATTTAAATTAAATTAAATCAAATCAATACCACCAATTACACTACAATTAAATGATATACTCAAGTTTGTGTCTACTTCACGGAGACTGTGCCGGCATGTCCCACCCCAGCTGACACTCACTGCACCACAGATCTCCAGCTCCTCCATCACCTTGTCCGTGTTCCTCGGGCTGCTCAGGACAGTGGAAAATGGCCAGTTTCATCCCGACCTTGTGGCCCTGAGGGAGCTTGCCATGAGCTAGCTGAAGTGGTCACACTGTGTAAATGGTGCAATATCTTATCTTCAGCAACTGTCCACTGAGGCATTCAGATATTGGACTTTGGGGCACCTGAGCCTCTGCTCAGCATCTCTGAGGCTCTCAGCCGACTCTTCCTGTCACCAATAGTAGTATTACCATTAGTAAATGAGTCCTGCCATTGCCACACTCGCCCCTTTACTCTGCTGTTAACTGTAAACTTTTGTTGTCTTGAGGTGTCTTCCCAAAATATTTTTGATTTAACCTGTGTAATGTTCTCCCATTTCATCTTTGCTTTCCTCTATATAATATATATTGGGAAATGTTTCTTCCATTATCGTAGACTGTCCTTCGGATTTGGGACTGCCTGTTCTATGAAGGATCTAAAATCACCTTCCGTGTGGCCTTGACGTTAATAAAGCACCACCAGGCTTCCATTTTAAAAGCAAACAGTTTCCCCGCGATCTGTGAGAAATTCAAAGAGATCACTCGTGAGACTCTGGTCCAAGATTGTCACATCTTTATGCAGGTGAGTTTGATATTTCTGGAATCTGAGTGAACTGTCTGAAATTGTTCTGAATTATTGGAGAGTTCATTGAACAAAATGTCAAATTCCACCTGAAAATTAATTGCTACAACGAGCCCTCTCCAGTTGAGTCTGTGAATGCAGAGAGTGGATTGAACAACTTGCATTTGCAACATGCCTTTAACTCCGCGAAACATCCCAAAGCGCTTCACACTGGCGTAACCAAACAAAATGGATGCCAAGCCAAAGAAGGAGATGTTAGGAAAGGTGACCAAAGGTGTTCACCATTCCTCATACTATAGTGGAACATATAATGGGAACAGGCCATTAAACCCCTTGAGTCTGTTCCACTGTCCGAAGATGCAAGGACATCACTGCTGAGCTCGTGGCCCAACATCCAAACTGTTACATCTGACTCTCGCCCCACCAACTCTGGTTGGTGGCAGTCATAGAATCCTGGAATAGAATCCTAGAATGGTTACAGCACAGTAGGAGGCCATTAGGCCCGTCGAGCCTGTGCCGGCTCTCTGCAAGAGCACTTCAGCTAGTCCCACTCCCCCGCCCTTTCCCCGTAGCCCTGCAAATTTCTTTCAGCTACTTCTCCAACTCCCTTTTCAAAGCTGTGATTGAGTCTGCCTCCACCACCCTTTCAGGCAGTGAATTCCAGATCCTAACCACTCGCTGCTTAAAAAAGTTTTTCCTCATGTCGCCTTTGGTTCTTTTGCCAATCACCTTAAATCTGTGTCTTCTGGTTCTCCACCCTTCTGCCAATGGGAACAGTTTCTCTATCTACTCTGTCCAAACCCCTCATGATTTTGAACACCTCCATCAAATCTCCTCTCAATCTTCTCTGCTCTAAGGAGAACAACCCCAGCTTCTCCAGTCTATCCACATAACTGAAGTCCCTCATCCCTGGAATCATTCTTGTAAATCGTTTCTGCGCCCTCTCAAAGGCCTTCACCTCCTTCCTAAAGTGCAGTGCCCAGAATTAGACACAATACTCCAGTTGGGGCCGAACCAGTGTTTTATACAGGTTCATTATAATTTCCACACTTTTGTACTCTATACCTCTATTCATGAAGCCCAGGATCCCGCAAGCCTTTTTAACTGCTTTCTCAACCTGCCCTGCCACCTTCAACGATTTGTGCACATATACCTCCAGGTGCACCCCCTTTAGAATTGTACCCTTTAGTTTACATTTCCTCTCCTCATTCTTTCTACCAAAATGTATCACTTCACACTTTTCTGCATTAATTTCATCTGCCATGTGCCCACCCATTTCACCAGCCTGCCTGTCTTCCTGAAGTCTATGGGGTACAAATTGGGTAGCACCCCTGCGACTGATTTTTTTTTTTCCCCAGCTAACGCCCGAGAGGGAGGAGGGCCGCTACTGGAGGCGCCCTGCGTCCCTCTTGGGGCGCTGCGAGGCAATATCACGTCATGCTGCAGTACTGCAGGCCTTCCTCCCCCTATTGAAGGGGAGGGGCCTGGTGCAGCGTGTCCCAGCGCCCAGCTGGGCCACCAGGGATCAGGAGGGCTGGCAAACGAGCCTGAGGAGTGCCAGGCTCACGGAGAGCAGCTGGCACCCCACAGGGGGGCTTCACGGGTGCCGGGGACAGCAAAGGGGGGGCAGGTGCTGGCAGGCGACCAGCAACAAAAATGGCCACCCGCCACCTCCCCTTTAACTAGCGTCGCCCCGGCCGCAGGTAGGCCCCCTGACCCCAGCGGACATAGCATCTGGCAGTAAGTCGGGGGGTGCCACCTAATGTTACAGCCGGTCCGGTGTGCTGCGCCCGACGATGATGTCAGCGCCACGCAGCGCTAACGGTTAGCGCCTCCGCTGAATTTCGCGGGAGGTGTTAGCGGCACCGCGCCCAGGCGCTAGTTGATTTGCGCCCCGTTAACGCTAACGGGAGGCGCAAATCAATCACTCTCCTCCTCACTGTTCACTATACTCCCAAGCTTTGTCTCATCTGCAAATTCTGAAATTGTGCCCTGTACACCCAAGTCCAGGTCATTAATATATATCAAGAAAAGCAGTGGTCCTAGAACCGACCCCTGGGGAACACCACTGTATACCTACATCCAGTCCGAAAAAGAACCATTCACCACTACTCTCTGTTTCCTGTCACTTAGTCAATTTTGTATCCATGCTGCCACTGTCCCTTTTATTCCATGGGCTTCAACTTTTCTGGAAAGCCTATTATGTGGCACTTTGTCGAATGCCTTTTGGAAATCCATATACACCACGTCAACCACATTACCCGCATCAACCCTCTCTGTTACCTCATCAAAAAACTCAATCAAGTTAGTTAAACACGATTTGCCTTTAACAAATCCATGCTGGCTTTCCTTAATTAATCCACACTTGTCCAAGTGACTGTTAATTTTGCCCCTGATTACTGTTTCTAAAAGCTTCCCCACTTCCAAGGTCAAACTGACTGGCCTGTAGTTGCTGGGTTTATCTTTGCACCCTTTTTTGAACAATGGTGTAACATTTTCAATTCTCCAGTCCTCTGGCACCACCTCCGTATCTAAGGAGGATTGGAAGATTATGGCCAGTACCTCCGTGACTTCCTCCCTCAATTTCTTCCGCACCCTAGGATGCATCCCATCTGCTCCTGGTGACTTATCTACTTTAAATACAGCCAGTCTTTCTAATACCTCCTTTATCAAACTTTTTCCTTTCGAGTATCTCCACTACCTCCTCCTTCACTGTCTATGGCAGCTTCCTCTTGGTACCTCAGCCATGTCCTCTGCCTCCATGCATAGGTCTCTTTTTTGGTCCCTAATCGGCCCCACCCCCCCTCTTACTACCTTTTTACTATTTATCTGCCTATAGAAGACTTTTGGAATACCTTTTTATGTTGGCTGCCATTCTATTCTCATACCCTCTCTTTGCCCATCTAATTTTCTTTTTCACTCCTCTGACCTTTCTATATAGAGCCTGATTCTCAGATGTATTTGCAACCTGACATCTGTCATACACACACTTTTTCTGCTTCTTCATATTCTCTATCTGTTTCGTTATCCAGGGAGCTCTGATTTTAGTTGCCCTACCTTTCCCCCCTAGTGGGAATGTACCTGAACTATTTCCTCTTTAAAGGCAGCCCATTGTTCCATTACAGTTTTGCCTGCCAGTCTTTGATTCCCGTTTACCTGGGCCAGATCCATTCTCATCACACTGAAATTGGCCTTCCCCCAGTTAAACATTTTTACTCTAGATTGCTCCCTGTCCTTTTCTGTAGCTAATCTAAACCTTACGATACTATGATCACTGTTCCCTAAATGTTCACCTACTGACACTTGTTCCACTTGACGTACCTCATTCCCCAGATGGATGATCCATATCGGCCTCCTCCTGAAGTCCCCACCATCTCAGAAGCCAGTTTTCAGCCAATTCAATTCACTCCATGTGATATCAAGAAATGGCTGAGCACACTGGATACAGCAAAGGCTGTGGGCCCCGACAACATCCCGGCTGTCGTGCTGAAGACTTGTGCTCCAGAACTAGCCATGCCTCTAGCCAAGCTGTTCCAGTACAGCTACAACACTGGCATCTACCCGACAATGTGGGAAAACTGCCCAGGTATGTCCTGTCCATAAAAGCAGGACAAATCCAATCCGGCCAATTACTGCCCCATCAGCGTACTCTCAATCATCAGCAAAGTGATGGAAGGTGTCGTCGACAGTGCTATCAAGCGGCACTTACTCACCAATAACCTGCTCACTGATGCCCAGTTTGGGTTCCGCCAGGACCACTAGGCTCCAGACCTCATTACAGCCTTGGTCCAAACATGGACAAAGGTGCAGAATTCCAGAGGTGAGAGTGACTGCCCTTGACATCAAGGCAGCATTTGACTGAGTGTGGCATCAAGAAGCCCGAGTAAAACTGAAGTCAATGGGAATCGGGGGGGGAAATTCTCCACTGACTGGAGTCAGACCTAGCACAAAGGAAGATGGTTGTGGTGGTTGAAGGTCAATCATCACAGCCCCAGGACATCACTGCAGGAGTTCCTCAGGGCAGTGTCCTAGGCCCAACCATCTTCAGCTGTTTCATCAATGACCTTCCCTCCAACATAAGGTCAGAAATGGGGATGTTCGCTGATGACTGCACAGTGTTCAGAGCCATTCACAACTCCTCAGATAACGAAGCAGTCCATGCCCGCATGCAACAAGACCTAGACAACATTCAGGCTTGGGCTGATAAGTGGCAGGTAACATTCGCGCCACACAAGTGCCAGGCAATGACTATCTCCAACAAGAGAGCGTCTAACCACTGCCCGTTGACATTCAACGGCATTACCATCGCCGAATCCCCCACCATCAACATCCTGGGGGGTCACCATTGACCAGAAACTCAACTGGACCAGCCACATAAATACTGTGGCAACGAGAGCAGGTCAGAGGCTGGGTATTCTGTGGCGAGTGTCTCACCTGAATCCCCAAAGCCTTTCCACCATCTACAAGGCACAAGTAAGGAGTGTGATGGAATACTCTCCACTTGCCTGGATGAGTGCAGCTCCAACAACACTTAAGAAGCTTGACACCATCCAGGACAAAGCAGCCCGCTTGATTGGCACACCATTCACCACCTTAAACATTCACTCCCTCCACAACCGACGTACCATGGCGGCAGTGTGTACCATCTACAAGATGCACTGCAGCAACTCACCAAGGCTTCTTCGGCAGCACCTCCCAAACCCGCAACCTCTACCACCTAGGACAAGGGCAGCAGGCGCGTGGGAACACCACCACCTCCACGTTCCCCTCCAAGTCTCTCACCATCCTGACTTGGAAGTATATCGCCGATCCTTCATCATCGCAGGGTCAAAATCCTGGAACTCCCTCCCCAACAGCACTGTGGGAGTACCTTCACCACACGGACTGCTGCGGTTCAAGAAGGCGGCTCACCACCACCTTCTCAAGGGCAACTAGGGATAGGCAATAAATGCTGGCCTTGCCAGCGACGCCCACATCCCAAGAACTAATAAAATAAGATCCATGAATGCCTCCTCCCTCGTCGGGCCAGAAAAATGCTGATCAAGAAAGTTCACCTGAACACACTTCAGAAATTCTTCCCCTTCTCTGCCCTAAACACTATTACGATCACAGTCTATATTAGGATAGTTGAAGTCCCCCATTACTACTACTCTATAGTTCTTGCATCTCTCTGTGATTTCTCTGCAAATGATGATCTCCATATCTTTCCCACTATTTGGTGGT
Source organism: Somniosus microcephalus (assembly GCF_052327205.1). Taxonomy (NCBI): domain Eukaryota; kingdom Metazoa; phylum Chordata; class Chondrichthyes; order Squaliformes; family Somniosidae; genus Somniosus; species Somniosus microcephalus. The sequence continues at coordinate 2,630,934 of NC_141000.1, read as the reverse complement.
CTATAGAATAATGGCACCTCTATTATTTCTTAACTCTAGCCATATCGATTCTGTCCTTGATCCCTCCAGAACGTCCTTCCTCTCCAGCAGTGTAACATTCTCCTTGACCAATACTGCCACACCACCTCCTATCTCCCCTTCACACTTTATAACCAGGAATATTTAATACCCAATCCTACCCTTTTTTGAGACGACTCTGAGCTTGGCCACGACTATCTGTTTCTGGTGCTTGAGGCATCTAGAATAAGGTGACACAGATATAAGATTAAATGGAAGAGATCAGGGCTCACGGGGTTGGGGGTAATACATTAGCATGGATAGAGGATTGGTTAACAGACAGAAAACAGAGACTAGGGATAAACGGATCTTTTTCAAGTTGGCAGGCTGTAACTAGTGCTGCAAGGATCAGTGCTGGGGCCTCCGCTATTTACAGTCTATATCAATGACTTAGATGAAGGGACTGAGTGCAATGTATCCAAGTTTACTGACGATACAAACCTAGGTGGGAAAGTAAGCTATGGACAGGTTAAGTGAGTGGGCAGTAAGGTGGCAGATGGAGTATAATGTAGGGAAATGTGAAGTTATTCACTTTGGTAGGAAGAATAGAAAAACAAACATTTTTAAATGGTGCGAAACTATTAAATGTTGGTGTTCAGAGAGGTTTGGGTGTCCTCGTACAGGAAACACAAAGTTATCATGCAGGTACAGCAAGCAATAAGGAAGGCAAATGGCATGTTGGCCTTTATTGCTAGAGTGTTGGAGTATAAGAGTAAGGAAGTCTTGCTACAATTGTACAGGGCCTTGGTGAGACCACACCTGGAGTACTGGGCACAGTTTTGGTCTCCTTATCTAAGGAAGGATATACTTGCCTTGGAGGCGGTGCAACGAAGGTTCACTAGATTGATTCCTGGGATGAGGGGGCTGTCCTATGAGGAGAGATTGTGTAGACTGGGCCGATACTCTCTGGAGTTTAGAAGAATGAGAGGTGATCTCATTGAAACATACAAGATTCTGAGTGGGATTGACAGGGTAGATGCTGAGAGGTTGTTGTTTCCCCTGGCTGGAGAGTCTAGAACTAGGGGTCACAGTCTCGGGATAAGGGGTCGGCCATTTAAGAGTGAGATGAGGAGGAATTTCTTCACTGAGTTGTGAATCTTTGGAATTCTCTGCCCCAGAGGGCTGTGGATGCTGAGTCGTTGAGTATATTCAAGGCTGAGATCGATAGATTTTTGGAATCAAGGGATATGGAAATGGGGCAGGAAAGTAATGATCTTATTGAATGGCGGAGCGGGCTCGAGGGGCCGTGTGGCGGAGCGGGCTCGAGGGGCCGTGTGGCGGAGCGGGCTCGAGGGGCCGTGTGGCGGAGCGGGCTCGAGGGGCCGTGTGGCGGAGCGGGCTCGAGGGGCCGTGTGGCGGAGCGGGCTCGAGGGGCCGTGTGACCCACTCTTGCTCCTAGTTCTTATGTTCTTCACGTGAGTTTTTTTTTTTAAAGAGGGTTGAGAGTCTGTGGAGTTCAATACTGGAGTTAGTGATTGAAGCAGAAACCATGTCAACATTTAAGAACAGATTAGGCAGGTGATTGAAGGAAAGGGGTTAAAGGGCAGGTCCGTGGGATTAGGACGCTGCTCGTGAGGAGGAGAAACACCAGCACGGACTGGTTGGGTCGAACGGCCTGTTTCTCTGTTGTAAACCTGTCAGTGAGGATATTAAAAGTTTAAGTACTGAGGTGGGTGGCTGTGGAAAATGATCCAGAGACCCGTTAACGTTTAGGTGCCGCCCAGTTTTGGTTGGGCCGAATGTCCTGATTCCGTGTCGCACTGTCTGTAACTCTACATGTCACAGCCAGGGAAGTGCTGGATCAATCTCCGTTAACTAATATCTTTATAACAACTCAGTTTCACAATGACAGCAATTGATTAATTTGTCTTGCGTTTTGCCCCAACTTTCTCTAGAAAATATTCACTGAACCTGGAAGGTTGCCCCTGGCAATGATCACCAAGCTGCGTGAGGGTAGCAGGGCTGAAATGGAGTCCCAGAGTTGATGTGCACAACTCAGTTCTCCCAACACTTAATACCTCAGGACCTCGAAGACTTCCTACATTCCTCAATCCAAAAGCTGAGCTGGATTTACCCGGCAGCTTCCCTCGTTGACTGTGAGCTAAACGCAAGCTGTATATATCGCCTTTCAAAGAATTGTCTAGCTACTTTATACATACTGTGAACTCAGGTGGATCAAAATTAACTACAGCAACAATTGTCATTGTTCAGATTTAAAACAAGATTACTAAATGAAGGGCTGTTTGTACATTGTTTTTTGGTCAATTCTCAATCTCATTAATTGATTTTCATTTACTTTCATTCATCTGAAAAATATAATTTCTATCAAACGGTTTTCTTTTCATTGTATTGTTAAATAAAATGATCTAATTACTCAGCAAATGGAGAGTTTCCACCTATAGTACGTGTGGTTGCTTGATATCGGTAGCATTTGATCAGGTCTAATTAAATTCTTGTGCCAGTACTGGTCTTGCAGGAGCTCCAGTCTCACACCCAGTGACGGGCGGACTCCTGCTCTGCTCTGGGTTCAGTGATACTCCAGTACAGATGAAGGCATTGCTACTTATTATAAATGATTTGAATGGATTCGGGCTGTGCCTGACATCAGCCGGCACCTCGCATCTGCAAAAAGCAGTAATCAAAAGTTGGCACTTTTATGGATGTAGAGCTGCACCTTCAGCCATTGATTTATACAAGTTTCCCACCCACATCCCTGTGGTATCTATGATATTTTGTAACTCTAGATTGTTTGTAAATACGGAATTGAAAAGATGTTTAAATGTATTTAAAAATCATTCAGATTCTGTGCAAAAGAGATAATAAAAATTAGCAGCAGTCCTAATGTTTTCTGTAAATCAATGGATCTGTCTCATCAACACCAAAGGAACATGGAATCAGGCAGGACTGAAAAAACCTCTCCATCCCCCTGAACCGTCCCATAATCTATCACTCAATTGCCCACTCCTTCCAATATCTATTCCAATTCTCCCACACTCGCTGCCCTTTCTCCAGGTTCAATGTGAACTGTCTGTGCCCCTCCCTCTTCTAAGACTGAGCCCATCCCCTGGTTCTAGAGTTTGTGCCAACCTCAAATATATTCTCAGGGTTCAGTTCATCGATTCAAGAACCATCGCAAAAACTTGTATAACATCTCCCCCGAGCCTGCTCTTCTCCACAGTAACCGATCCTGGATTCATCCACCTCTCAGCTCAGATTCCTTCAGCTAACTATCAGTTTGGTTGCCCTCTACTGTACGGTCTCCAATGCCTGGATATTCCTGCTGTAGAGCAACATTCACGTGCAAGGCTATCCCAGTGCTTTGGTCACACTCACTGGCCTGGACTTTCCACTCCGGGTGCTGAAATGGATGTCCGATGGGGAGATGGGCAGAAATCCCGTGCAGTCGCGCAGCACCAAGGATGTGTCTCCAGGAGCATGTCTTTCTGGGACATTGATTTTCTGGAGGGCCATCCCACCAGAGATACAAATGATGCACATGTTGCATACATTTATATTACTTTGCAATAAATTTTGTGGTAGGTCCAATGTGCACAGGAGGAAATTACCAACAGGATTGTTTTGTGAAAAATGGTCACCATTTAAGGATCGGCCATCATTTCTGCAGCTGTTCCTGATCTGACTTCTCCCACAGTAGTTTTGACTCTTACCCAGACTGATGTCCTGCTGCAGAGTTTGACTCCAGTACTTCCCATATCTGCATATGATGAGCTTCTATCTGCAACAGCCATTGCTTTTGGAGGTGCTGAGGAGCGTTCTGATTTGTGTCACTTTTTAAGGCAGAAGGGAAGGATGAGGATGTATTGACTGCTGGGTAAACCGCTTGATTAAACCAATGCGATTGCATTAAATAGAGCTTACCATGCTGATTTGTGAGGGTTCAGAGGGTCGGAATTGGGTTTGGATCGGTTGCGGGGGGGGGGGGTCCGAGTTGGGACTGGGTCAGCAGCGGGTGGAGGTATTGGTAAACTCCAGATTTTGAATTCAATGCATTGAGATCGGGAACCAGAGGAGGCTGGCGATGACAGGATGATAAATGAGTGGGATAAGACTGGAACGGTTAGTTGGTGAAAATGCAGTGTGCAGCTTGGGAATGACATTGGCAAATTTGAACCAAGAGATGATCAAGGTGGGAATTCAAAGTGGGTAGAACACAGCTATTTTAACCTCCCCTACTCATACTGTACCGCCTGGGTGGGCAGTGTTATCAGGGCTGTAGATACAGGGACAGACTAACATTGGGAATGAGAAAGGCTGTTCTGATGTGCTGGCACAGAGGTATCAAAGAATTAGCAGCGCCCTGTCCTTGTGCTGGTTTGGCACTGGGGTTGCTCCATGGGATGAGCCTTGTACACATTTTGGGAGCTCGGGGGGGTATAAGACCATAAGAATTAGGAGCAGGAGTAGGCCATACGGCCCTTTGAGCCTGCTCCGCCATTCAATAAAATCATGGCTGATCTTTGACCTCAACTCCACCTTCCTGCCCAATCCCCATATCCCTTGATTCCCATAGAGTCCAAAAATCTCAACCTTGAATATACTCAACGACTTAGCATCCACAGCCTTTGGGGCAGAGAATTCCAAAGATTCACAACCCTCTAGTGAAGAAATTCCTCCTCATCTCAGTCTTAAATGGCTGACCCCTTACACTGAGACTCTCCAGCCAGGGGAAACAATCTCTCAGCATCTACCCTGTCAATCCCCCTCAGTATCTTGTATGTTTCAATGAGATCACCTCTCATTCTTCTAAACTCCAGAGAGTATCGGCCCAATCCACTCAATCTCTCCTCGTAGGACAACCCTCTCATCCCAGAGATCCATCTAGTGAACCTTTGTTGCACCGTACTCCAGGTGTGGTCTCGCCAAAGTCCTGTACAATTGTAGTAAGATTTCCTTACTATTGTACTCCAACCCCCTTGCAATAAAGGCCAACATGTCATTTTCTTTCATGTTTGCTTGCTAACTTTGTGTTTCCTTTATGAGGACACCTAAATCTCTCTCAACACCAACATTTAATAGTTCTTAACTTTTTTTTTTAAAGATCAGTTTTTCTATTCTTCCTACCAAATTGAATAACCTCACATTTCCCCACATTATACTCCATCTGCCACCTTACTGCCCACTCACTTAGTCTATCTATATCCCTTTGCAGACACTTTGTGATCTCACAGCTTACTTTTCCACCTAGCTTTGTATCCTCAGCAAACTTGGATACATTGCATTCAGTCCCTTCATCTAGGTCATTAATAGATTGTAAATAGCTGAGGCCCAGCACTGATCCTTGCGGCACCCCACTAGTTGCAGCCTGCCAACTGGAAAATGACCCATTAATTCCTACTCTGTTTTCTGTCCGTTAACCAATCCTTTATCCATGCCAATATATTACCCCAATCCCATGCATAGCCAAGTTTTATATGGCACCTTATTGAATGCCTTTTGGAAATACAAATATACTACATCCACTGGTTCCCCTTTATCTACCCTGCAAGTTGCATCCTCAAAAATCTCTAAATTTGTTAAACACTATTTTCCTTTCATAAAACCATGTTGACTCTGCCTAATCCTATTATAATTTTCTAAGTGCCCTGTTACCACTTCCTTAATAATGGAATCCAGCATTTTCCTGATGACTGAGGTCAGGCTAACTGGCCTGTAGTTCCCTGTTTTCTCTCTCCCTCCTTTCTTAAATAGCGGGGTTACATTTGTTACCTTCCAATCTGCGGGCACTGTTCTAGAATCTAGTGAATTTTGGAAGATCAAAATCAATGCATCCGCTATCTCTGCAATCACTTCTTTTAGAACCCTCGGATGTAGGCCATCAGGTCATGGGGATTTGTTGGCTTTTAGTCCTTTTAGGCATATCTTGTCTGCCTGGAAGTTGCTCCATTGGAGTGAATTCATCCAGAGACACCACAAGAAGCTGGAGCAGAGGACAGGCTGATCAGTGCACAGACACGGGAGGTGCTGTCCTGCACAGAGACGGGAGGTGCTGATCAGTGCACAGAGACGGGAGGTGCTGATCAGTGCACAGAGACGGGAGGTGCTGATCAGTGCACAGAGACGGGAGGTGCTGATCAGCGCACGGAGACGGGAGGTGCTGATCAGCGCACGGAGACGGGAGGTGCTGATCAGCGCACGGAGACGGGAGGTGCTGATCAGCGCACGGAGACGGGAGGTGCTGATCAGCGCACAGAGACGGGAGGTGCTGATCAGCGCACAGAGACGGGAGGTGCTGATCAGCGCACAGAGACGGGAGGTGCTGATCAGCGCACAGAGACGGGAGGTGCTGATCAGCGCACAGAGACGGGAGGTGCTGATCAGCGCACAGAGACGGGAGGTGCTGATCAGCGCACAGAGACGGGAGGTGCTGATCAGCGCACAGAGACGGGAGGTGCTGATCAGCGCACAGAGACGGGAGGTGCTGATCAGCGCACAGAGACGGGAGGTGCTGATCAGCGCACAGAGACGGGAGGTGCTGATCAGCGCACAGAGACGGGAGGTGCTGATCAGCGCACAGAGACGGGAGGTGCTGATCAGCGCACAGAGACGGGAGGTGCTGATCAGCGCACAGAGACTGGAGGTGCTGATCAGCGCACAGAGACGGGAGGTGCTGATCAGCGCACAGAGACTGGAGGTGCTGATCAGCGCACAGAGACGGGAGGTGCTGATCAGTGCACAGAGAGACAGGAGGTGCTGTCCTGCACCTCTTAAAGCTGCATCGGCTGGGACTAGTAAGTTATTTTTAACTTTGTGGCTGTCTCTATTCGGTAGATTTCTTTGGTCTTTCAGTTCTAGTTACTGTTTTATCTGGCCCTCGTATGTACCAACGTACAAAAATTCTAAAAACCGAGCCCCAAAACCGCTGGCAACTGGAAAGACAACAGGCCAATGATCTCTGCCACTGCTTCAGGGCAAGTAAGTTAAATTTCTTTTTACAGGAAACTTTGGTTTATCCGGAAGTTGTATGTCCGGAAACCTCGATCTAACGGCAGAAATCAGCAGCCGTTTTGTTAGGTTTTTTTTCTTTGTTTAAAAAAATGCTAGAAGAAAAAACAGTCAGTCTCTGGAAAGCCTCTCTGAAGCTGTTGCTAAGCTACAGGGACGCTTCCAAGGTACGGGCCGACTGTTTACAAGCTGTTGCTAAGCAACAGTGTTGTCAGATACAGAGATGAAAACCTCCGTATCCTTCAACATTAGCGCTGGTCTGTCCGGAAGTTTTCATAGATCGGCAACACGCCGGTCCCGGATATCGCAAAGTTTCCTGTGTTACATTGATTTTCAGAATTTAATGAGTGTTTTAGGATCGCATTCTGAGTGGTCTCACATGTGACATCTTGCCGTCAGCTCCTAGTACACAATGGAATAAAGTGCCACATTTTTCCACCTCTCAAAGAATGCGCTGTCTCTGTGTCTCCCACCTGCACCGTGGGACAACTTGCTGCAGAATGGATGTGATCACGAGTTCCCCTTGAAGAGCAGTTGGATTTGAAAGTAGAAACTCTTGGGGAAGAATCCCCACTTTCTATTAAAGAAAACAGCCAATTCTGGTACGTATTAAATATTTATTATTGACTTGCATCTTTTTTCAGACGAGTTTGAAATCATATAAAATGGAAGCAAAAACACAACTCAAATTGGTTGCTAAAATAAATGCAAGAAAGGGAGATGTATTATTTAAAGGTGTTGCAGAGTTCACTGTGGTAAAGGCGGTTGGGTGGGAGGAAGGATGTGACCTCCCTTTCTGCCTAGCACATTAATTTCATCTTTCAAGTTGTTGATTTCTTGTGCCTGCTTCTTCACGAGCTGAATCAGATCCTGCTTCTCCTCCAATTTAGCTTTTTGCTTCTGAATTTCCACTCCCTGGAACAAGAACAGGAATGTTCACAATTGGTTCCACACAACTTCAATTTGTGTCCATGACATGCTGCAATGAGTAAACTATAAACTACCGTTGCATGGAGACAGACACACACATAGATATAGATACAGACATGTATACAAACATACATCTAGATATGTACAAACAGATTTTATATATAAAAAATACATTCGCAATTGTTATTTTTGCCTCAAGTGCTGAATTGCTGTACATTTAAAATGCACCAAACAACAATGAAATATAAAAATTTCTGGGGGATGCAGAACCAGACCCTCCCCCCAGAAGTAGATTTTGCACATCAGAGCACACTTTCTAAATCCACCACTTCAAATTACACTTTTGTGTCCTTTGTTTTCCAATTGTATTACTGAGGGAATATTGGGTTTAGCTGCTCTTCAGTCGTATCCAGTTTACCCGTGCTCCCGCTGAAACTGGTTCTTGTCGGATTTGAGGTCACTGGGTTTCAGTCTTTACAGAAAAAAAAATGGAATTGCGAAGTATGATCCCAAAACACGAATACAAATCCCGAAATCGATGGGATTGTTCTTGCCATGGAAGGAATGCAGCGAAGATTCACCAGGCTGATACCTGGGATGGCAGGAATGACGTACGAGGAGAGATTGTGTCGATTGGGCTTATACTCACTGGAGTTTAGAAGATTGAGAGGGGATCTCATCGAAACCTATAAAATTCTGTCAGGTCTGGACAGACTAGATGCAGGAAGGATGTTTCTGATGGCCGGGGAGTCCAGAACCAGGGGCCTTAGTCTAAGGATAAGGGGTAAGCCATTGAGGAGGAACTTCTTCACCCAGAGAGTGGTGAACATGTGGAATTCTCTGCCACAGAGGGCGGTGGAGGCCAGTTCATTAAATATATTCAAGAAAGAATTGGATATATTTCTTGAGGCTAAAGGGACCAAGGGATATGGGGAGAAGGCAGGGACAGGGTACTGAATTTGGATGATCAGCCATGATCTCATTGAATGGCGGAGCAGGCTCGAAGGGCCGAATGGCCTACTCCTGCTCCTATCTTCTATGTTTCTAAAGGAGGTGGAGACCCAGTATCAGGGGTCTCTCTGCTTAGTTCCTGTCATTATTGCCAAGAATAAGTATTTCCCAGGCAATGGAGGCTTGAAAATCTGCCCCTGTAAGCTTCAGTGGACATAATCAGAGTAAACATAAGAAAAATTGTTACAGTATATTATTTGTATATAAGAAATAGGAGCAGGGGTCGGCCCTTCGAGCCTGCTCCACCATTCAATGAGATCATGGCTGATCTTCTACCTCAACTCCACTTTCCTGAACTTTCCCCATATCCCTTGATTCCCTTAATGTTCCCTTCACTGAAGGACTTCGGTGAACCAGTTGGGTTTTACAACAGCTTCCATGGTCATATTACAGTATATAGTCGAAGAATATTACACTATATGGAATATTGCAGTTGTACTGGGCATTTAATCCAGTGTATGTAGGTAAATGTATTAAGTAAATGCAACAGATATTTAATCTAATAGGATTCCTAAATGTATATTTGTTAAATAAATATTGGCCCTGAATTTGTGGTCGAGGCTTCCCGTGGGGAAATGCCTCCGATCCGCAAAGAAAATGCCCACGTAGCTGGTGGTCCGGGAGGTATGGAGACTCGCGGTCCTGGGCCTCTCTGGGTACTGGCGGGAAGAGGCCCACGTATCCCAGGGACACAGGCGGTTCGTAAATGCCCCTGGGATCATGTGGGCCGGCCCAACCAAGGACAGAAGGGGACCCCATTTATGTTAATGAGATTCTGTACGTACAGAAACCCCATAAGCATAAATAGGAATACCCCAAAAAATACACGTACACTTCAAATACATTTTTTAAAAACCATCACATATTTAAAATTAATTAAAACGGCATTTAATTAAATATTTAAAACATTAAATTTTTTGAAAAATAAAATTACATGTTTTAAAGGGGCTAAAAATAAACGTACCTAATTTCACAGGTTTTTAAACGTGTAAATTATTGATAACATTTTATTTTTCTGATTTTTTTTAACTCTTACACTGGTAAAAGCAGGCCTTGCGTCTGCTTTTACCAGGCGTAAGAATTTCACAGGCATTCGCTGGGCAAATAGCGCAACTCTCTGCCCGCGGATGACCTTTTCCCGGGGATACGGAGGATCTGTCGAGAATTCTTGACGGATCACAAGTTGCGGGTTTTAGCGCATGTGCTTCGCAGGCCTAAACCTGGAACTTGCGGCTGCGTGTGAACCTCCTACGCACCCGTAGGGGCCGCAAATTACGGCCCATTGTTGGCCCAGAAATTCGGGTCGGGGGCTTCCTGCGGGTGCAAGCCCCCGACCTGCACTTTCCTTGCGCGCCGGCCGTTGAGCTGTGGGCCCGCGTGGAATTCCGATCCTGGGCCTCCTCCAACTGCTGGCGCGCAGTGCTTGCGTATCCCAGGGGCGCAGTTAGTTTGATGCGTCCCCTGGGATCACGTGGGCCATGGAGAGCCAATCGGAGCAGGGAATGCTTCATTCATAAATTTGACAGGAAGGGCTGTCAAACTTATAAATGCTATGAACCCCAAAACATCACTAAATCTTCAAATAATTTTTTTTTTAATCATTTTTTAAATAAACTATAAATTACATGAAATAACTATTTTAAACAATTTAAATTTTTGAAAAAAATAATTTTATTTTCTAACGGGGCTAAAAATAAACTTACCTTTTTTTAAAGTATTTAAAAATAATAAACCTGTGGAAAATTTTTTTTAATTTTAATTAATTCACCACTTACCTTGTTAAAAGCAGGCCTTGCGACTGCTTTTTAAATGTCTAATTTCTGGAGACTTACCTTCCCGGGAAAACCTGCAAAAAAAAACGTAAGTTCGATGTGCACGCGCTGCCTCTCCCGCGCACGCGTTCGAACTCTGAACCCCTGCTTTCAGGGGAACAGAAGTGCCGGTTTCCCGCGCATGCAGGAAACCGGCACTTCCATTGGGCTTACGGGTGAGTACCCCATTCGTACTCACCCGTGGAGACCCGAACTTCTGGGCCAATATTTATAAATATTTAAACAATAAATATTCATGTCAAGGCCTTGGAGAGGGTACAGAAGAGATTTACTAGAATGGTACCGGGGTGAGGGTCTTCAGTTATGTGGAGGGACTGGAGAAGCTGGGCTTGTAACTCCTTAGAGCAGAGAAGGTTAAGGGGAGATTTAATAGAGGTGTTCACAATTACAAAGAGGTTTGGTAGAGTAGATGGGGAGAAACTGTTTCGACTGACAGGAGGTTCGGTAATCAGAGGACACAGATTAGCAAATGAACCAGGGGTAGATGAGGAGAAATGTTTTTACGCAGCGAGTTTTTCTGATCTGGAATGCGCTGCCTGAAAGGGCAGTGGCAGCAGATTCAACAGTAACATTCAAAGGGAATTGGATAAATACTTGAAAATGAACAAAAAGTTCAGGCTATGGAGTGGGACTAATTGGAGAGCTCTTTCAAAGAGCTGGGACAGGCACGATGGGCCGCATGGCCCCCTTTTGTGCTGTATGATTCTATTAAATAAAATACCTTTTTTTCAAAATATTATTAATTAAATAGACTGCAAATTCAATTGAACAAGATTCAATTAAACTCTATTGATGAAGGAAAAGAATTATAACATGGTTGCAGTAAAATATATTAATTAAATAAAAGGATTAATTATGGACCAGTTGGGAGGTTTTTTTTATTCGTTTATGGGATGTGGGCGTTGCTGGCAAGGCCAGCATTTATTGCCCATCCCTAATTGCCCTCGAGAAGGTGGTGGTGAGCCGCCTTGAACCGCTGCAGTCCGTGTGGTGAAGGTGCTCCCACAGTGCTGTTAGGGAGGGAGTTCCAGGATTTTGACCCAGCGACGATGAAGGAACGGCCGATATATTTCCAAGTCAGGATGGTGTGTGACTTGAAGGGGAACTTGGAGGTGGTGGTGTTCCCATGCACCTGCTGCCCTTGTCCATCTAGGTGGAAGAGGTCGCGGGTTTGGGAGGTGCTGCCGAAGAAGCCTTGGCGAGTTGCTGCAGTGGGCTGGAATATTTTTTGTAATGATTTTCTGAGGCGGCAGTGGGACTGGGGATGGATCTATTTAGATTGTGTAGGAGGAGTGAGAGCTAAGGGGTGAGGTGAAGAATATTTTCAAATGAGTTTTCATTCCAGTTGTGAGCTGGCTGCTGTTAAGTAATCGCGTGCTGGGGGCGGGCAGCATGGCATTTATCGCCTGCTAGCGGGATGAATCAATCAATCAATCATTAGCTGTCCTAAACCTACTAGGGGTCACTTTCATCTTCAGTGCCTGGGTGGTTATCTGGCGGTGCAGACTGACCACCCATTGTAGAACCGCGATGATTTGAATCTCTTAGATTGCTGGTGTTTGGTAGCATGGGCTGGTCCTTTGGTCTGGTGTCACTGTGGAGGAGAAACTTGCGTTTTAGCTGAATTGGGGATGGAATGTAGAGTTACGTTCACTGGTGAGGGGAGAGGGCAACCAACCATGGGCTACACTATACAGGGAAGGGGAGCCCAGGATTCCAAGTCATTTCTGCAAGCACTTAATTCAGCATCGTGTGATTGTTTCCTGGACATCTGTCTTGCTCACTGTCTGTCTCTCGCTCTCTGCCGGTGTATGCCTCTGTCTCTCTCGCTGTCTGTCTGTCTCTCGCTCTCTGCCACTCTGTCTGACTGTCTCTCGCTCTCTACCTCTGTCTGTCTGTTTCTCGCTCTCTGCCTCTGTCTCTCTATCTGTCTGTCTCTCTCTCGCTCTCTGCCGGTGTATGTCTCTGTCTCTCGCTCTCTACCTCTGTCTCTCTCTCTGTCTGTCTCTCGCTCCCTCTGTCTCTCTCTCTCTCTCTCTCTCGCAGTCATTAACTAGAATGTTTCAATTTTCTAACTAGCAAAAACCAAAGCGATAAAAAGCAGAAACTTTGTTTGCCTGAGAAGCTTTCAAAATTCTGCATATTGAAAAGAAAAAAATAATTCAGATCAGGAAGAGGAAAGTCATTGAGGTAGAGTTTCTGCTTAGGGCGCAATCGCCAATCCAAATGCAAAGTGCGCTCAAAATTATGTTAGTTTGCAGAAGTGATGTTTTTTTTGCTCAAGTTCCCCCCCCATCATTTGCACATCAACAAACGTAACATCTTCCACGAACCAGCGCAATGGGGCAGCGTCTTAGAACTTAATCTTTTTTTGTGTTAGAAAATATTCCTTGATTATTTAAGAGCGGTAACCTGGTGCGGTGTTATTAATACAGCTGAAAATGGGTTTATCACAAACAATAAGCATTTTTAATCAGTGTCTAGTCCACCACCTGTGAATAACCCGATTTTAAATAACTGAAAATAATTTTTAAAAACTGTCGAGAACCATTTACTAGTAACATTGGTGTACAGTAGTCAGTTTCTTTATGAATTAAATATTTAATATTTAAAAGCATTTTTAAAAGGTGCCCATTAGTGTCCATGTGCCTAACAAAAAAAACCAGCTTAATTCTTAGCGCCTCCTCGAAGACGCGCAATTAGCGTAAACTGGCCACGGTGATTAATTCAATCTGTGGGCGTGGCCAGTTTACAGCGAGATGTTTTCTAAACCTGCGCAAAAAATCGCGGAAACTCGATTTGATCTGGACATAATTTGCACTTTAAATTCCTCGGTCTTCTGCTGGTTTGGCCGCTTTCAGGCGACTTACGCTGGAAATAACGGCGCAACCATAAGGAAACTCCAGGCCACGGTCTGTGATTCTCTATTTCTCTCTAACAACTTTTAATGTAGTAAAACGTCCCAAGGTGCTTCAAAGGAGCGATTATCAGACAACATTTGATACCGAGCCACAAAGAGATATTCGGACAGAAGCTTGGTCAAAAAGGCAGGTTTTAAGGGGTGACTTAAAGGAGGAAAGAGAAGCCGAGAGGTTTAGGGAGGGAATTCCAGAATTTAGAGCCTTGGCAACTTTTTTTGAATTCATTCACGGGATGTGGACGTCACAGGGACAGTATTTATTGCCCACCCCTGATTGCCTTTGAGAAGGTGTCGGCCATTTCAGAGGGCAGTTAAGAGTCAACCACATTGCTGTGGGTCTGGAGTCACGTAGGCCAGACCCGGTAAGGACGGCAGATTTCCTTCCCTAAAGGACTTTCGTGAACCAGATGGGTTTTTACAAGAATCTGGTAGTTTCATGGCTTTTACTAGCTTTTTTAAAATTCCAGATTTATTTAATTAACTGAATTTAAATTCCCCAGCTGCCGTAGTGGGATTTGAACTCATGTCACCAGATTGTTAGTCCAGGCCTCTGGATTACCAGTGCAGTAACATGACCACTGTGCTATCGTACCCCTGAAGGCATGGCTGCCAATGATGGAGCAATTAAAGTCAGGAATGTACAAGAGGCCCGAATTGGAGGAGCGCAGCTATCTCGGTGGGTTATAAGGCTGCAGGAGGGGGCAAGGCCATGAAGGGATTTGAAAACAAGGGTGGGAATTTTAAAATCGAGACGTTGCTTAACTGGGAGCCAATGTAGGTTAGGAAGCACAGGGGGTGATGGGTGAACGGGACTGGGTGTGAGTTAGGACACGGGGCAGTGAGCACAGGGGGTGATGGGTGAACGGGACTGGGTGTGAGTTAGGACACGGGGCAGTGAGCACAGGGGGTGATGGGTGAACAGGACTTGGTGTGAGTTAGGACACGGGGCAGTCAGCACAGGGGGTGATGGGTGAACGGGACTTGGTGCGAGTTAGGACACGGGGCAGTGAGCACAGGGGGTGATGGGTGAGCGGGACTGGGTGTGAGTTAGGACACGGGGCAGTGAGCACAGGGGGTGATGGGTGAACGGGACTGGGTGTGAGTTAGGACACTGGGCAGTGAGCACGGGGTGATGGGTGAACGGGACTGGGTGTGAGTTAGGACACGGGGCAGTGAGCACAGGGGGTGATGGGTGAACGGGACTTGGTGTGAGTTAGGACACGGGGCAGTCAGCACAGGGGGTGATGGGTGAACGGGACTTGGTGCGAGTTAGGACACGGGGCAGTGAGCACAGGGGGTGATGGGTGAACGGGACTGGGTGTGAGTTAGGACACGGGGCAGTGAGCACAGTGGGTGATGGGTGAACGGGACTTGGTGCGAGTTAGGGCACGGGGCAGTGAGCACAGTGGGTGACGGGTGAACGAGACTGGGTGTGAGTTAGGACACGGGGCAGTGAGCACAGGGGGTGATGGGTGAACGGGACTGGGTGTGAGTTAGGACACGGGGCAGTGAGCACGGGGTGATGGGTGAACGGGACTTGAGGCGAGTTAGGATATCGGCAGCAGAGTTTTGGATGAGCTCAAGTTTATGGAGGGTAGAATGTGGGAGGCCGGCCGGGAGAGCGTTGGAATAGTCAAGTCTCGAAGTAACAAAGGCAGGGATGAGGGTTTCAGCAGCAGATGGGCAGAGGCAGGGGCGGAGACGGACGATGTTAGAGGTGGATGTAGGCAGTCTTGGTGATGGAGAGGATATAGGGTCGGAAGCTCATCTCAGGCTCATACAGGGCGCCAAGGTTGCAAGCAGTCTAGTTCAGCCTCAGACAGTGGCCAGGGATGGGGATGGAGGCAGTGGCTAGGGTACTGAGTTTATGGAGGGGATAAGAAGACAATGGCTTTGTTTTTCCCAATATTTAATTGGAGGACATTTCTGCTCATCCAATACTGGCTGTCGGACAAGCAGTGTGACAAATCCGAGGCAGTGGAGAGGTCGAGAGGTGTGGTGGTGAGGTAGAGCTGGGTGTTGTTAGTGTACATGTGGAACCGGAGCTTGTGTTTTTGGATAGATGAGAAATAGGAGGGAGCTAAGGATAGATCCTTGGGGCCTCCAGAGGAAACGGTGTGGGGGGAGTGGGAAGAGATGCCATTGCAGGTGACTCTCTGACTACGATTATATAGATAAAGAATGGACCAGGCGAGGGCAGTTCCACCCAGCTGGACGATAGTGGAGAGGCGTTTGTGGAAGATGGTGTGGTCAACCATGTCAAAGGCTGCAGACAGGTCAAGAAGTCTGAGGAGGAATAGTTTACAGTCACATAGGATGTAATTTGTGACTTTGATAAGGGCCATTTCAGTGCTATAGCAGGGGCGTTGCGGGGAAGATGGGCATAGATTTGGGAGGCGACAACACGTTCAAGGACTTGAGAGCAAAGGGAAGTTGGAGATCTCTGAGCTAGACACTTAGAATGTTTATAATTGAAACACGAGCAAAAGCGACACTAGATATGTGATCAGTAGTCCGTTATGTTTGAAATGACCCTTTTTATTCTTTCTCTTTCCCTCAGACGCAGCCTCTGTTTTAAAAAAAAAAAAAAAAAAATTCAATATAAACCTGAATAAAGTTTTTGAAATTTGCCTTCTAGCTTTTCTTCAAATAATTTTGAAAACAACCCAAAAGAATATCGCTAGACACAGAGAGAGAAACACCGAATAATTTGGGTTAACTGAATCCGGTTCACTGACCCTGAATCTACTCTACCTGGCGTGTCTACTCCCAGCATACAGGAGCAGAATATCAGCCTCAAAAAGGCACAAAAGATTATTGAATGGGTGAATTTGATCATTCAGTTGCAAAATATATAATTTTTGAGTTTAAAACTTAACTTTGACATTAGAAATTTCAGTTACTGAGAAAAAGGAGGTCCAAGATCCTTTCAAAAAGTATTTTGAGTAATATGACTGGTTCTCCTTTGAGTTACTCTCTGTTATTGGGAGGCTCTCCTGACTAGATATTCAGGGTTGGTTATTTTCATAAGCCCTCAGTTTCCCACTGGCAGTTTTCTAGCCACCTACCATGCTTTTGATTTGTATCCCCGAGCTCTTTAGTTTTGCTTTGCTATTTTACTTTCAGCTAATCAATAAAATGTGACAAAGGAGCAAGTGTTACAAACAGGAAGTGCGCACTGGACAAGACTGTTGCATTACTTTTCAGTATTCTTTCATCTATTTTAATGTGGATAAGAATATTGCAGCAACATGAGTATTTTTATTACTTTAATATTGGGGTTGGTTTTGTTATCATGTTGAAAACTTTAAAGAGCAAATACTGGACCAAGGAGTTTGTAATTCTGCAAAGTAAGTAGCAATGCAAAGGGTCAGAATGCACAGAAAGCTGCCTATAAATTGACTAGAAAATCACATCATATGGGAAGTGCGAGTGAATAACAGGAGACAAATTAAAAGTGGAAACCAACTAGTGCAGCTCATTAACTCTCCATAAGGATGTCATGTATTTGAGTGTTAGATATGATTTCAAAACATTACCATTTTCTTTTGCTGGCTATTTAACTCTGTTTCAATCTTCCTCTTTTCCAATGTCATCATATTCATCTGATCCAGTTTGCATGTGTACTGCCTGGTGGCATGTGTCAGCTCAGCTTGCAACTCTGCTATTTTATCCTGTATTGGGACAAGATAGAAAATGACACATTACTGTTCTCTGGTGGCGAATGGCTCACAATTGTTCAGAAACCCCTGGTCTTCTGGTAAAATGACTTCTTTTTAAATGCACAGTTCTGAAATACAAAAAAATTAAACTCTAATATTGTACCTTTGATTTTACAGGGAAATTCAACCTGCACTTTCAATTGCTAAAGAAACGAGTTAAACATTCCGGGTCCGTACAGCGGCGGCGGCAGTGCGGACCTGCGAGGAACGAGGGTCGAGAGGCGGGATAAAAGCGCCAGAGTCCAGGTGAGGCTTACTAATCTGCAGTTCCGAGCTCAGAGGGAGGGAGAGAAGTAAAAAGTAATAGAAATGTGATGTCACCAGAAAGCAGGTAAGTGATTGGTTGGTGAGTATTTCTCTCTTTTTAAACTTTAACTCTGTGGTTTATAGTTGCTAAGGTCTCTCTGGTGTAGCAGGGACTGTTGGTAAATCATTTAACTGTAGTGTAATTGCTGGGATTGATTTGATTTAATTTAATTTCAATTAATTAAAGGGTAAGTCATGGCAGGACAGCCCGGCCACGTGGTATGCTCCTCCTGCGCTATGTGGGAACTCAGGGACACTTCTTGTGTCCCTGACAACTACGTGTGCAGGAAGTGTATCCAGCTGCAGCTACTGACAGACCGCATTGCGGTGCTGGAGCTGCGATTGGATGCATACTGGAGCGTTCACGATGCTGAGGACGTCGTGAATAGCACGTTTACGGAGTTGGACACACCGCAGGTAGAGAGAGGTTGGACAGGCAGAAAGGGAAGGGGTGACCAACAGGCAGAGTACTAGGCGCAGGCAGGTAGTGCAGGGGTCCCCTGTGGACATCTCCCTCTCAAACAGATACACCACTTTGAGTACTGTTGGGGGGGTTGGCTTATCAGAGGAACGCAGCAGCAGCCAACTTCCTGGCACCTGGGGTGGCTCTGCTGCACAGGACGGGAGGAAAAAGAGGGGTAGAGCTATAGTAATAGGGGATAAGCGTTTCTGCGGCCGCAAACGAGACTCCAGGATGGTGTGTTGCCTCCCTGGTACAAGGGTCAAGGATGTCTCAGAGCGGCTGCAGAACATTTTGGAAGGGGAGGGTGAGCAGCCAGTTGTCGTGGTGCATATAAGTACCAACGATATAGGTAAAAACCGGGATGAGGTCCTAAAAGCTGAATATAGGGAGTTAGGAGGTAAATTAAAAAATAGGACCTCACAGGTAGTAATCTCAGGATTGCTACCAGTGCCACGTGCTAGTCAGAGTAGAAATAGAAGGATATTTCAGATGAATACGTGGCTAGAGGAATGGTGCAACGGGGAGGGATTCAAGTTCCTGGGACATTGGAACCGGTTCTGGGGGAGGTGGGACCAGTTCAAACCGGATGGTTTGCACCTGGGCAGGGCTGGAACCGATGTCCTAGGGGGAGTGTTTGCTAGTGCTCTGGGGGAGGGTTTAAACTAAGATGGCAGGGGGTTGGGAACCTGAGCAGGAGGACAGAGGAAAGGGAAACGAGGATAAAAGCAAAAGAAAGGAAGGAGAAAAACAAAAGTGGCAGTCAGAGAAATCAATGGTTTAAATCAAACATGGCCACAGTAAATACTAATTCTAATAGGTCTAAGAGCATTAAAAAAATAAGCCTGAAGGCTTTGTGTCTTAATGCGAGGAGCATTCGTAATAAGGTGGATGAATTGGCTACGCAAATAGAGGTAAATGAATATGATTTGGTTGGGATTACGGAAACGTGGCTCAAGGATGGCCAAGGCTGGGAACTCAACATCCAGGGGTATTCGATATTCAGGAAAGATAGGCAAAAAAGAAAGGGAGGTGGGGTAGCATTACTGGTTAAAGAAGGGATTAACACAATTGTAAGGAAGGATATTAGCTCTGATGATGTGGAATCTGTATGGGTAGAATTGAGAAATACCAAGGGGCAGAAAACGTTAGTGGGAGTGGTATATAGACCTCCAAACAGTAAGATGGAGGTTAGGGATGGCATTAAAAGGGAAATTAAAGAAGCGTGCAATAAGGGCACAGCAGTCATCATGGGTGACTTTAATCTACATATAGATTGGGCTAACCAAATTAGTAACAATACTGTGAAGGAGGAATTCCTGGAGTGTTTACGGGATGGTTTCCTGGACCAATATGTCGAGGAACCAACCAGAGATCAGACCATCTTAGACTGGGTATTATGTAACGAGAAAGGATTCATTAGCAATCTTGTTGGATGAGGCCCCTCGGGTTGGAGCGATCATAATATGATCAAATTCTTCATTAAGATGGAGAATGAAGTAGTTGACTCAGAGACTAGGGTCCTAAATTTAAATAAAGGAAACTACGATGGTCTGAGGCGCGAGTTGGGTAGGATTGATTGGGAAATGTCACTCAAAGGGTTGATGGTGGATAGGCAATGGCAAACATTCAATGACCGCATGGATGAACTACAGAATTTGTTCATCCCAGTTTGGCATAAAAATAAAACAAAAAAGGTGACTCAACCGTGGCTAACAAGGGAAATTAGGGATAGCATAAGATCCAAGGAGAGGAAATATAAATTGGCCAGAAAAAGCAATAATCCTGAGGATTGGGAGCAGTTTAGGATTCAACAAAGGAGGACAAAGGGATTAATTAAGAGGGGGAAAATAGAATATGAGAGTAAGCTTGCAGGGAACATAAAAACTGACTCTAAAAGCTTTTATAGATATGTGAAGTCAAGCGTAGGTCCCTTGCAGTCAGAATCAGGGGAATTTATAATGGGGAACAAAGAAATGGCAGACCAACTAAATACATATTTTGGTTCTGTCTTCACAAAATAGGACACAAATAACCTCCCAGAGATGCCGGGGAACATAGGATCTGATGAAAGGGAGGAATTGAAAGAAATCAGTATTTGTAGGGAAATGGTGTTAGGGAAATTGATGGGATTGAAGGCCGATAAATCCCCAGGGCCTGATAATCTACATCCTAGGGTACTTAAGGAAGTGGCCCTAGAAATAGTAGATGCATTGCTGATCATCTTCCAACATTCGATGGAATCTGGAACAGTACCCATGGATTGGAGGGTAGCTAATGTTACCCCACTATTCAAAAAAGGTGGTAGAGAGAAAACGGGGAATTACATAAGAACATAAGAAATAGGAGCAAGAGTAGGCCAATCGGCCCCTCGAGCCTGCTCCGCCATTCAATAAGATCATGGCTGATCTGATCCTAACCGCCAATCCACTATCACAGAACCATCTCCTAAATCTAACAGAATTAGACACATGAAATAGGTGCAGGATCAGGCTACACGGCCCCTGGGCCCACTCCGCTACCCACAGGGCCATGACCGATCCGAACCTAGACTCATGTCCAAGTTCCTGCCCGCTCCCCGTAACCTTTAATTCCCTTTACTTCTAGGAAACTGTCTATTTCTGTTTTAAATTTATGTAATGATATAGCTTCTACAGCTTTTTGGGGCAGCATATTCCATGGACCTACCACCCTCTGAGTGAAGTAGTTCCTCCTCATCTCAGTTTTGAAAGAGCAGCCCCTTATTCTAAGACTATGCCCCCTAGTTCTAGTTTCACCCATCATCGGGAACATCTTCCCCGCACCCACCCGATCCAACCCCTTCACAATCTTATATGTTTCAATAAGATCGCCTCTCATTCTTCTGAACTCCAATGAGTAGAGTCCCAATCTACTCAATCTCTCCTCATATGTCCATCCCCTCATCCCCAGGATTAACCGAGTGAACCTTCTTTGTACTGACTCGAGAGCAAGTATGTCCTTTCTTAAGTACAATAGCAAAATACTGCAGATGTTGGAAATCCGAAATAACAACAGAAAATGCTGGAAAAACTCAGCAGGTCAGGCAACATCCGTGGAGAGAAATTTGAGTTGACGTTTCGGGTTGGACCCTTCTTCAAAACTGGAAAGAAAAGAAACTAGATCGGAGGCAGGGCTGCGATCGGACAAAAGAATAAAAGAAACAAAAGAAGTAAAAAAGCTCCTAATCTCTTTTACTTCTTTTGTTTCTTTTATTCTTTTGTCCGATCGCAGCCCTGCCTCCGATCTAGTTTCTTTTCTTTCCAGTTTTGAAGAAGGGTCCAACCCGAAACGTCAACTCAAATTTCTCTCCACGGATGTTGCCTGACCTGCTGAGTTTTTCCAGCATTTTCTGTTGTCCTTTCTTAAGTATGGACACCAAAACTGTACGCAGTATTCCAGGTGTGGTCTCACCAATACCTTGTACAACTGAAGCAATACCGCCCTATTTTTATATTCTATCCCCCTAGCAATGAAAGCCAACATTCCATTGGCCTTCTTAATCACTTGCTGCACCTGCATACTAACCTTTTGAGTTTCGTGCACCAGGACCCCCAGATCCCTTTGTACTTCAGTACTTTCCAGTTTCTTGCCATTAAGATAATAACTTGCTCTACGATTTTTCCTGCCAAAGTGCATAACCTCACACTTTCCAGTATTGTATTCCATCTGCCAAATCTCTGCCCACTTACTTAGCCTGTCGATGTCCCCTTGCAGGTTTTTTATGTCCTCCTCACTCACTACTTTCCCTCCCATCTTAGTATCATCTGCAAACTTTGATATGTTACACTCAGTCCCCTCCTCCAAATCGTTAATATAGATTGTAAAGAGTTGGGGACCCAGCACTGACCCCTGCGGAACACTACTAGTTACTGATTGCCAGTCTGAGAATGAACCATTTATCCCAACTCTCTGCCTTCTGTTAGATAGCCAATCCTCTATCCATGCCAGAATATTACCCCCAATCCCGTGATTTTTTATCTTAAGCAATAATCTTTTGTGTGGCACCTTGTCAGATGCCTTTTGGAAGTCTAAATACACTACGTCCACTGGTTCCCCTTTATCCACCCTATATGTTACTTCCTCAAAGAACTCCAGCAAATTTGTCAAACATGACTTCCCCTTCATAAAACCATGCTGACTTTGTCCTATTAAATTATGATTATCCAAATGTCCTGTTACTGTCTCCTTAATAATGGACTCCAAAATTTTACCTACCACAGATGTTAGGCTAACCGGTCTATAGTTTCCAGCCTTCTGTCTACTGCCCTTTTTAAATAAGGGTGTTACATTAGCAGTTTTCCAGTCTGCCGGGACCTTTGCCGAGTCCAGGGAGTTTTGGAAAATTATTACCAATGCATCCACAATCCCTACCGCCACTTCCCTCAAGACCCTAGGATGTAAGCCATCAGGTCCAGGTGATTTATCCGCCTTGAGTCCCATTATTTTACCGGGTCCGTGCGAGCTCTCACTCCGGGTCCGTGCGAGCTCTCACTCCGGGTCCGTGCGAGCTCTCACTCCGGGTCCGTGCGAGCTCTCACTCCGGGTCTGTGCGAGCTCTCACTCACCACACTAAGGGGGAAAAATTTGGTTGCTTTGCGCCTCCCGTTAGCACCCTAATGGGGCGCAAAGCAGCTAGCGCCCGGGCGCGGTGATGTTTGCGCCGCTCGTGAAATTGACAACATTTTGCGGCAGCGCTAAACACTACCGCCACGATCTTCTGCGCCCGCAGATCGTGACGTCAGTTGAGCGTGTAGCGCCCCGGACCGGATATTGAGTGGTGCCCCCTGCCTTACTGCCTGCCATTAGCAATGACAGGTTGAGGGGAGCGTGTTGCAGTCGGGAAGGGACTAGGGGAGCGCTATTTGAAGGTGACTGCTTCCTGCCTTATTTTGTCGGTGACATTTTTGCACCACACATTCTGAGAGACTTCTGGAGAGATTCAACGCTGTGTGAAGGAGTTTTGGGTACGGAGCAGCACTTTGCAGGTTCATTTTGATTTGACCTTCACAGAATCACAGAAACCCCACAGTGCAGATAGAGGCCATTTCGGCCCATCGAGCCTGCACCGACACATATCCCACCCGATCCCTGTAACCCCTACACCAACACATATCCCACCCTATCCCCGTAACCCCACGCATTTAATCCCCCTAACATTAAGTGTCAATTTATCATAGTCAATCAACCTAACTCGCACATCTTTGGACGGTGGGAGGAAACCGGAGCACCCGGAGAAAACCCACGCAAACACGGGGAGAATGTGCAAACTCCACACACAGTCGCCCGAGGCCGGATTCGAACCCGGGTCCCTGGCGCTGTGAGGCAACATTGCTAACCACTATGCCACCGTGCTGCCCTTGCATCGATTTAGAAGAGACTATGGGGGCTGCACTCTGAGCTCTTTCCCTGGGCCTCTCCATTGTTCTTTTCAGCAGATTTGATGTACAGGTCTCTCCAGGCTGAGATTCAAGGCTACAATGAGCAGGGTGTCTGTGTTCCATTGCTAACTGACATCACATGAGCTTTGCCAGTGCTCTGAGGGGCGATAGAAGCCAAGTTTGGAGTCGGAGGCGACAATTAGCGCCAGGCGCTAAACTTTGCGTCCCAAACGGGGCGATACCGAATTTCTCCCAGTTCTCTATATTAGTCTCACACTGGTTATTTCCCCGTTACCCTCCTTCCCTTCATTCTGTATCGGTTCTGTACTCTGTGTGTAATATTTCTAAACAGGATCCACTTTTCCTTCATGCTGTTGCTCTCAAGTAGTGAGGGATTGTGAACTCAGTAGCAGGTATGAGTGCAAGCAGAAAGGAGGAGCAGTGAAGTGTTGCCTGCTGACTGGAGAGACCATGGGAAGCGAGGAAGAGGATTAACTGTGCTGATAAAGTAGGTTCCTGCAGGGCTGTACTGAGTATGAGATGCGAAGGGGAGTCTTACCTTGGTCAGATCAGGTCTTGGGGGAAGTGTTGGTGCCATTGACATTTTCTGCCATCTCTCTCTATGTTGACGGATTTGTCTTGGAACCCACTGCCCATCGGGAAGAGGACCTCCTTCCTCCTGGTCACTTGTTCAATCAGCACCTCCCCGCTGTCACAGGGAGCCTCAGGGTACTGTTCAAAATCATCTTGCAGCTGCAGCACAATCCTGCTGGTCGTTGTTCCCCTGCTGGACAGACCACCGCCTAATCCGCTCCGTCATCTCCATCAATGTAGCCCCAAAACAGCGGCGGCAACAGAAGCAATGCCGCAGGAAAATCAACGCTGGAGCACTCAAAGACCCCGCTAAGAAAGCCCTATTCAGCCTGCGCCTCACAAACAACCTGACGACTCCTATTGATACAGAGACACAGAGTGCCCACAGCGCCTGGTCTGCACTCAAGGCCTCCACAATCAGCACCTATGAAGAGACGCTCGGTCACTCGACCAGGAAATACCAAGACTGGTTCGACAAGAACGACCAGGAGATCCAGGAGCTAATAAGCCGCAAGCGCAAGGCATTCCTGATCTGGAAACAGCAACACAACTTGAGAGCAAGAAAGCAGCTCTACAGACGCCTATGACGTGCGTGGATTCTTTAGCGCAGTCAAGACAATCTACGGCCCAAGCACCCAAGGTCCTACCCCACTGTGGGCCAAGAACGGAGAGGTACTCATCAAGGACAGAGAGGCAGTCAGTGCCCTCTGGAAGGAGCACTTCGAAGATCTCCTTAACCGAGACTCTGTCTTCGAGGCGAGTGTCCTCAACTCTATCCCGTAGCATGCTACCCGTCATCATCTCAGCACAACCCCAGCCCAGCATGAGGTTGAAAAGGCCATCCGACAACTGAAGAACAAGAAGGCCTCAGGAGCAGATGGAATCCCTGCCGAGGCACTAAAGCATAGCGGAGATGCACTACTGGCGTGAATTCATGAACTCATTTCTTTTATCTGGAAGGAAGAGAGCATGCCGGGGGATCTCAGAGACGCAGTAATTGTGACCATCTTCAAGAAAGGTGACAAGTCGGATTGCAGTAATTACAGGGGAGTTTCCCTGCTATCTGCCACAGGGAAAGTCATCACAAGAATCCTCCTCAATCGCCTTCTCCCAGTGGCCGAAGAGCTCCTCCCAGAGTCGCAATGCGGATTCCGCCCACTAAGGGGCATAATGGACATGATCTTCACCGCACATCAATTACAAGAGAAATGCCGGGAACAGCACCAACCGCTGTACATGGCCTTCTTTGATCTCAAAAAGGCCTTTGACACTGTCAACCGTGAGGGATTATGGAGTGTCCTCCTCAAATTCGGCTGACCTCAAAAGTTTGTCACCATCCTCCGCCTGCTTCACAACGACATGCAAGCCGTGATCCTGACCAACGGTTCCACCACAGACCCAATTCACATACGAATCGGGGTCAAGCAAGGCTGTGTCATCGCACCAACGCTCTTCTCGATCTTCCTTGCTGCAATGCTCCATCTTACCCTCAGTAAGCTCCCCGCTGGAGTGGAGCTAATTTACAGAACAAATGGGAAACTGTTCAACCTCCATCGCCTCCAGTCCAGATCCAAGATCGACCCATCCTCTGTCGCCGACGCTTGCGTCTGCACTCACTCTGAGGTCAAACTCCAAACCATCGTCAACACCTTCACCAAAGCGTACGAGAGCATAGGCCTTACACTAAACATCCATAAGACAAAGGTCCTCTACCAATCTGCCCCCGCCACACAGTACTGCCCCCCAATTATCAAAATCCACGAGAAGGCCTTGGACAACGTGGACCACTTTCCATACCTCGGGAGCCTACTGTCAACAAGGGCAGACGTTGATGACGAAGTCCAACACCACCTTCAGTGTGCCAGTGCAGCCTTCGGTCGCCTGAGGAAGAGAGTGTTTGAAGACCAGGGCCTCAAACACGGCACTAAGCTCATGGTCTACAGAGCAGTAGTGATACCCGCCCTGCTGTATGCCTCAGAGACATGGACCATGTACAGCAGGCACCTCAAAGCACTGGAGAGGTACCACCAACGCTGCCTCCGCAGGATCCTGCAAATCCATTGGCAGGATAGGCGCACCACCGTCGGTGTTCTCGCTCAGGCCAGCATCCCCAGCATCGAAGCTTTGACCATGCTCGATCAGCTCCGATGGGCGGGTCACATCGTCCGCATGCCCGATACGAGACTCCCAAAACAAGCGCTCTACTCAGAGCTCCGGCACAGCAGGAGAGCCCCAGGTGGGCAGAGGAAACGCTTCAAGGACACCCTCAAAGCCTCCTTGAAAAAGTGCAACATCCCCACCGACACCTGGGAATCCCTGGCCCAAGACCGCCCAAAGTGGAGGAGAAGCATCCGGAAAGGCGCCGAACACCTCGAGTCTCTTCGCCGGGAGCAAGTGGAAGGCAAGCGCAAACAGCGGAAGGAGTGCACGTCAACCCAAGCACCCCACCCACCCGCCCCTTCAACCACCGTCTGCCCCACCTGTGACAGAGACTGTAGGTCCCGCATTCGACTCATCAGTCACCTGCAAACTCATTTTTAATGTGGAAGCAAGTCGTCCTCGGTTCCGAGGGACTGCCTAAGAGAGAAGAGGAAGACAAAACACCTCCCCTTTAATGTGCTGCAGGCCTTTATATAATGGACACACTGTAGGACATCGTGCCCTCCTAATTCAAATCAGAGGCAACAATGACCATTGCACAGGGCCACCGCTGACTCCTCCAGTCAGCTGCAGCATACACAGCCCAGCACCCACCCGAAGAATGCTCAATGTGAAAACTGCCCCCACGATATGTTTCTGCAGAATACGGTGAAGAGAAGGAAAGGGTGGTTGTAGTCAATCAAAAAGAGATGAGCTTGTTGGGCACAATGTTTCCTTAGAGTTGAAAAATGATCTCTTGCTATGTATACTGTCCCTCTGCAAATACAACATGGTTCTTGGTTTGCCTTTTGCACAATGAGCTCCGTTTCAACACTTTTTTATCTTTTGCGCCTCTTAAGCTAAGACAAGTTAAGATATCTGAAGCTAACTTGTGTTATCAAGTATTTCAGCACCGAGCTTCACACAACAGGAGCGGGGATCTGTAATTGTGCGCCTCATTCATGGCTCGTACAATTTTCTATCCATTAATGAAAAATTGTGTGCTTGCAAATCAGCAACAACAACTTGTATTTATATAACGTCTTTAACGTAGTAAAAATGTCCCAAGGCTCTTCGCAGGAGTGTAACCAGACAAAATCTGACACCGAGCAACCTAAGGATATATTAGTAGGAGGTTACAGAGATAGGGAGGGGGGGAGGCCAGGGAGGGATTTGAACAGGAGGATGAAAATTTTAAAATTGAGACGTTGCCTGACTGGAAGCCAATTGAGGTCAGCGAGCACAGGGGTGAAGTGTCATGGACCTCTGTCCAAATTTCCAATTTGGATCCTGCTGTGCCAAGTGTACCGAGCTCTAAAATACACCCCATGCTCAAACAAACAACTGGCCACCACCCTCGCCAGTTCCCTTTTGTTAGTACAGTAAATATGACAACCACTTAACACCCTGTATAATTGCTTACCCCCTTTTGTTTCATTTCTCTGTGGAATTGAGTGTCATTGACATCAATCTTCTCTTTCAGCTCTTCCAAGGTCAGGTTCACTGACAGAGTTTGCAAAGCTTCTAGATCAACCACACGGCCAAACTTCCGCATCATTTCCTGGTAACACTTTTCTTCTAACCCTGTAATAATACAATTGTGGTTGTACATTTATAATGTGTACCATGATTATTCTGCTAACATCCATCAACAATAAATCTATAATAAAAAATGGTATGTATGTGTATGCTTCTGTCATGTGACCATTGCGATTCAGGAATCACAATCCGCAATGGCTGTTTGTTGACTGGCTCCAATCAGGACTGAGGAGGAAAGCAGGGAGAAAACAACCAATCCTGAATCATCAGTTAGGAAGACCCACAAATCAAATTGCTCAAAACATGTTGGGCCAAGAATTGCGGTCAGCGGTGTAACTTCGGTACCAGCCGACCTGTGATAAGAATACGCAGCTACCTGATGGTGAAAACCTGCACGTGGAGGGGGTCAGCGTAATGGCCCACGGATCCTGTAACATTTCCGTACGCAATTGCTGGGCAGTTGGTGGGCAAATAGCCCAACTCTCCGCCAGCAATTGGTTTTTCTTTGGCCGTGCGAATGGCCTGTCAACGTGTACATTGACAGACTGAAAGTCCGGGATTTAGCGCATGTGCAAGCAGAAATCCCGAACTTGTGGTGGATTTCAAAGGAAGTCTGACGGTGTACTCAGGGTACGTCATCATACCCACCGCAAAATCCGGGCCATTGCGTGTCTCTCTCTCATTCCCTTTTTCATTCTCTTTCACATGAACATGGGAATGTACAGGACCAGAAAGGCCATTGAGAGCCATCAGCTGGTCTCCGTGTCTAGGAAAGATCACATCCCATGATACCTGCATGATCCTCCAAGTATTAATAGTGGCTATTTCTCCAAGTACTTATCCAACTCTTTCTCAAATACAATCAGGCCCCACTGCCCACCTGGGAGCCCATTTCATACATTCACCACCAACTGTATAGTTAAACTAAACATCCCCCCCTTCCTCTTCTAAAATCAGTGACTATGTTAAATATATTGATGTTTATCTTGTCTTTCCCTTTATGATCCTGAATCCTTCTACAAGTTCATCCCTAAGCTTGGTCTTCTCCAGAGTGAACATTCCCAGTTTCCCCACCCTGTCTGGTCCCTAATCCCAGCTCTCAGTTTAGTTTCCCTTCCCTGCACCTTCTCCAGTGCCTGGGTGTCTTTCTCATAATATGGGGCCCAGAATTGCACCCAGTGCTCCAGGTGGGGCCGGACCAGAGCTCTGTACAAACTCGGTCACTTCCTGAGACTTGTGTTCTATTCCTCTGGCTATACAGCCCAAGGCCCAATCTGCTGACGCACACTATGCTGATGGCTTCAGCGATTGATCCACCAGTTCCCCAAACCCCTCTCCTGTGTCCTGTCCTGTAGAATCCCGTTTAGATTGTATTGCCACTGTTTATCACCCTTTCCCCATCTCGTGCCTTTACATTTATCCACATTAAATGACAGCCACCACTCATCAGCCCAGCTCCCCAAACTATCCCAGCCCTTCTGACTTTGATCAGCCTGTTCCCAATGGTTTCCAAACCTTCGCCATTTGGTATTCTTTGTAAACTTGGAGAGTTTTGGTTCTGTCTTCAGTTCCAAGTCATTTTCTAAACAGCAACAACCCCAGACCTGATCCTCACCGACCCCACTAGTTACCCTCCCTGCTGATCCTCACCGACCCCACTGGTTACCCTCCCTGCTGATCCTCACCGACCCCATTGGTTACCCTCCCCGCTGATCTTCACCGACCCCACTAGTTACCCTCCCCGCTGATCTTCACCGACCCCACTAGTTACCCTCCCTGCTGATCCTCACCGACCCCACTAGTTACCCTCCCCGCTGATCTTCACCGACCCCACTAGTTACCCTCCCCGCTGATCTTCACCGACCCCACTAGTTACCCTCCCCGCTGATCCTCACCGACCCCACTAGTTACCCTCCCCGCTGATCTTCACCGACCCCACTAGTTACCCTCCCCGCTGATCTTCACCGACCCCACTAGTTACCCTCCCTGCTGATCCTCACTGACCCCACTAGTTACCCTCCCTGCTGATCTTCACCGAACCCACTAGTTACCCTCCCCGCTGATCCTCACTAACCCTACTAGTTACCCTCCCCGCTGATCTTCACCGAACCCACTAGTTACCCTCCCCGCTGATCCTCACCGACCCCACTAGTTACCCTCCCCGCTGATCCTCACCGACCCCACTAGTTACCCTCCCTGCTGATCCTCACCGACCCCACTAGTTACCCTCCCTGCTGATCTTCACCGACCCCACTAGTTACCCTCCCCGCTGATCCACACCGACCCCACTAGTTACCCTCCCCGCTGATCCTCACCGACCCCACTAGTTACCCTCCCTGCTGATCCTCACCGACCCCACTAGTTACCCTCACCGACCCCACTAGTTACCCTCCCTGCTGATCCTCACCGACCCCACTAGTTACCCTCCCTGCTGATCCTCACCGACCCCACTAGTTACCCTCCCTGCTGATCCTCACCGACCCCACTAGTTACCCTCCCTGCTGATCCTCACCGACCCCACTAGTTACCCTCCCTGCTGATCTTCACTGACCCCACTAGTTACCCTCCCTGCTGATCCTCACCGACCCCACTAGTTACCCTCCCCGCTGATCTTCACCGACCCCACTAGTTACCCTCCCCGCTGATCCTCACCGACCCCACTAGCTACCCTCCCTGTTGATCCTCACCGACCCCACTAGTTACCCTCCCTGCTGATCCTCACCGACCCCACTAGTTACCCTCCCTGCTGATCCTCACCGACTCCACTAGTTACCCTCCCTGCTGATCCCTCACTGACTCCACTAGTTACCCTCCCTGCTGATCCCTCACTGACTCCACTAGTTACCCTCCCTGCTGATCCTCACCGACTCCACTAGTTACCCTCCCTGCTGATCCCTCACTGACTCCACTAGTTACCCTCCCTGCTGATCCCTCACTGACTCCACTAGTTACCCTCCCTGCTGATCCCTCACTGACTCCACTAGTTACCCTCCCTGCTGATCCCTCACCGACTCCACTAGTTACCCTCCCTGCTGATCCTCACCGACTCCACTAGTTACCCTCCCTGCTGATCCTCACCGACCCCACTAGTTACCCTCCCCGCTGATCTTCACCGACCCCACTAGTTACCCTCCCCGCTGATCCTCACCGACCCCACTAGTTACCCTCCCTGCTGGTCCTCACCGACCCCACTAGTTACCCTCCCTGCTGATCCTCACCGACCCCACTAGTTACCCTCCCTGCTGATCCTCACCGACCCCACTAGTTACCCTCCCTGCTGATCCTCACCGACCCCACTAGTTACCCTCCCTGCTGATCCTCACCGACCCCACTAGTTACCCTCCCTGCTGATCTTCACCGACTCCACTAGTTACCCTCCCCGCTGATCCTCACCGACCCCACTAGTTACCCTCCCTGCTGGTCCTCACCGACCCCACTAGTTACCCTCCCTGCTGATCCTCACCGACCCCACTAGTTACCCTCCCTGCTGATCTTCACCGACCCCACTAGTTACCCTCCCTGCTGATCCTCACCGACCCCACTAGTTACCCTCCCTGCTGATCCTCACCGACTCCACTAGTTACCCTCCCTACTGATCCTCACTGACCCCACTAGTTACCCTCCCTGCTGATCCTCACCAACTCCACTAGTTACCCTCCCTGCTGATCCTCACCGACCCCACTAGTTACCCTCCCTGCTGATCCTCAGTTACTCCACTAGCTACCCTCCCTGCTGATCCTCACTGATCCCACTATTTACCCTCCCTGCTGATCCTCACTGACCCCACTAGTTACCCTCCCTGCTGATCCTCACCGACCCCACTAGTTACCCTCCCTGCTGATCCTCACCGACCCCACTAGTTACCCTCCCCGCTGATCCTCACCGACCCCACTAGTTACCCTCCCTGCTGATCCTCACCGACCCCACTGCTTCCTCTGCTCCAGCCATTTTTCGACCTGTTTCAGACCTGTTTAGAGTGACAAGGAGAAGGCAAAAGGATATATACTGCTAGTTTAATCTCATTCACTGGCCACGTGAAAATGTTGATTACATTTTAAGATGGGAGAGTTGTTTCTTTCTCGCATTTCGACAGCACCTTTCACAACCTCAGGACCTCCAAACACGCTTTACAACCAACGATGCATTTTTGAAGTTTAGTCATGTAGGAAACGCAGCAGCCAGTTTGAGCACAGCAAGGTCCCAATGAGCTAGTGACCAGATCGTCTGTTTTCGTGGTTGTTGGTTGAAGGAAAATATTGGCCAGGACACCGGGAGAACTCCTCTTCTTCGAAATCCTTTATGTCAACCTGAGAGGGCAGGCGGGGCCTCGGTTTAACATCTCATCCGAAAGACAGCACCTCCCACAGTGCGGCGCTCCCTCAGTCTGCATTGGGGTGTCAGCCTGGATTATGTGCTCAAGTCTCTGGAGTGGGACTTGAACCCACGACCTTCTGACTCAGAGGCAGAGACTGCTACCCACTGAGCCAAGACATAAAGGTCCTTATCAATTCAACGGATGCCATGGAAACATTTTACACCGTTAAACTGCGGCTGTAATTAAACTGAACTGCTGTCAACCTATTGTTTAGCAGGTCCGGCATAACTGTTCAAAACGTGATTCACGTACTTTACACCTGAATACATGGCACAGTTTGGATCAACATGAAGCCAGGAGTGCTTTTCATCGACAGAAGTTGTGTGGTGTACCTGCCTGCAGGTGATCTCTGACGCTAACTTTCACCTCTGCAATATGCAGCATTACCTGCTATTTCAGCTTCCATCTCTGCTTTGTCCCACAGGAGCTGGACATGCTTCTGCCGTGCTTGTTTATACAGCTCTCGCTGCTTGTCCTTCTCCAGCTGCAGTTCTTTGATCCGCTTTTGCAGCGACATTAAAGCCGGATTGGTGAAGACCAGTCCGAGTACAAGATCATTTGGCATGTCTCCATTGACAATGTACTCCACCTGCCATGACAAGAGAAACCGTACAGTATTCTTCGATTATTGACAGACTCTGGGACAAACACCAACTCACAGTGGATACAGTATTTAGATTATTGGGATGTATCGACAATGGGAGGAAACCCTTTCCTTCCCTAAATCCCTGCATCTCTCCATCTCACTCCTCTTTTAAAACCCTCCTTAAAACCCACCTTTTTGAAAACCCCTCCTAATATCTCCTTCTTTAGCTTGCCTATGTTTAAGGTGCTATACAAGTGTAAGTTGTTATTGTTGTATACTTGCTCAAGAAGTGTGACACAGCCCAACCACACCGCAGGGAAAGGGTTTGCCCCGTGTCCCATATCCGTTCCTCTCATTGTCCTGATCCTCACGTGTCCAAGACAACTGTACAAACATTAATGGGTGTGCTGTCAATGTGCCTCAAGAATGCGTAGCCAGTATCAGAATGGAAACATGAGGTTTCACTCTCTTTCCTTTGGGGTTGCACTTTGTTTGCAATGAGTGGGTTTTGAAATGAAGTTTTATTGCAAAGTAGTTTAAATTATTTTTTATTTCAGATTTCCAGCATCTGCAGTATTTTGCTTTTGTATTAGTGTCTGGTTCACTGCCACCTCTCTTCTAGGAATGCCCACCTTGAAGAAGTTCTGCTCTTCTCTCTAACGGGATTTCCGTTTGTCTCTTTTACCTTGTTCATTTTCATTGCTTTCTGTCTCCCTTCTCGTGTTTGATCAGGTATAGACCAAAACTTGCTTTCACAGCCACATCTCTTTCCTCAGGACTGGACAGACTAGATGCAGGAAGGATGTTCCCGATGGTCGGGGAGTCCAGAACCAGGGGTCACAGTCTAAGGATAAGGGGTAAGCCATTTAGGACTGAGATGAGGAGGAATTTCTTCACCCAGAGAGTGGTGAACCTGTGGAATTCTCTACCACACAAGGCAGTAGAGGCCAATTCATTAAATATATTCAAGAAGGAGTTGGATATATTTCTTAAGGCTAAAGGGATCAAGGGGTATGGGGAGAAAGCAGGGACCGGGTACTGAATTTGAATGATCAGCCATGATCGCATTGAATGGCGGAGCAGGCTCGAGGGGCCGAATGGCCTACTCCTGCTCCTATCTTCTATGTTTCAGCAACTGTCTCCAGCTCCGACTTACTCCACGTGGATTCCAACTGAAATTCCTCCCCTCATGTTTTGGATCCACCCAGGACTACAGATATCTCCAAGATATTCAGCGTTCCTCGAACCACTGCTCTCGCTGTATCCTGAGATCCACGCTGAACGCCATGCGCCACCACATGAACACTCTCAACCTCTCTCTTCAGCAGCACCAACTCATTCTATCTCAAAGCTGTCCTGGTCCGCAGTTCCATTTCATCCTTCGTCTCATCTGGCGCTTTAACAAAAAACTTTTTTTCTTTCTTTCAGGTGTCAAGGATCGCAAGCTTCAACAACTCTTGGACACCAACGCCCCTCCGGAACCTTCTTCCCCTTCACTTTCCTCTGACCTCATCCCTTCTTCCAATCTCACCCCCTCTGACCTTCCTCTCTCTGACCCCGAACGATCAGTCCTTAGCAAAGGCCTGAGCTTCATCCTTTTACGCCCCCACCTCAATGAATTTCGAGCTCGACACGATGCTGAGCTCTTTTTCCATTGCCTTCATCTCCGTGCCCACTTCTTTGGCCAGGAGTCTTCCCCTCGCACGACTGACCCTTTCTCCCGCTTTCAGAATTCTCGTTCTACCGGGACCCCTCCCTCTGGCCTCTTACCCTCTCTAGATCTTTTCATTGCAAACTGCTGGCGTGACATCGGCCGTCTCCATTTCTCTGCTCCCCTCACTCACTCCAACCTACCTCCCTCTGAACTTGCAGCACTCCATTCTCTCAGATCCAACCCTAACATTGTCATTAAACCTGTTGTCAAGGGTGGTGCTGTTGTTGTTTGGCGAACCGACCTCTACCTAGCGGAGGCTGAAAGCCAACTCTCCGACACCTCCTCCAACCTCCGCCTGGGCCATGACCCCACTACCGAACATCAAGCCACCATTTCCAAGACCGTCACTGACCTCATCTCCTCTGGAGATCTTCCCTCCACGGCCGCCAACCTCATAATTCCCCAACCCCGCACAGCCCCCTTCTACCTCCTTCCCAAGGTCCACAAACAGGACTGCCCCGATAGACCCATTGTTTCAGCCCGTTCTTGCCCCACGGAACTTATCTCTTCCTAGCTCAACTCTATTTTTTCTCCCCTTGTCCAGTCTCTTCCCAACTACATCTGCGATTTTTCCGACGCCCTCCATCACTTTAACAGTTTCCAGTTTCCTGGCCCCAACCGTCTCCTTTTCACTATGCACGTCCAATCCCGCTACACCTCCATCCCCACCAGGATGGCCTGAGGGTGCTCCGCTTCTTCCTTGAACAGAGGCCCAACCAGTCCCCATCCACCACCACCCTCCTCTGCCTGGCTGAACTTGTTCTCACATTGAACAACTTCTCCTTTGACTCCACTCACTTCCTCCAAATTGCTATGGGAACCCGTATGGGTCCCAGCTATGCCTGCCTTTTTGTGGGATATGTGGAACATTCTTTGTTCCAGTCCTACTCAGGTCCCCTCCCTCACCTCTTTTTCCAGTATATTGATGACTGTATCGGTGCTGTTTCCTGCTCTCGACCTGAACTAGAAAATTCCAATTTCCACCCCTCCCTCACCTTCACATGGTCCATCTCCGACTCTTCCCTTCCCTTCCTCGACTTCTCCCTCTCCATCTCCGGGGATAGGTTATTGACCAACATTCACTACAAGCCCACTGACTCTCACAGCTACCTGGACTACACTTCCTACCACCCCACTTCCTGTAAGGACTCTATTCCATTCTCCCAGTTTCTCCGTCTCCGCCGCATCTGCTCCGACGATGCCACCTTCCATACCAGTGCTTCTGACATGTCTTCCTTTTTCCTCAACCGAGGATTCCCCTCTACTGTGGTTTACATGGCCCTTGACCGTGTCCGTTCTATTTCCCGCACTTCTGCTCTCACCCCTTCCCCTCTCTCCCAGAACCATGATAGGGTTTCCCTTGTCCTCACCTTTCACCCCACCAGCCTCCACATTCAACGGATCATCCTCCGCCATTTCTGCCATCTCCAGCGTGATGCCACCACCAAGCACATCTTCCCCTCACCTCCCCTTTCAGCATTCCGTAGGGACCGCTCTCTCCGAGACACCCTAGTCCACTCCTCTATCACCCCCAACACCCCTTCCCCTTCGCCTGGCACCTTCCCGTGCAAGCGTAGGAGATGTAACACATGCCCTTTTACCTCCACCCTTCCCACTGTCCAGGGCCCCAAACACCCCTTCCAGGTGAAACAGCGGTTTACTTGTACTTCTCGCAATCTAGTATACTGTATTCGCTGCTCACGATGCAGTCTCCTCTACATTGGGGAGACCAAACGCACATTGGGCGACCGCTTTGTGGAACACCTCTGTTCAGTCCGTAAGGGTAACCCCGAGCTTCCAGTCGCCTGTCACTTTAATTCTCCGCTCCACTCCCACTCTGACCTCGGGCTATTACATTGTTCCAATGAAGCTCAATGTAAGCTCGAGGAACAGCACCTCATCTTTCGATTAGGCACTTTACAGCCTTCTGGACTCAACATTGAGTTCAACAATTTCAGACCATAACTTCTTCCCCTATTCTTTTTTTTCCATTTTATTTATTTATTTTCTCTCTCCCACATGGCAGCTGTCTTTCATCTAGAGCCATCTTTTGTTTCTTAACTTGTCCCATTACCATCTCCTTTTGCATTGCACCATGTCTTAATCTCTCCTGCCTTCCACCCTATCACAGACCTTCCCTTTTGTTCTTTCCTCCCCGCCCCCTTTTCCCTGCCCCTACACTTCCTTAAAAACCTGTTCCATCTCCAACTTTTTCCAGTTTTGACGAAGGGTCTTTGACCTGAAACGTTAACTCTGTTTCTCTGTCCACAGATACTGCCTGACCTGCTGAGTATTTCCAGCATTTTCTGTTTTTATTTCAGATTTCCAGCATCCGCAGTATTTTGCTTTTAAATTATTTCTTATGTTCTTAAATTCATCCTTTTACCTGGTGGATTTTCAGAGGAACGACCACATACAGCTCATTCAGTTTCTGCTGTTTCTCTCGTTGCAATACTTCCAGGTCTTGCTTCGCCGACTTTACAGTCACTTTGATAACTTTTATCTGTGATAACGGAGCAATTACATTGTTATCTGATCCAATAGGAAGATGATGCCTGTTGACAATGGAGATGAGTTGAGCTCAATAATATTAATGGCAGCAGTAGTCACTGTGTCCTGACTGGAGCTTGACTGAGCAGCATTGGCCAGTTCTGAAAGTTCATAATAGAATCGGGACCTCAAATCTAAAACTTTGATGTTCACAATTTTTTTTGTCTAACGGTGGTAATTCTGGATTTAGTCCAGTCACAAGTGTGTCCACGCCTCCCTCACCAAAAGGTTGATAGGAGTTGACTGGAGGTTAGGAGAAGTGACCAAAAGCTTGGTTGAATGGGTGGGTTTCAAGGAAGGTCTTCAATGAGAGATAAGTGTAGAGGTGCACAGACAATCTCTTCATGGAGTTATGTGCAGACTGATGCTGCACAATACCAGGGTGGGTCATTCAATGGTTTCTGCTGATTGATACCAAACGGATGGGGAGGGGACCTCAAGTGGAGGTGATCTTTGGTGGAGGCTTATTTTATCAAATGATGGTAGAAGTGAGAATATAGGTGTACGAGAGGAGGAAATGGAACTATTGATCACGCTGACTGTAGTAATAGAATTGATTCTGAAAAATTAGTAGAACTCAGGGTGGATCAGTCACTGGGCCCTGATGCTGTAACCCAGGCTGTTGATGGGAGGCAGAAAGGAGATAGAGGCTCTGGCACAACTTTTCAATCCTCAAAATGGCGTGGGACTGGAGAGTAACCGATGTGACACCTTTGTTCAAGAAGGGAGAGATAGGATAAACTATAGCCCAGTTAGTGTAACTTCAAGTGTGGCCAAACTCTTAAGGATTAATTTTAACTCCCAGTTGGTTTCCTGTCTGCTCACAGCAGCTCGAGGCTAGGCCGCTTTACCATGGCAACTATCCACCCTGTGCGAGGGAAGTGGCTGCTGGCTTCGTGGAAATCGGGCGGCATATGGCTGCCCCCTGCAGGTGTGGGGAGGCAGTTTCTGGGAAGGTATGGGGGGTGGGGGGGGAAAGAGAGAGAGAGAGGAGGGGGAATGGGGAGGGGGAGGTGAGTGGGGGGAGGGGAGGAGGGGGAGTGGGGGGAGGGGGAATGGGGAGGGGAGGAGGGAGAATGGGGGGGGAATGGGGGGAGGGGAGAATGGGGGGAGGGGAGGGAGGGGGAGAGGGAGGGGAATGGGAGGAGGGGGAATGGGAGGGAGGAGGGGGAATGGGGGGGAGGGGAGGAGGGGGAAGGAGGGAGGAGGGGGAATGGGGGAGGAGGGGGAATGGGGGGGAGATGGGGGAGGGGAGGATGGGGGGAGGGGAGGAGGGGGAATGGGGTGAGGTGGGGATGGGGAAGGGGAATGGGGTGAGGAGGGGGGATGGGTAATGAGGTGAGGAGGGGGAATGGGGGGAGGGGAGGAGGGGGAATGGGGGGAGGGGAGGGGAGGAGGGGGAATGGGGGAAGGTGAGGGGAGGAGGGGGAATGGGGGAAGATGGGAGGGGAGGATGGGGGTGAGGGGAGGGGGAATGGGGGTGAGGGGAGGAGTGGGGGTGAGGGGAGGAGTGGGGGTGAGGGGAGGATGAGGAGAGGGTAGGAGGGGGAATGGGGGTGAGGGGGAATGGGGAGGATGAGGAGAGGGGAGGAGGGGGAATGGGGGTGAGGGGAGGGGGAATGGGGGGTGAGGGGAATGGGGGGGGAATGGGGAGAGAGGAGGAATTGGGAGAGGGGAGGAGGGGGAATGGGGGAAGGGGAGGAGAGGGGAGCAGGGGAGGCCTAAACTTTCCTTATGGGGCCCGGAGGATCATTCCTGCTGCTCTTCGACCCACAAAGGAATGTAAAGCACGTCACGTCCCAATCCTCTTCTGACTCGCTTCAACCAGGCAGAGAGGCCGCACAGGCCTCGTGTAAAGTGCCGTTAGGCTCTGATTGACATCACCGGAGTCCAATTAGTATATTTAAAGCAGGACTCGGTGGCTTCAGTCAGGTGCCTCCGCCAACTGCTCTGACAATGCGGGATCCAATCAGTTCTCTGGCAGGTAACTGTGAACAGTCGTGCAAATCCCTGTGCAACTCCACTAGTGACCTTTACCCCAGGGAGAAGATTTCCCGTTAGTCACCAATAAATGCTCCCTTCCCATCCTGCGCAGTGCCATTGGAATTTACTCCGTTCTATTCCACTGCTACTTGGCTAAACAAATGCTTTGCATTCTTGTTATCGAAAAGTAAAGTTGCTTTAGACATAGCTAGAATATTCTTATTTAAACAGCTAAAAAAACTCAAGTGACAAACCTTTTTAGCAATCACATCAAATTCTTTCTTTATTAGATCCACTAATTTTTTCTCTTCAGCCAAGGCCTCCTCAATATCCAGTCGCTTTTCTCGAAGTTGAAGGGTGTTTTCAAACAGTGCTGGGTCACAAGCTATGTCAGTAAGACAGGTGAGAGATTTTACAAGATTTCTCTTTTAACCAATTACAGAAGGATGATTCTATGATAACAAATTGCCCCAATGGAGCAGGATGGTCGTTGAAACCGTGAGGTTTACAGCACACACAGGCCCTTCGGCCGACTGTGTCTCTGCTGACTCTTTGCTAGAGCAATCCCAAACTAATCCCACCGCCCCGCTCCCTCCCCATAGCCCTGTATCAATCCCAAACTAATCCCACTGCCCCACTCTCTCCCCATAGCCCTGTATCAATCCAAAACTAATCCCACTGCCCCACTCTCTCCCCATAGCCCTGTATCAATCCAAAACTAATCCCACTGCCCCACTCTCTCCCCATAGCCCTGTATCAATCCCAAACTAATCCCACTGCCCCACTCTCTCCCCATAGCCCTGTATCAATCCAAAACTAATCCCACTGCCCCACTCTCTCCCCATAGCCCTGTATCAATCCCAAACTAATCCCACTACTGCACTCTCTCCCCATAGCCCTGTATCAGTCCCAAACTAATCCCACTGCTCCACTCTCTCCCCATAGCCCTGTATCAATCCCAAACTAATCCCACTGCCCCACTCTCTCCCCATAGCCCTGTATCAATCCCAAACTAATCCCACTGCCCCACTCTCTCCCCATAGCCCTGTATCAATCCAAAACTAATCCCACTGCCCCACTCTCTCCCCATAGCCCTGTATCAATCCCAAACTAATCCCACTACTGCACTCTCTCCCCATAGCCCTGTATCAGTCCCAAACTAATCCCACTGCTCCACTCTCTCCCCATAGCCCTGTATCAATCCCAAACTAATCCCACTGCTCCACTCTCTCCCCATAGCCCTGTATCAATCCCAAACTAATCCCACTGCCCCGCTCTCTCCCCATAGCCCTGTATCAATCCCAAACTAATCCCACTGCCCCGCTCTCTCCCCATAGCCCTGTATCAATCCCAAACTAATCCCACTGCTCCACTCTCTCCCCATAGCCCTGTATCAATCCCAAACTAATCCCACTACTGCACTCTCTCCCCATAGCCCTGAATCAATCCCAAACTAATCCCACTACTGCACTCTCTCCCCATAGCCCTGTATCAATCCCAAACTAATCCCACTGCCCCACTCTCTCCCCATAGCCCTGTATCAATCCCAAACTAATCCCACTGCCCCACTCTCCCCATAGCCCTGTATCAATCCCAAACTAATCCCACTGCCCGCTCTCTCCCCATAGCCCTGAATCAATCCCAAACTAATCCCACTGCCCCACTCTCTCCCCATAGCCCTGTATCAATCCCAAACTAATCCCACTGCCCCACTCTCCCCATAGCCCTGTATCAATCCCAAACTAATCCCACTGCCCGCTCTCTCCCCATAGCCCTGTATCAATCCCAAACTAATCCCACTACTGCACTCTCTCCCCATAGCCCTGTATCAATCCCAAACTAATCCCACTGCCCGCTCTCTCCCCATAGCCCTGTATCAATCCCAAACTAATCCCACTACTGCACTCTCTCCCCATAGCCCTGTATCAATCCCAAACTAATCCCACTGCCCGCTCTCTCCCCATAGCCCTGTATCAATCCCAAACTAATCCCACTACTGCACTCTCTCCCCATAGCCCTGTATCAATCCCAAACTAATCTCACTGCCCACTCTCTCCCCATAGCCCTGTATCAATCCAAAACTAATCCCACTGCCCCACTCTCTCCCCATAGCCCTGTATCAATCCAAAACTAATCTCTCTGCCCCACTCTCTCCCCATAGCCCTGTATCAATCCCAAACTAATCCCACTGCCCCACTCTCTCCCCATAGCCCTGTATCAATCCAAAACTAATCCCACTGCCCCGCTCTCTCCCCATAGCCCTGTATCAATCCAAAACTAATCCCACTGCCCCACTCTCTCCCCATAGCCCTGTATCAATCCAAAACTAATCCCACTGCCCCGCTCTCTCCCCATAGCCCTGTATCAATCCAAAACTAATCCCACTGCCCCACTCTCTCCCCATAGCCCTGTATCAATCCAAAATTAATCCCACTGCCCTGCTCTCTCCCCATAGCCCTGTATCAATCCCAAACTAATCCCACTGCCTCGCTCTCTCCCCATAGCCCTGTATCTTCCTCTGTTTCGAATCTTTATCCAGTTTTCCCTCAAAAGATGCAATGTTCTCTGCCTAAACCGCTCCCTGTGGTAAAGCATTCCATGTTCCAACAAACTTCTCTAAATAGATTGTTCTTGACCCATCTTTTCACTCACTCAGTGGCGATTTTAAATTGGTGACCCCTCATCACTGACTCCCAACTAGAGGAAATAGTCTTTCCCCATTCACTCTGTCAAAATCCTTCTTCATTTTGAAAGCCTTGATTAAATCTCCTCTTAGCCTTCTCTGCTCCAATGGAAATAGTCCCAGTACTTCAAGTCTCTTCTCATAACTGTAGTTTCCCATCCTGGCATCATCCTGGTGAATCTACACTGTACACTATGGCTTTAATGTCCTTTCTATAATGCGAGTCCCAAAACTTCACACACGCTCTAACTGTGGCCTAACCAGTGATTTTGCAAATATCAAGTATAATTACTTCTTTACTCTGATACTCAAAAAGCTGTTGGCCTATTTTCTGTTTTTGTTTCTGTCACTTTTAAAGTCGATAGTCTTGCATGCATCAGCCACTTCCACTCCATTCCCTTGTGTGTACTGTGCCACGGGACTAAATCCCTCTTATTTTCAATCAAGGCATTACAAAATGACATATCTCACAGTAATATGATTACATTAATCCACTGAATTGTCTTTTAACTTGAAGCCCACTGCTTCTTCCAAAAGCCTGGGCTTGGATTTGATATTTTTGCTGTGGCTCTGAGTTTGGATTGTGCAGTGTGAGTACGTGCAGTGTACCTAATTGCTCAGAAGGCATCAATATCGTTCAGTCCGCTGTACTGATGGAATATTTTTCACCAGCTTCTAGCAGTTTTAGGTCAGTTGTTTTTTTTTAAGTCACTTGAAGTCAAGCAAAATGATGAATTTCAAATGCTTCATTGAGGTAAACTATATATTGTGTGTTTTCTTTAAAACAGTGACGGTGTGTTTGAGTACATTTGTAAGTATGTATGTGTGGGGAGCTGGGTGTAAAATAAATGACTACTGATTAAACACCTGTTGTATAAATGTCAGAAATGGTATTAAACAGAGAGAGTGAGACTGGTATCAGAGCGATAGGGACCAGCGTGTGAGAAAGAAAGAGATACAATATTAGTTAGTGAAAAAAGGACATCCTGAGGATGTGATAAGGTAATATAATTGCAAATTCTTTCTTATTTTCAGTTATTTAAATAAAATCTTGCAATAGATTTTGTTGGCAACACTTAAAGATGCTGATATAGCTCTTACTATCGGGACAAGCAGAGTCATCCACTCCACCGTCATCAGAATCTGATTCAACCTCATCACCACTGAAGTCAAATTCCTCATCCGATTCTTCATCGCTCTCTTCGTCTGAATCTGTAACCAAAAATCAGACCAGACCAAAATAATAATGGCTTCAAAAGTACTGCCATAGCTATCAGTATTAATATGTGTGGGAAAGGACAGTAACAGACAGCAATATTAGTAAATGAGAAAAGGTCAGTAACAGACAGCAATATTAGTAAATGAGAAAAGGACACTGCAATATTAGTATATGAATGGTTCTGGGGATGGGGAATATCAGCTACAAGGACAGGTTGGAGAAGCTGGATTTGTTTTCATTAGAGCAAAGGAGGTTGAGGGGTGATTTGATTGAAGTGTACAAGATTATGACGGGTTTGGATA
This sequence comes from Somniosus microcephalus, assembly GCF_052327205.1. NCBI lineage: Eukaryota > Metazoa > Chordata > Chondrichthyes > Squaliformes > Somniosidae > Somniosus > Somniosus microcephalus. The sequence continues at coordinate 2,587,650 of NC_141000.1, read as the reverse complement.
GGCTAGACGGGGAAAGGCTGTTCCCACTAGTTGATGGTACAAGGACTAGGGGACACAGATTTAAGGTTTTGGGCAAGAGATACAGGGGGGAAGTGAGGAAAAACTTTTTTACACAGCGAGTGGTGAGGACCTGGAACTCGCTGCCGACGGAAGTGATGGAAGCGGAGACACGCGGGGAGAAATTTAGTTGTTTGCGCCACCCGTTAGTGCTTTAAGAGGGCGATAAGTGGGGCGCGAGGCAGCCAGCGCCCGGGCGCGGCGAGACCTGCGCCTCTCGCGAAATTGAGCGGACATTTAGCGGTGGCGCAAAACCGCAACGCCCGCTCAGCTGCGCGCGCAGCTCCTGACGTCATTTCATGGTGCAACGCCCTTGGGGCGCCCCGAACCGGAAATTCAGTGGCACCCCCCTTTCCGCCTGGCGCTCCCAGCGACTGGAACAGTTCCCAGTCGCTGTGGGGCTGGGGGGGGTGCTATTTAAAGGTGGCTCTTCCTGGCTTCTTTGTGGTAGCCATTTCTGGACCACTCCTTCTGTGAGAGAGAGAGAGAGAGAGATTTGCAGAGACACAAAGCTTTCTGCATTGAGTCAGCGCTCGCAGAGGTACTTTTGGCTTGGGCCCAGAACTTTGTAGTTGGTTTGCTTTTTCACTGGCATAACCTTGAGTGGCCACATACTATGGGGGCTGCAATGGGTGGAAACGTTGGGCTTCTCCATTACATTGCGAGGGCTCCGATGCGCAGGGTGTGGCTGCAATCCAAGATCGAACCTCCCCTTTAAGAGCTGACCGGCGCCAGCGCGTCTGCGTGCAATCGCTAACTGGCCACACCTGCGCTGCGCCCGCCCTTGGTGGTAGCGCCTCACTTCACAGAATCACAGAATCACAGAAACCCCACAGTGCAGATAGAGGCCATTTCGGCCCATCGAGCCTGCACCGACACATATCCCACCCGATCCCCGTAACCCCTACACCAACACATATCCCACCCTATCCCCGTAACCCCACGTATTTAATCCCCCTAACACTAAGGGTCAATTTATCATAGCCAATCAACCTAACCCGCACATCTTTGGACTGTGGGAGGAAACCGGAGCACCCGGAGAAAACCCACGCAAACACAGGGAGAATGTGCAAACTCCACACAGACAGTCACCCGAACAGTGCTAACCACTATGCCACCGTGCCTTAAGACAGTCGTGCAGCGTCTGTTTTAGCGCTCCAAGCACCTCCTGGGGCGAAGCAGGTCAATTTAGCAGTAGGTGGCGATAATTTGCGCCGGGCGCTAAATTTCACGCTCGCTCGAGTATTACGCCCCAAATGTGGCGATACTGAATTTCTCCCCCTCAATGTTTTCAAGGGGAGACTGGATAGACACTTGAGGGAAATAAACTTGCAGGGCTACAGGGATAGAGCGGGGGAATGGGACTGACTGGATTGCTCTACAGAGAGCCGGCACGGACTCGATGGGCTGAATGGCCTCCTTCTGTGCCGTTATGACGCTATGTGAAAAGGACAGTAACAGACAGCAATATTGATATATGTGAAAAGGACAGTAAAAGACAATATTAGTACATGAAAAAAACTGAAGTAGACATATAAATATTTTGATGTACTTTCAATTCTCAAATGTTTAAAAAACAATAGCAATATACGTCAATTTTCACACTTATGTATCCAGCAGTCTGGGTACTCTGTGACAAATGGCTCACTTCCTGACCCCTCAAAGCCTGTCCACCATCTACAAGGGTCAAGTCAGGAGTATGATGGAATACTCACCACTCCCCTGGATGGTGCAGCCGCATCAACACTTGAAGCTCAACACCATCCAGGACAGAGCGCTTCCCTTGATCGGCCTCACTGGATTCAATATCCACCCCTCCCTCTACCGGCCCACTGTGGTTGCAGTGTGTACGATCTACAGGATGCACTGCAGCAACTCGCCAAGGACACTTAGACAGCATCTCCCTCCCCGTGACCTCTACCAATGAGAAGGACAAGAGCAGCAATGTTGAGGGAACGCCATCAGCTCTGAGTCACACACCGTCCTGACCTGGACATATATCGCCGTTCCTCCACCATCGCTGGGTCAAAATCCTGCATTACTTAAGTGCCACCATTGTGGGAGCACCATCGCCACACGGACTGCAGCAGTTCAAGGAGAAGACCCATCACTAACTGTTCAGGGCAACTAGGGTTGGCCAATGAAAGTGGTCAGTGTCATCTGCTTACTGAGTACAAACTAATGAAAACAGCTCCACGGGTAGTTCGTTTTGCACTGTGGTTATCATATAACAGAAAGAACCTACTTCCAGTTATAGTGGGAACTCCCAGTCAGTCCAGTCATTCTTCTGTACTCTAAATTAAAACTCAGATTTTCAGAAGTAATCCTTAAAAACATTGATGGAGAGAAGATGATAATGAGCTGGTGATGAAATGAATCTTAGAGTGTGCACACCTGCAGAGATTTTTGCTTCGCTCTTTCTTGTACGTTTGAGTTTCTTCTTGAAGACTCTGGTGAGAAAATCAGCATGTTTGTTGTTTTCACCTAGAGACATCAGGAAGGTGGCATGAAGGGCCTTCTCCTTCTCTTGTAGTTTAACTACGTCTCGCTTTTTGACTTCTAACTGCTGGAAACAATCCTCTGATTTCAGCTGTAACAGAAAGTACAGCAGTTTCTGTCAGAGTTAAGGACTGATTCTGAAGGATAGAGGAGTATATAGTGATTAAGTATGATACAAGAATGACCATATCATTAGCAAGAACCATTCGACCTACGGCATTTATATAGTGCGTTCATACATCCTCAGACTGTCTCAAAGTGCTTTACAACCAAGTAACTACCTTTTGAAGTGCAGTTACCTTTCTCCATTCGCCAAAAACACATCACATTTTTATCGGCACTTCTACATATTCGTCCCAATTTTGCGAGTCTGGCAAATGGTGGAGTTGAGCTGGCCCAAGGAGCAGGCTCATCCACACCTGCAGCACAGAGGCCTGGCCTGGCCCAAAGAGCAGGCTTGTCCACACCTGCAGCACAGAGGCCTGGCCTGGCCCAAAGAGCAGGCTTGTCCACACCTGCAGCACAGAGGCCTGGCCTGGCCCAAAGAGCAGGCTTGTCCACACCTGCAGCACAGAGGCCTGGCCTGGCCCAAGGAGCAGGCTCATCCACACCTGCAGCACAGAGGCCTGGCCTGGCCCAAAGAGCAGGCTTGTCCACACCTGCAGCACAGAGGCCTGGCCTGTCCAAGGAGCAGGCTTGTCCACACCTGCAGCACAGAGGCCTGGCCTGGCCCAAAGAGCAGGCTCATCCACACCTGCAGCACAGAGGCCTGGCCTGGTCTGGCCCAAAGAGCAGGCTCGTCCACACCTGCAGCACAGAGGCCTGGCCTGGCCCAAAGAGCAGGCTCGTCCACACCTGCAGCACAGAGGCCTGGCCTGGCCTAACTTTCCAACATTAGCCTCTTCTAATTAAGATTGGGCTCAACTGGAGGAGGCTAATGGCACAGGTAAAGTATGCCCAGAGAGAGACTGGCCCTCAGCACAGTTGGCTAACAATCCGAGAATCTGGTGAGGGAACAGCACCTCCCAGTTCCCCACCAAGTCACACACCATCTAAGCTGTTTTGCAAAAATACATTTGGTAAATTTAACTTTTAATGTTTCAATCCTCAGACCATCTCCTGGGGAGATCCCAATGTGCCTTCCCTAGCTTCCAGTTGGCCTCAGGAGAAGGTATCAATGCTTTTTCATGTTTAAAATGCTGCTCAAAACCTGTAAGTGACCCTGTATGGCACCTTGCCAATTTTATCCAGCAACTGGTTGGTCCTCAGACAGCGAATGACACCTCTGGGGAAATCCACGGCTGGGTGTCCAGGGCCCTTCCTTGTACCTCTTTCATCTCTCCCCATTTTTTTCCCCCAAGTCCTTTCCGCTCCTGCAGTTTTTAATTTCCACATTTTGGCTCTAGGCCAAGTCTTTTGGTGCAAGAGACTGGGCCTCCGGGCAACCCTCAGCTGCCACATCCCAAGGTCACCCGGGGCCTCTCACCAACTTTTAATGACTTCTTTCAGGCTCCATAGTGCTGCGAGATACTTATTTCCCCCATTGTTTTAGCACTTACCAAACTATTTTTCTGCCCAAGATCAGGCATCGCTGCATGTCCCCCGCCCCCCCCCCCGTCTTCCACCCCCCCCGGCCCAAACGATTCTGCCAGCCAAATCTGGTCGAACCTTCAGCGCCTTCTCTTGTGCCCTGTAGCTTCTCCCTGACTGGTTTTCCACATTTTATCACCTGTTATACTTATCAATAAAATTAGATATAAAAGATGATTCAGTTAATAAATATTCATGAATAGAAACCTTAAAAATAGTGATTCAATGAATACTGAGATATTTTCAACTGCTTAATATTTCAGAACTTTTCAATTCATGGGGGAAAAATTGGGTGCTGCCCATTTTGGGGCGTTAACATTGCCGGGGTGTTAATTTTAGTGCCCCAAAAAAGTTAGCGCCCCTCCGCCGTAAATTCAGCAGTAGCGCCCCAAGCAGGAGATGGGGGCCGACTGGAAATCACTCCAGCTCCTGCTTGGGGCGCTACTACTCAATGTCGCGGCGCTACGTGCAGTTGCGCCACGCACGGCAGCACGTAACGAGTGTCACTGTAGGCCTCCTCCCCTGATTAAAGGGAAGGGGCCTAGCGCTGCGTGCAATGGGGCCCTGCTGGACGACCGGGGAGCGGGGTGCCGTGAAAACAGCCTGGCACTCGAGAGGAATGCTGGGCTGAGCAATCGCGGCCAGCACCCCGCATAAAAAGTGAAAGGGGGCAGGTGGTGGCAGTCAATCAAAACAAAAATGGCTGCCCGACACCTGCCCTTTAAGTAGCGCCACCGCCACCGCGGCAAAAACGCCCCCTGATCCTGTCGGACATATCGTCCAGTGATAGGTCAGAGGGCGCAAGGGAAGTTTGCAGCCGGCGCAGGGCGCTACCGGCTACCGCCACCGCTAACCTCCCGCTGAATTTCGCAGGAGGTGTTAGCGGCGCCGCACCCGGGTGCTAGGGGATTTGCGCCCCGGGGCGCAAATCAACCCAATTTTTCCCCCATATCTTTTAATGCCATAAAATTGTAAATTAATTTTTATTGATGCTTAATATTTGATTTTAAAATTTTTGATTCATGTATATTATAAATATAAATATCCTTTTCTAATGTTCCTAAGTGATGGTAGGTTAGTGTGCTGAGATTGTGATCGAGCAGCATCATGCACATAACAGCATGATACCATTGATCAGGACAGAAAGCACCGTCTGTGGCCCAATCAGGACACCCACTACATATGTGATGGACGGTATCCTCTGACTCACCAGGCGCCGTCACAGGAGATCGACAAGTATATTATTCATTATAACATTTCCGGTCACGGTTCCATTCAAAATTCCTATGTCAACAGTGGCGATGTGGTTTTTCCCATATTGATAGTGGTGACATCTGTCCTGTCACATTTTTAATGGAAGTTTCTGTTAACATGGCAGCCAGTGACTTTGTAATTCTATATTTCAGCCACACAGCTGGAGCTGTGGAGCAGGTTTCTAGAATCATTGGACAGAACAGAAGGAGGCCATTGTGCCTGTGCCGGCTCTCTGAAACAGCTACCAATTAGTCCCACTCCCCTGCTCTTTCCCCATAGCCCTGCAAAATGTTCCTTTTCAATGATATATCCAATTCCCTTTTGAAAGTTACCATTCAATATTGCTACCGCCACCCTTTCAGGCAACGCATTCCAGATCATAACAACGCGTAGAGTAAAAATAATCCTCCTTATCTTCCTCTTGTGGCAGAGCCACTAAGGGACTCCGATCAATTGTATATAATTCCCTTTAATAATATGTTAGCTACAGCCTGAGTCTGTATCTTTGTTTTCACTGTTTACATGTACAGAGCGCGATCACTTTAATAGCGCGGGTAAACGCGATGACGTCACGCCGTTCATCACGTGATCCCCCACCGGCAGGAAAAACGTCATGACGTCAGCCACGGGACCGCCCAAGCAGTCCTCGTGGAGCCTCCGAACTGACTAGACCTATATTCGATGTTCTCCTGTAGTTATTCGTTAAACTCTGTTAGTTTTCATTAAACCTCGTTTATTTGATGGCCTGAGTGGACCTCAGTCTTTTGGACAGGAACTAGACATTCCTACATTGGTGACCCCGACTTTTGCAAACGGTTTTCGCAGAAGTTACTGAACATGGAATCGAACGCCGTTGCTTTGAAGCTACCACAGTTCTGGGAGCAACAGCCAGCCACGTGGTTCATCCAGGCTGAAGCCCAGTTCGCAATGAGGACCATCGTTGCGGATCAGACCCGTTACTATTACGTGGTCTCCGCCCTCGACAGCGCCACAGCCTCGCGGATCGTCAGCCTGCTTGGTAATCCACCAGAAGATCGCAAGTATGAAACGATAAAGGTGCGGTTGTTACAGGTCTTCGGGCTCACGAAGTCAGAGCGCGCCCGCCGGCTGCTCGCTATGCCCGGCCTCGGGGACTCCAAGCCGTCCGAGCTCATGAGCCAAATGCTCACGCTCCTGGGCTCCGAACCGGAATGCTTCCTCTTCAGGGAGCTATTCCTCAGCCAGCTACTGGAGCAAGTTCAGGCTGCCCTAGCCAGGTCGGAAGTCACAGACTGCGCAGAGCTGGCTGCCGAAGCGGACAAGATCTTCGCGGTGACACAGCAGTGCTGCGCTGCCACGAGGCGCCCATCCCCCACGGACGCTGCTCCAGCCCCTCAACCTGCGGGGTTGTGCTTCTACCACGCCAGTTTTGGCGCGAAAGCAAGATGCTGCCGCCCTCCCTGCAGCTTTTCGCTCAAAAAAACCCAGCAGCAACCCCGTCGAAAGAGGACCGGTTATAACGAGCACCCCGCGGCTGCGATGGCAATCTGTAATTCAGGAAAACTCCTCTTCATCACCGACTCCCTATCTGGTCGACGTTTCCTTTGCGACACCGGGGCGCAGTGTAGCATCCTACCCGCGTCAAATCTTGATCTACAAGCTGGGGGGGCATGGCCCCTCCCTCGAGGCGGCTAATGGCGGGGCCATTCGGACCTGCGGAAGATGGCGGGTCCAGGTGTGCTTCGGCGGCCAGCGGTTTTACTGGGATTTCATCACGGCCAAAGTGTCTCAAGCCATCCTCGGGGCGGATTTTTTGTGCGCCAATGGCCTCCTGGTGGATGTACGGCACCGCCGGTTGATCAATGCGGCCACTTTTCACTCCATCCCGTGCCACCGCGGTAACACCGTGGCGCGCACTGTCTCCTGTGCGTCCCCACCTCCGGATGACTTCACTCGCCTCCTCGGAGATTTCCCAGACCTGACCAGACCCACTTTCTCTTCCACGGCCACGAAACATGGTATCGAACATCACATCACCACTACTGGCTCCCCGGTCTACGCACGGGCCCGGCGCCTCGAACCTGGCAAGCTCGCGGCTGCGAAAGTGGAGTTTGACACGATGGAGCGGCTAGGGATTATTCGCCGGTCGAATAGTCCCTGGTCTTCGCCTCTCCACATTGTTCCGAAACCTGGCGGCGGATGGCGGCCTTGCGGCGACTACCGACGCCTGAACGACGCCACTACTCCTGATCGGTACCCGATTCCTCATATTCAGGATTTCTCTGCCCATTTGGCGGGAAATACCATTTTTTCAAAAGTCGACCTTGTCCGTGGCTACCACCAGGTCCCCGTACACCCGCAAGATGTCCCGAAAACTGCAGTCATCACCCCATTCGGCCTGTTTGAATTTCTGCGAATGCCGTTTGGATTGAAGAACGCTGCACAGGCTTTCCAGCGCTTGATGGACTCCGTGCTTCGGGACCTCAAGTTTCTATTCGTCTACCTCGACGACATCCTCATCGCCAGCCCTAATAAAGAGGAGCACATCTGCCATTTGCGCACCCTCTTTAGCCGCCTCAGTCAACACACGGCTTGATCATCAACCCGGCCAAGTGCCAATTCGGCCTGCAGCAAATTGATTTCTTAGGCCATCGCATCACATCGGACGGCGCAATTCCCCTGCAAACGAAGGTGGAGGCAGTTACTTCGTTCCCGCGCCCGCAGACCGTCAAGGCCCTGCAGGAGTTCCTCGGGATGGTAAATTTTTATCACCAGTTCGTCCCTAATGCAGCTCTGCTCATGCAGCCCCTGTACGAGGCCCTCAAGGGCAAGTCCGGCAAGGATCCGATTAGCTGGACGATCGACATGGACCGGGCGTTCATCGACACAAAAGGCGCCTTAGCCAACGCAACCATGCTGGCGCACCCGCTGCCAGGTGCCACCATCACCCTTACCACCGACACGTCAGACTACGCCATCGGCGCAGTGCAGGAACAGTGGGTGCATGGGACGTGGCAACCGCTGGCGTTTTTCAGCCGTCAACTACGGCGAAACGAACGGAAGTACAGCACGTTCGACCGGGAGTTGCTGGCCCTTTTTCTGGCCATCCGCCATTTCCGGTTCTTGCTAGAGGGACGTCCGTTCACGGCTTTTGTGGACCATAAGCAACTAACGTTCGCTATGGCCAAGACCGCCGAACCGTGGTCAGCTCGGCAACAACGTCAGTTGACGTTTATCTCAGAATTCACCACTGACATTCAGCATGTGTCCGGTAAAGACAACCTGGTGGCGGATTGCCTCTCCCGCGCGACCGTTCATGCAGTCCAGCTCGGCATCGACTATGCCCTCATGGCTGTGGATCAAGCCTCGGATCCGGAAGTCCAATCTTACAGAACCAACCCCTCTAGCCTCCAAGCAGCCGACGTCAAATTCCATGCCGCGGGCACTACGCTACTCTGTGACGTCTCCGTAGGAGATCCTCGCCCTATCGTGCCGGTCGCCTGGCGCTGAAAAGTTTTTGACGCCATACACAGGTTGTCGCACCCTGGCATGGAGGCCTCGCAACGGCTGATTTCGTCCAAATTCGTGTGGCGGGGCATGCACATGGATGTTCGCGACTGGGCCAACACCTGCGTGGTCTGCCAAAAGGCCAAGGTGCAGCGTCACGTCAAGGCTCCATTGGCCACTTTCGCTGTTCCGGAACGTAGGTTTGATCATGTGCATGTGGATCTGGTGGGGCCACTTCCGCCTTCGCACGGGTTTACTCATCTTCTTACAATGGTGGACCGCACCACTCGATGGCCGGAGGCGGTTCCTTTGTCATCCACCACTTCCGCAGACATCGCCAGGGCATTCATCTCCTCTTGGGTCGCCCGTTTCGGGGTACCGGCGGACATCTCGTCTGATCGTGGGCCGCAGTTTTCTTCTGAGCTCTGGAACGCTGTGGCTCAGGGGCTCGGCGTCAAGCTACATCACACCACTGCCTACCATCCACAGGCGAACGGCCTGTGCGAACGATTCCACAGGTCGCTCAAAGCCGCACTGCGAGCCAGCCTTCAAGGAGCGGGTTGGGTGGACAGGCTTCCATGGGTCCTTTTGGGTCTTCGTACGGCGCCTAAAGAAGATCTTCAATCGTCCTCAGTGGAGCTTGTATATGGCCAGCCGCTACGCATACCAGGGGATTTCCTTCCGACTCCAACAGAGCCATGGTCCGCATCCCAGCAGCTCATCAGCCACCAGGAGGCGGCCAGAAGTTTCGCTCCAGTGTCTACGTCACATCACGGCTTGCAGAGCTCCCACGTCCCAGCTGAGCTGAAGAACGCCGACTATGTGTTTATCCGCCACGACGCTCATCGGGACCCGCTCAAACCCCCTTACACTGGTCCTTTCCGCGTGATAGAGCCGGGAGACGAAACTTTTTCGGTCGATATCGGAGGTAAACCGGACCACATTTCGGTTGACTGGTTGAAGTCGGCTCACTTGGACCTTGACCGCCCAGTCAAGATCGCACAACCGCCGAAACGTGGCCAACCGCCCACAGTCGCCGTGCCAGATCAAACGCAACCGCCCGCCAGCTCGCCCGCCGTCCATCAGCTTCCACTTCAAGGCTACAGAAGTCGATCTGACAGGCTTGTCAGGCCTCCTCGCCGTTTTACTTTTGCTATTAAAGACAATTCTGGGGGGGCGCATGTGGCGGAGCCACTAAGGGACTCCGATCAATTGTATATAATTCCCTTTGAATGCCTGAGTCTGTATCTTTGTTTTCACTGTTTACATGTACAGAGCGCGATCACTTTAATAGCGCGGGTAAACGCGATGACGTCACGCCGTTCATCACGTGATCCCCACGGGCGGGAAAAACGTGATGACGTCATGACGTCAGCCACGGGACCGCCCAAGCCGTCCTCGTGGAGCCTCCGAACTGACTAGACCTATATTCGATGTTCTCCTGTAGTTATTCGTTAAACTCTGTTAGTTTTCATTAAACCTTGTTTATTTGATCACCTGAGTGGACCTCAGTCTTTTGGATAGGAACTCGACATTCCTACACTCTGGTATTTTTGCCAATTATCTTACATCTGTGTCCTCTAGTTACCGACCCTCCTGCCAATGAAAACATTTTTTCTTATTTACTCTATCAAAACCCTCATAATTTTGAACACCTCTATTAAATCTTCTCTTAACCTTCTCAACAACAACAACTTACATTTATGTACAGCCTTTAACGTAGAAGAATCTCTCAATGCGCTTCACAGGAGCGTTATTAAACAAAATTTGACACCGAGCCACATATACTGATATTAACAACAAGAACTTGTATTTATATAGCGTCTTTAATGTAGTAAAACGTTCCAAGGCGCTTTAAAGGAGTATTTTAAGACAAAAATTTGACACCGAGCCACATAAGAAATTAGGGCAGATGACCGGAAACTTGGTCAAAGAGGTAGGTTTTAAGGAGCGTCTTAGAGGAAGGGAGAGAGCTGGAGAGGTTTAGGGAGTGAATTCCAGAGTTTATGGCCTAGGCAGCTGAAGGCACGGCCGCCAATGATGGAGCAATTAAAATCGGGGATGCGCAAGAAGCTAGAATTCAAGAAGCGCAGAGATTTTGGAAGGCTGCAGGACTGAAGGAGATTACAGAGATAGGGAGGGGTGAGGCCATGGAGAGATTTGAAAACAAAGATGAGAATTTAAAAATTAAGGCGTTGCTTAACCGGGAGCCAATGTAGGTCAGCGAGCACAGGGGTGATGGGTGAACGGAACTTGGTGCGAGTTAGGACACGGGCAGCGGCAGGAGAGTAGCAAGGTTGGGGAGTAGTAAAGGGTTGGAGTAGGGATTTAGGGGGGCAGAGTACCTGAGAGGGGAGAAATGAAAGGAGGCATGGTGACAGAATAGAGGGGCCTAAGAGGGGTGAAGCGAAATTAAGGGAAAGAAAAGGAAATAGAAGTGCTCTAAGGAGAACAATTTCAGCTTCTCCAGTGTTTCCACATAACTGAAGTCCCTCATTCCTGGTACCATTCCGGTAAATCTTCTCTGCACCCACCCAAGGCCTTGACATGCTTCCTAAAGTGCGGTGCCCAGAATTGGATACAAGACACCAGCTGAACCACATACACAAAGATCTCTCTGTTCCTGCACCCCCTTTAAAATTGTACCATTTAGTTTATGTTGCTTCTCCTTATTTTTCTTTCCAAAATGCATCACTTCACATTTGTTAAATTTCATCTGCCATTTCGCTGCTGACGGAAGTGGTGGAAGTGGAGACACAAAAATTGAGTAGCTACTTTTAGCGCCCCGGAAAAATTAGCACCCCCCGCGCCGTTAATTAAGTGGTTGCGCCCCAACAGGGAAGTGGGGCATTACTGGAAGCGCTGCGAGTCAATATCACGGCGCTACATGCCGCAGCGCCACACGCTGCGGCACGTCGCGCCGCGGTATTGCAGGCCTTCCTCCCCTTCTTAAAGGGGAGGGGCCTTGCGCAGCGCGACCCGGGGCCAGGCTGGGCTACCGGGGATCGGGAGTGCCGGCAAAAGAGCCTGGCACTCGAGAAGTGCTGAGCTCTTGGAGCGCAGCCGGCACGCCGCGGCGGGGCGTTCAGGAGGCCGGGGACGGGAGCGCAGGCAGGTGCTGGCAGGCGGCCAGCAACAAAAATGGACGCCCCACACCTCCCCTTTAAATTGCGCCTCCCCGGCCGCAGGTAGGCCCCCCTGAACCTGTCGGAGATAGCGTCCGACGGTAAGTCAGGGGGCGCTCCCGAAGATTGCGGCCTGGGTGCGAGCAGGACGTTGCGCATGGCGATGACGTCATCGCCGGCGGCGCACTTCCTGCTGAGTTTTGCGGGAGGAGTGGTCAGCAAGCACAGGGGTCATGGGTGAGCGAGACTTGGTATGAGTTAGGGCATGGGCAGCAGAGTTTTGGATGACCTCAAGTTTAGAGGGTAGAACGTGGGAGGTCGGCCAGGAGTGCATTGGAATAGTCAAGACTAGAGGTAACAAAGGCAATATATATATAGCGCCCTCTTAGGGCACTAACGGGAGGTGCAAAGCAACCCAATTTTTCCCCCATATGGGGGAGAATTGGGTGAGTAGCGCCACCTGTTAGCGCCTAAAGAGGCAGTCAGTGGCTGTAGCGCCACTGGCTGCGACTCCGGCGATATTCAGTAGGGGCGCTAATGGTGGCGTTAGGCATTTGCGCTGCGCCGCCACCGATGACGTCATCGGTGTGCGCAGCACCCCATTCGTGCCCCGTTCGCGATATTTGGTAGCGAATGTCGCAGTTGCGCCATTCGCTACCCGCGCCCGGTTCACGGGGCCTTACTGTGCCGGCAGCGGCGCAAGTTAAGGTGGAGGTGCGGGGCGGCCGCTTTTTCGGTGGCCGCCTGCCATCACCTCCGTCCCCGGCCTCCTAACCACCCGCCCCCCCCCCCGCCGCGACATTGCCGGCTGTTTCCCGAGAGCCCGGCACTTCTCTTTGGTGCCGGGCTCATTTGCCGGCACTCGCGATCGGGGATCGCGCTGTTGCAGGCACCTCCCCCTTAACAGTGGGAGGAAGGCCTGCAGTACCGCAGCATGTGGCGCTGCGGCATGTTGCGCTGCGATAATCAGTTTCAGCACCCTAAGAGGGACGTGGAGCACCTCGAGCCTCGCCCCGTGTCCCTCGAGGGGCACTGAAACTGAATTTCTGGCGATCGGTATCACTCCGATCGCTGCGCTAAATCCTGCGCTCAGGCGACTTTTGCGCCACTTTGGCGCCCCAACCCAATTTCTAGGCCTATGTATCTGCCCATTTCACCAGTCTATTGTGGTGTATGTGCCTTTAAGAGCCCCAGGTGTGCGTAATGCCGGTAATTGCCACTTGGGCTATATAAGCCTGTGTATTGTGTATATCCTTTAGAAACCCCCCCCAGACTTGCTTAGTAAATACCTATGAACCAACTCCTGTCTTCAGTGTCTTTATCTACACATGGACACTACAGTGGCGACGAAGTGGAAACGGACTTACCTGCAATTCGGCAGCACCTCAAGGACATCGATTCCTCCAGCGTCCAGAAGACTCAAGGAAGTAAGAGAAACTGTGGTTTCACCAGCTGGCCAAGCTGGTGACAGGTACTGCGCTAATCCTTCCTGGGCGTCAGGCTGGAGCTCCAGCGGCGGGCTCTACAGCTAAGACAGGCAGCGAAATCGGAGGCAAGCAATAACGGACTGGGAGGGTGCACTCAAGAAACGGCCGGCGCGGCAAGCAGGTCAGCGTTTAGACCTCCGTCGGGAACGAGTCTCCAACAGTGAATAAACGGAAACCACAGTAAAACAGCGTTGTTATCGGTAGCAGCGGCGGGAAAGCGCGGGAAGCGCCATATCGTTGCTACAGAGAGAAAAAAAAAAGCGCGGGGAAGCGCCATATCTTTTCTGAAATGCCTAAATCTGGTAATATTGAGGCTTTTGATGGCGAAATAGAAGATTGGACCACATACGTGGAAAGAGTAGAGGTTTATTGCACTGCAAATGGAATAACAGACGAAAAAAAAGCTTCAGTACTTCTGAACTTAATGGGCGCGAAGACATACGGGCTGTTACGAAATTTAATCACTCCAGCCAAACCAAAGGACAAGACTTTTAAAGAAATTGTTGATACCCTGCAGGAGCATTTAAACCCAACACCGCTGCTGATAGCGGAACGATTCAAGTTCTTCAAGAGAAATCAACACAAGAATGAAAGTAACGCTGATTACCTAACCGAATTAAGAAAGCTATCAAAGTACTGCCAATTCGGAGCAGGACTATCGGATTATCTTCGAGACAAATTTGTTTGCGGTCTCTTAAGTGAAGGAACACAAAAAAGACTGCTTTCTGAAAAAGATTTAACATTGGACAAAGCTTTCAGTATGGCTGTATCATACGAAGCAGCAGCAAAAGGAGCTGCAGAGATACAACAAGAGACACAGGACTTCGGCACCCATAAAATGACACAGGAGTTCGGAAGATGTTATCGCTGCGGCAGATCCACCCATAACCAGAGGGACTGCTGGTTCAAGGGCAAAGCATGCAGGCAATGTGGTAAGATTGGACACATTGCACGGGTATGCCAATCTGGACAAAATAAATCCACTGACAGAAAACAAAAAATCAATAAAGAAAAGTACAGGAAGGTACAAATGATGACGGACAATAGCTCCGAAGACCAGAATAGCGATAGCGACTCCGGAAACAAGAGACTAAGCTGTCTCAAATTACATAATGTACTTGCCAAAGAGGATTACCAAACCATTTGGGTTACCCTCACAATAGCAGGGTCCCCAGTTAAAATGGAGCTAGATACAGGATCAGCTCTAACTGTAATAAATCGACGAGATTACAAGAGGCTATTTTCGCATATACCTCTAAAAGACACATCCATTATCTTAAAAACATATACGGGGCAGAAAGTCTACACCAAAGGAAAAATAAGGGTGCCTGTGGTATACAACGGCAAAGAAATACAAAAGTTGTATTTATACATTCTACAAGATGGTGGTCCACCGTTGTTGGGACGTGAATGGATAAGGAAGATACGTTTAGACTGGCACTCCATTCAGGCACTGATGGTGACCAGTAAGGAAAAAAACAATGATGACATCATACCTGAACGATTAAAAGACATCTTGGCCAACGCCAAAGAAGTGTTTCAAGAGAAACTAGGAACCTTGAAAGGCATCACCGCCTCAATAAAAGTGGAAGATACAGCAATTCCAAAATTTTTTAAGGCAAGACCGGTGCCATACGCAATACGTCCGGCAGTCGAGGCAGAGCTGAAGAATTTGGAAAAGGCAGGCGTATTATCCAAAATAGATTGGAGCGAATGGGCAACACCCATCGTTCCAGTCATGAAAAAAACATTGAAAAATAACTCTGAGGAACAGAAAAAAATTCGCATCTGTGGGGACTTTAAGGTGACTGTAAACCCGGTCCTTCACACAGTACAGTATCCTCTTCCGAGGATAGAAGATATTTTCGCCTCACTATCCGGAGGGAAACGTTTCACAAAAATTGACTTGGCACAGGCATATCTACAGATGGAGGTTGAGGAGACCTCTAAAAAGTATCTCACAATAAACACACACAAAGGCCTGTACCAGTACAATCGACTGGTTTTTGGAATAGCATCAGCTCCAGCTATCTGGCAAAGAGCTATGGAGCAAGTCCTGCAAGGGATTCCGGGGACTCAATGCTACCTAGACGACATCCTTATAACAGGAGAAAACAACAACGAGCACCTTGCCAATTTGGAGCAGGTGCTCACTAGGCTGAAAGAACGGGGCCTACGAGCAAATCGCCCCAAGTGTGAATTTTTCCAAAATCAGATATCATATTGTGGCCACATAATTAATAAGGAAGGGTTGCATAAGTCACCTGAAAAAATTGAAGCAGTTATAAAAGCCCCAGCACCTGAAAATGTTTCACAATTAAGGTCATTCCTGGGATTAATAAATTACTATCATAAATTTTTACCGAACTTATCAACTATTCTACACCCTCTTAATGATCTTCTACAGACAGGAGTGATTTGGAAATGGAACGAAGACTGTAAACGTGCCTTCCATAAATGTAAAGACTTAATCACATCCGAGAAAATTTTGGCTCATTACAACCCATCACTACCAATCAGACTGGCGTGCGATGCATCCCCTTACGGCATAGGAGCGGTATTGTCCCATAGATTCCCTGATGGCTCGGAACGGCCGATAGCTTTTGCGTCACGCTCATTGAACTCAGCTGAGCGTAACTATGCCCAGATTGACAGGGAAGCACTCAGCCTGGTATGGGGAGTGAAGAAATTCAACCATTACCTACACGGACAAAAATTTACCTTGCTGACTGACCATCAACCCCTCATCTCCATATTCAACCCTAAAAAAGGTGTCCCCATTATGACGGCACAAAGACTACAGAGGTGGTCCCTTTTTCTAGGGGCACACCAATACAACATTGAATACAAAGGGTCAAAACAGCATGGGAATGCTGACGGTTTATCACGCCTACCGTTGCCAACGATAGAAGAGGCACCTACAGTAGACCCAGTAGCGATATTCCACTCTACCATAGTGGAATGTCTACCGGTGACAAATTCTGCCATTGAAAGGGAGACAAGAAATGACCCTACTCTCTCACGGGTCTACGATTTAACAGTGAAGGGATGGCCAGCACATGGCGAACCACTGTTGCCAGCATTCTCGCAAAGAAGAGAACAGCTGTCAGTGTGCCGAGGAACCTTAATGTGTGGATCCAGAGTGGTGATTCCACCCAAACTCCAGGATAAAGTGCTAAAGGAGCTTCACGAGGGGCATCTGGGTGGAGTGAAAATGAAGAACCTAGCTAGGGCGTTTGTATGGTGGCCAGGTATCGATGGAGACATCGAAGACATGACCAAGAGCTGCCTAGGATGCCAGAAGGTCCAAAATGCTCCGCCACAGGCCCCTCTACATCCATGGGAGTGGCCCTCATCTCCCTGGCAAAGGGTGCACATCGACTTTGCTGGTCCATTTATGGACTCAATGTTCTTAATCGCAGTTGATGCACACTCCAAGTGGCCGGAGGTAATAAAGATGTCCTCCACCACCACGGAAAAAACCATCACAGTATTAAGGACCATATTTGCCAGGAATGGGCTGCCGGAGCAGATATGTTCTGATAATGGACCGCAATTTGTGTCCGAAGAATTCAGAAAGTTCTTAAAGAACAATGGGGTAAAGCACTACACGTCCGCCCCATACCATCCCGCCACCAATGGATTGGCTGAAAGGTTTGTCCAGACCTTTAAGAAGGCCATCAAGGCCATGGGTAATGAAGACATAAAACTTCAGCACAAGGTGGATAACTTCTTATTTGCATATAGGAATGCAACGCATATGGTTACTAACCAAACTCCCGCCATGATGTTCTACAATAGAAACCTAAGATGCCGGCTGGATTTGGTCAAGCCCAACATCCGAAGGGACGTGGAGAACCGGCAGTTTCAGGGCATGAATGAAAGGCCAACTAGGGCCTTCCAGATAGGCCAACCGGTTTTGGCCCGGGACTACCGTACCGAGAAATGGCAGCCTGGAACTATCTGCACACGATTAGGACCACTGATGTATACCGTGGACATCGGAGACAGCATAATAAGGCGCCATGCTGACCAAATCATCAAGTCATCCGAAAAGGGACAACCTACACCACCACTCTATACATCTAACGATGAAGTAGAGATACCCATATCTACTTCCGATCCGGTGATACTGGAGCCCGATGAACCCGACACTGGCCTTCAAGCCGAATCAGCCTTGCCAGAAGAACCTACTACACCACCAGAAACTACTACACCCCCGAGGCGTTATCCGGACCGAGTCAGGAAGCCTCCTGAGAGACTAACTTATAATTAATTAATACAGCAATGTATATTATTTTGCATATAACATGTAATTAATAATTACTTAAAATATGATGTACTAGTTAGCTAGAAGGGGAGGAATTGTGGTGTATGTGCCTTTAAGAGCAATTATGGTGTATGTAATGCCGGTAATTGCCACTTGGGCTATATAAGCCTGTGTATTGTGTATATCCTTTAGAAACCCCCCCCAGACTTGCTTAGTAAATACCTATGAACCAACTCCTGTCTTCAGTGTCTTTATCTACACACGGACACTACATCTATGTCCTCCTGAAATCTGCTACTATCCTGCTGATTGTTTGCTACATTTCCAAGTTTTGTGTCACCTGCAATCTTTGAAATTATGCCCTGTATACCCAAGTCCTGGTCATTAATATATATATATTGCCTTTGTTACCTCTCGTCTTGACTATTCCAGTGCACTCCTGGCCGGCCTCCCACATTCTACCCTCTAAACTTGAGGTCATCCAAAACTCTGCTGCCCATGCCCTAACTCATACCAAGTCTCGCTCACCCATGACCCCTGTGCTTGCTGACCACTCCTCCCGCAAAATTCAGCAGGAAGTGCGCCGCCGGCGATGACGTCATCGCCATGCGCAAAGTTCTACCCTCTTAACTTGAGGTCATCCAAAACTCTGCTGCCCGTGCCCTAACTCATACCAAGTCTCGCTCACCCATGACTCCTGTGCTTGCTGACCTACATTGGTTCCCGGTTAAGCAATACCTTGATTTTAAAATTCTCATCCTTGTTTTCAAATTCCTCCATGACCTCGCCCTCCCTATCTCTGTAATCCCCTCCAGCCCCACAACCCCCCCCCCCCCCCCCCCCAAGATACCTTCGCTCCTCTAATTCTGGCCTCTTGAGCATCCCTGATTTTAATCGCTCAACTATTGGTGGCCGTGCCTTCAGCTGCCAAGACCCTAAGCTCTGGAATTCCCTCCCAAAATGTCTCTGCCTCCCTACCTCTCTTTCCTCCTTTAAGACGCTCCTTAAAACCTACCTCTTTGACCAAGCTTTTGGTCACCATTCCTAATATCTCCTTATAGGGCTCGGTGTCAAATCTTGTTTAATAGCGCTCCTGTGAAGTGCCTTGGGATGTTTTACTACGTTAAAAGCGCTATATAAATACAAGTTGTTGTATCAAAAGCAGCAGTGGTCCTAATACTGAATCCTGAGGAACACCACTGTACACTTCCCTCCAGTCTGAAAAGCCAACCATTCACCACGGCTCTCTGCTTTCTGTTTCTCAGCCTGGAAAACATGTTTCATCCATCATTTCTTTCAGTAACTGTAATTTCTAATTTCCAAAATATGGGTTTAAACAAAATAGAAAATTAAAAAATACATATTTCACAATATTTTTACCCAACAGTTAACAGAGAGCTTTCAATGCATTGCTAAGCATTCGGAGCATGAACAGTTTACAGAATTTCCCAGGCTGCAAAATGTACATCAACAGGAGGTAAAAGTACAACAGTGTGTCTCCTCATCCTGTGAGTGTCTGAGAGTTTCATTCTTCTTTTGAAAACACTTTTGAAAGAAGCCTTTGCTCCCGGGCCTCTCTTTCTCTTCTCTTCCTTTTCTCACCTCTGTTACTTTCTTCTCTATGCTCTTCTGCTTCTTCCCTTTTCTTCTCTTCCCTTTGTGGCGAGTGGTGGTGTGTGACGTATTGGGGAAGGGAACTGCTTGCTACAGGTCAGATTATCTAGTGGCGGGGTTGGGGAAGTAATTGCTAGTAGAGTTTGATAGCACCCTTCATATGGCCTATCTATTGCTTAATTTCATCCCTGTCACTTCCCTCTGATTGCATCCAGCCCCCTTTAATAAATGTAGCAATATTCATGTACATGAAGGGCAAGGGATTGGTACCAAGTGGATAGTTCTTTCAGAGAGCCAGCGGAGGCGGGAGGGGCCGAATGGGGAAAGGGCATGGAATGGGACTAAGGATGACTCTTTCAGAGAGCCAGCGGAGGCGGGAGGGGCCGAATGGGGAAAGGGCATGGAATGGGACTAAGGATAACTCTTTCAGAGAGCCAGCACTGGCAGGATGGGATGAATGGGGAAAGGGCACGGAATGGGACTAAGGATAACTCTTTCAGAGAGCCAGTGGAGGCGGGAGGGGCCGAATGGGGAAAGGGCACGGAATGGGACTAAGGATAACTCTTTCAGAGAGCCAGTGGAGGCGGGAGGGGCCGAATGGGGAAAGGGCACGGAATGGGACTAAGGATAACTCTTTCAGAGAGCCAGCACCAGCGGGAGGGGATGAATAACCTGTTTCTGACCTGTAAGATTCTGTACTTGTGGAATGTGCCCTTTAGGTAACATTCCACTGCGAGAGTGCAGCATGAATTCTATCGGAATATTGCTGATCACCACCTTTTAGTTCTAGACATAAAATGAAGGAAAAAAGTTCAATGTTTGTAGCTCATTACAGAATATTTTTATTAACCCCAAAACCAAAGAGAACTGAATTGGTTGCTCACTTGTGTTTCCAGCCGCTCAGTAATGCGGTGGTTCACACGTTCCTGCAAAATGTCCTCGCTCTTTTCAAACTCTTTCAAGAGAAGAACCTCTTCAAAAAGCGTAACATGCCGTAGGTCAGCCATCTTCATAGCGATATCCAGCTTACATTTCTGGTGGCAAAGGACCTGAAGCTCTGCATCGAAATTCTTTATCAATTCATTGATCTGGAGTGAGAATGGAATTAAAAATTAGATTTGTCAGCTGCAGGAAATTGCTCATACTTCCCATTCAAGGATTCCAGAGATTCAGCACTCTGCATACTGAATTTTCATCCCTTGTCAATTCAATCAAGTTAGTCAGACACGATTTTCCCGTAACAAATCCATGCTGACTGTCTTTGATTAATCCGTGTCTTTCTAAATGAAGATTTATCCTGTCCCTCTGAACTTTTTTCAATAATTTTCCCACCACCGAGGTTAGTCTGACTGGCATGTAATTACTCGGTCTATCCCTTTCTCCCTTTTTAAACAAAGGTACAACGTTAGCAGTCCTTCAGTACCACACCTGTAGCCAGAGAGGATTGGAAAATGATGGTCAGAGCCTCTGCTATTTCCTCTTTTGCTTCACTTAACAGCAATGTGGTGAGAGTGGCTTCCGAGGTTGCAGAAAAGACTTGCAAACTCTAGACACCTAAATCTGTGCTCAAAATAGAGTCAGCAAGAGCCTTTCCCTTAGGCAAGTAAGCAGGTGTCATGTGGGAGTATTTATTGGGATTTCCACACTCTCCATTAATGACCCTGCACAATGGCCACTGAGCTTCCGGCTCACATTGACAGACCAGGTTCCCGAGCTGCATGATTCCCGTGGTCATCCAGTCAAAATCAAAAGCTCTGGTTAAAAATCCTGTTTAGGGTCTCACAACAAGCACTTAGTTACTTCTATTAGGCCGCCAGCCTCTGCTGTTCGAGTCCGTGGCGCGCTAGGAAACGCTCACAAGTTAAATGTGCGAGGCGGCAGGATGATGGCAGGTTCCCGACACACTCGCAATTTTGGCAACTTTTACTGCTGACCTGCCTCCAAACCCGCACGCCCAGCACCGGGAAAATTCCGGCCATGGTGTTCAGGGCTAGAATTGGAGGGGAGCTGTGGGAGGTTTGACTTAGTAGGCAAGGGGCAGGGGAGAATGCAGCAGAGGCTGCTGAGCGAATGGTCTCTATCTTGGTGATTTAAAAAGTCCATGAACGCCTCCTTGTTGTTGGAGATGAGGATGGAGGGGACAGGAGTTAAAGAAGGTGGAAGAAGGGAGTGTGAATTTAACTACCCTCCAGGATGATCCTAGTGTAGTGTGCAGTTTTGGGCAGAGGAGAGGGGCCTAGTAGAGCTTGATGCAGTCGAGCCAGAACTGGTGGTGGATGGCTGTGTGTCAGATACACTCAGGTTTGTGTTCCTTGAACTTGAGGGGGTGAAAATGGGGGCCTGAGCTGGAGGACCAACAGGGGTGGGAGACGGTGATGGTTTTGCTCAGAAGAGGACATCAATGGTGGAGACGAGAAAGAAAGAACAAATGAATGTGCGCTTATATAGTGTCTTTCATGTCTTCAGGGAATCCCAAAGCACATTACAGCCAATTAATTAATTCTGAAGTGTGCTCACTGTTAGTTTGGAGGCTAACACGGCAGGCAAAATCCCACAAACAGCAATGAGATCAATGACAAGTTAATCTGTTTCAGAGGTAATGACTGAGGGATACATGTTGCTCAGGACACCAGCTCTTCTTCAAATCTTTTGAAGGATCTTTCACATCAACCTGAACAGGCAAATTAAAGTCTCATCAAAAAACATACATAGCACCTCTGATGATGCAGATGATGTCCTTTGGGGTAGTGAGGCCCAGCAGGAACTGTCCTGTGGGAGAGTGAACCCCAGCAGGAACTGTCCTGTGGGATAGTGAAACCCATCAGGAACTGTCCTGTGGGATAGTGAAACCCAGCAGGAACTGTCCTGTGGGATTCTGAAACCCAGCAGGAACTGTCCTGTGGGATAGTGAAACCCATCAGGAACTGTCCTGTGGGATAGTGAAACCCAGCAGGAACTGTCCTGTGGGATTCTGAAACCCAGCAGGAATGTCATGTGGGATAGTGAAACCCAGCAGGAACTGTCCTGTGGGATAGTAAAACCCAGCAGGAACTGTCCTGCGGGATAGTGAAACCCAGCAGGAACTGTCCTGTGGGATAGTGAAACCCAGCAGGAACTGTCCTGTGGGATAGTGAAACCCAGCAGGAACTGTTCTGTGGGATAGTGAAATCCAGCAGGAACTGTCCTGTGGGACAGTGAAACCCAGCAGGAACTGTCCTGTGGGATAGTAAAACCCAGCAGGAACTGTCCTGCGGGATAGTGAAACCCAGCAGGAACTATTCTGTGGGATAGTGAAACCCAGCAGGAACTGTCCTGTGGGATAGTGAAACCCAGCAGGAACTGTTCTGTGGAATAGTGAAACCCAGCAGGAAATGTCCTGTGGGATAGTGAAACCCAGCAGGAACTGTCCTGTGGGATAGTGAAACCCAGCAGGAACTGTCCTGTGGGATAGTGAAACCCAGCAGGAACTGTCCTGTGGGATAGTGAAACCCAGCAGGAACTGTCCTGTGGGATAGTGAAACCCAGCAGGAATGTCCTGTGGGATAGTGAAACCCAGCAGGCACTGTCCTGCGGGATAGTGAAACCCAGCAGGAACTGTCCTGCGGGATAGTGAAACCCAGCAGGAACTATTCTGTGGGATAGTGAAACCCAGCAGGAACTGTCCTGTGGGATAGTGAAACCCAGCAGGAACTGTTCTGTGGAATAGTGAAACCCAGCAGGAAATGTCCTGTGGGATAGTGAAACCCAGCAGGAACTGTCCTGTGGGATAGTGAAACCCAGCAGGAACTGTCCTGTGGGATAGTGAAACCCAGCAGGAACTGTCCTGTGGGATAGTGAAACCCAGCAGGAATGTCCTGTGGGATAGTGAAACCCAGCAGGAACTGTCCTGTGGGATAGTGAAACCCAGCAGGAACTGTTCTGTGGGACAGTGAAACCCAGCAGGAACTGTCCTGCGAGATAGTGAAACCCAGCAGGAACTGTCCAATCCCTGGATGTCCCAAGAACTGTAGTTTGCAAGGCTGGTATGGAGTTAGTAACGGCACCTTATTCCATCAGCTCCAAATTGTCTGGGAATCGGGGGAAAGGGCTGATAGCCAGTGCTACATCATCACTTCACTGTCCATGAACAGATAATGTTCAACATCAAATTGACACCAGCAGTTTGGCTTTGATATGTGACTGTCAGTGTAAGTGGTAGAATACTCCGCAGTGATCAGAAATACTCTCTTGGTTCTACATCATAAGCATCAGTAATTTTTGTTTGGAGCTTTCTGTATAACTGTCTGCTTTATAAAGGAGCCATACTTAGTCAGGTTAACTAAACCCAGTGACGGTTTTCATTCGGGTTTACATGCTATCTCCAACATACCTTCCTCAGCACCGCAACTTGCAAATAGGAGTTTGTTTTCTCTGCAATGATTTTGATTTCATCCTCCAGCTTTGATGGTGGTATCGCCTCACCCGTGGGGGATTTCACAGCCTTTCGCTCCAGTTGCAGAGACAAGCCTGCCTCTGATGTGTTTGCAGTTTCAGCCAATCTTCCAAACTCACTGAGCTGTACGGACGGCTTCTTGCGTTTCTTGCTGGAAGCGTGCTCTTCCTTGAATGCTGAAAGTTTTTCCTGGTCATATTGGAACAACTTCTCGGGCGTTTCATCGGGGTACATACTTGGGATTATTGGAATGGGAAGATGTTGTGAAGGATCGAGCTTGGCCTGTATTGACCTCAACTCCTCAGTTAGCTTGGTGATTTGCTGGACAATATCAAGCTTTGTGTCACGAAGGTTAACGATCCTCCTGCACATTTCAACTTTGCCTTCATGAATCTATAAAAGACGATAAAAAAATATCTCATTAGGTTGTATGGATGTAAGTAGAATACCCCAGAGGGTTGAAGTTTTGCGTGCTGTATAATTTTCCAACCATAGGATGACCCCAGAAGCTGGTGTGCGACATGAGTTGACAAACCTGTCCATTGCGAGCCAGAGATTACAGGTTTCCAACCCCTCAGTCTGACTTCAGAAATACGCCAAATGATGGAAGTGGGGTTGTTGATGAAATTTAAGGGACACGTACAGCTCAGAGCTAAGGACCGACCAAAAACTGTGGTACTACCCACTTATGTAGCACAGTAAGAGAGATATAAAACATACGATTGTCACACTTTCAGACTGTATATTGTATTATGTAAATGGTTCTGTACACATCTCTCCATACACTGTAAATTGTGCACAGAAAAGATGCCCTGAGCCACTTTAGTCACAGCGCCAGCATGTATTTATTTTCCCATGGAATCATCAGCCCCTGCTACAAACTGTTGAGAGATGTGGTGAGTCTAGAGCTGCTACAGTCCGCTAAAAGGGAACTCAACAGGTTCTTGTTATGGGCGTAAGTTGTCACTTAGTTGAGACTGATGGTGAGTAACGGGCAACCAATGTCGCCTGGAACTTGCTGTAGTCCAAGAGGAATCTCAGAGTTTTTCTTGAACGGGCCACAGATTTGTTCCTCTGTATTTTGCCTCTCCTACGAGCAGGCATTCCTGGGTGGGGGTTGAACAGTGCCTGAGTTTGCAATGTCGACTGGATGGGACAGAGTTGATGGGCTCGATTTTGTCATGGGGCGGGCTGGGGTCGTGTCAAAAGATTGGCAGTCTGCAGAAGACGCAAGGCTTGTTGCAGACCTTAAATGCAGCAGCAATGATGATGTCATCGGAGGTGAGTTTCAGACTGGGCCATGGGTTCCCACAGGCTGGAACTCAATTGCCCACTTAAGTTAAAATCGCATCATTCTCCCACATCGATTTAGAATCGGGTGGCTAACACGAAATGCGGATTACACGACCCCAGCCCGCCCCAGTAACCAAATCGAGCCCTATGACTGTATAAACACGGTTGACTTCCTGCAGCCCAGTGTGTGTGAGTAATTGGTTAATTCATTAAACCAGGATGTTCAGGCAGTTTTCAGGGTATCGGACAGATGCCCTACTGCATACTGTTCCCATCTAGTACATGCAAGGGGAACTTACCAATTCCATACTTCTCAAAAGGAACATGGGTCACAGATTTGGGACTCCAACCCATGTAGAAGAGGTGAACATACATGATCCACGGCAAATTCTATGTAAGTACATACCAGCTCCTCGAGGTGAATAAGCTGGTTCCTTTTTTTCTCTGCGTTAATACGCAGATGTTCCGGTACGGTGTAGTCAGCAGCTGTTTTCAACTTGAAATCTCCCATGTTCTCCTGAGCTTCTTTGATCGCTGCCACATCATTTGGATCTTCATAGTTATCGTCGGGTCTGCTCGAGTAACTACAGGAAACAGAAGGACAATGTGAAGAATTCTGTGGTGCTTCTGTTGTAGACATGGTGCTCTGTCCTCTGACCCCCGACCATAAGAACATGGGAACAGGAGGAGGC
The DNA here is from genome assembly GCF_052327205.1 of Somniosus microcephalus. Lineage (NCBI taxonomy): Eukaryota > Metazoa > Chordata > Chondrichthyes > Squaliformes > Somniosidae > Somniosus > Somniosus microcephalus. Next base: position 2,561,851 of record NC_141000.1, on the reverse strand, counting down.
CATTCAGCCCCTTTAGCCTGTTCCGCCATTCAACAATATCATGGCTGATCTGTACCTCAGCTCCATTTACCCATTCCGTAATCCTTAATACCCTTGCCAAACAAATATCTATCAAAATCACCATACAGGGTGAAATAACTAAAGTTACAGAACAGCTAGGATTTGGGTGTGATGCAGGCCCCATCTATAATAAGCACTCCAGAGAAACTAAGCTGAGACTTCCAGTGATCCCTTGCTACAGTCGTTACCTCATTGCTGTTTGTGGGACCAAATCAGCTGCTGTGTTTCCCTACATTACAACAGTGACTACACTTCACTAATAACTCGTTGGCTGCAAAGTGCTATGGGATGTCCTGTGGATGTGAAAGACGCTATATAAATGCAATTTTTTTTTCTGTTTCTTTGGACAACAGCTTACATTTATATAGCGCCTTTAATGCAGTAAAACGCCTCAAGGTGCTTCACAGGAGCGTTATCAAAGATTGATACTGAGCCAAAGGAGACATTAGGACAGGTGACCAACAGCCTGGTCAAGGAGGTAGATTTTAAGCAGCGTCTTAAAGGAGGAAAGAGGCAGAGTATCTTGGGAGAGAATTCCAGAGCTTAGGGCCTAGACAGCTGAAGGCACGTCGCCAATGGTGAGGCGAAGGAAGTCGGAAATGCACAAGAAGCCAGAGTTTGAGGAATGTAGAGATTCTGGAGGATTGTAGGGCTGGAAGAGGTTACAGAGATAGGGAGAGGTGAGGCCATGGAGGGATTGGAACACAAGGATGAGAATTTTAATTAAGGCGTTGGTGAACTGGGAGCCAATGTAGGCCAGCAAGCACAGCGGTGATGGGTGACCGGGACTTGGTGCGGGCAGCAGAGTTTTGGATGAGCTCAAGTTTATGGAAGGTGAAAGCTGGACACACACAAGCTTAGTTTCAGGAATAACAACAGAAAATGCTGGAAACACTCAGCAGGCCAGGGCAGCATCCGTAGGGAGAGAAACAGAGTTAACGTTTCAGGTCGAAGACCCTTCGTCAGACTTCAGCTGATTGAAAACTCTTTTGCCCGTCACCACACAGAATTTAACCCAGCACTCAGCTTCGACACAGAAACACAGCAAGTCTATTGCAAAGTTCAAACTAGCCGGTGTGCTCAAAGGGAGTTGTTGACAGTAACAATGGGCTCGTGTGACCAACTCCTCCAAACCAAATGGACATCAGATGTGAGGGCAGAGGTCCTCTGGTCATTGTGTATAGCAACACCATAAATATGTTTGTGAGGATTTCCTTGTCTTCCCATCTCTCACAGTCACATTATAAAAGATCAGATCCACTAGAAATAGTGAGCAAAGGGAAGCTCCATGGATGCATCCACAATGTTGCTGCAAAGGCTGCTAGACTGCACTGGGGTGGGAGGAATCTCTGTCCATTGCCACGATCCAGCCTGTCGCATCTTCTGGGGTCAGCCTCGTTTGCTTCATTCTGGGTGGGCTCCTGGCAGTAATATTCCCACCACTGGGATCTCGCCACTGGCCTGGGGGAAGAGGAGAGGACTGAGGCAATGGCAGAGAAACTCAAAACTGCTATAGGATTTGAACTGCCGCTACAGCTTAAAGGGGCATGCCAGGAAATGTAAACGTTTCGGGAAGCCATGTCTGCAAGTGAAGTTTCAATAACGGCGCTCAAAGCATACTCAGACTCACTGATGGACAAACATCCAGCACAAATAAGTCAGAGGAGGGACCAAATATTTGTGACAGGGTGCAGGCATCCATCCAGAGGGAGGTGGCTACCTCCAGAACGGTGCCAGAAAAAAGATTCAGTTACCTCACCAGGGTAGCCCAGGTAAGAGGCTGTGGGACCTTGTAAGAAAGCAGTGTAATAAGCATGCTTTACAACTTCCCCTCAGCCAACATTCGACCATCACTGTACGGGACATCCTGCAGAACCCTTCACACCCCCTTCCTTCTCCTCCCCCCATGTTGCCCTTCCCTCACAGCTTGCCAGAATGACTGCCCTGCGAGTCTCACCTGAGCACTTGCTCCAAGTGCCAGTTCTCAGCTCCATGGTTTGCCTGCTGCTAGTTGCATGAGATTACATGTCATGGCAGACAGCGGGCATTCATACCGTTCACTTTCTCCTTGAAGCAGAAAGCAGATCCTTATCAAAAGGTAGAGAATGGCTGTGGGTGGCCCCCTCTCCCCCCACCCCAGTATTCAGCCTGTAACCACTTGCACTGCTGGGTGGGTAGGCAGGCAGAGAGCCGAGGGAGTGGGAGACAGGGAAGGAGGAAGGCAGGTGCCAAGCTGCAGGTTGGTCATAACATTCACCTTCTCTGCCTTGGTGTGCAGCACACAGAATTTGTCATTCAGATACATCAGCAAACTCTCATGGCCTTCAGTACAAGAGTGATTGACCTACATTACAACAGTGACTACACTTCCAAAGTACTGCATTGGTTGCGACGCACTTTGGGATGTCCTGAGGTCGTGAAAGGTGCTATAGAAATGAAAGTCTTTCTTTTGTATGGACAATCAAAAGGGAATTGTACATAGGAACAGGAGTAAGCCATTCAGCCCTCGAGCCTATTCTGCCATTCAATTAGATAATGACTGATCTGAACCTCAACCTCATTTACCCACTCCATATCCCTTGATAAGTCTGTCGATCTCAGTCTTGATAATTTCAATTGACCCTCAGCATCCACAGCCTTTTGGAGTGCAAGTTGTAGATTTCCACTACCGTTTGTGTGTGACAAATTGTACTGCTCACTCGCGGTTGCCTCTATTCTTCTTACTGTTTCCTAGATGGTTCACTGCAAGAAGCAGAGGAGGAGCAGGACGAGGAGCCTGCCGCACGTGTGGGCAATCTTTCTTCACATACACAATCAGTCTCACTTTCCCTACCATGAGACAGCCCAGAGACATTCAACCAGGGCACTGCATAGTGAGCCAGAGGGGCAGGGCACTGAGCACAAATGGGCCAGAGGAGCTGGAGACAGAGCGTAAGGAGGTGGACGCTGATGACCAAAGGGTCATGAGACGTCTGCTCTCGGGGAAGGACTCTGATCTCAGCTTTTAAAAGGATGCTATCAGAGCATATGTGTAGACACTGGGGGTGGTCTGAGAACCAGTCTCATATGCCAGATACACAGCGGGTGCGTGCAACCCATTATTGCGACATCATGATGGATGTGAGTTCAGCTCTGGAATCTACCCTGGAAGTGTGGCAGCTCCATCTGCAGTGGAGGCCCGAAGGACAGTCGCAGCTTCTTTCGTGTATACTCAGGGTGAGGGCACCAGATTACAGACGGCTGTCTCTAGCTGATGAATTTGAAATACTAATTTCTCTGCCCCCAATAATATTCAAATGTGCCCAGGGGATGGAAAAGCCCCAGAGTCATTTCAATGATATCCTCCTCTGCACCCCAACAACAGAGCACTGCCGTGTGTGGTGAGAAAGGATAACGCAAAGAGCACCTGAAATACATTAAGAACAAAAATGATGCTCGATATACATGTACAGGCAATGCCATTAAATCATCCATCACTAATCATTTAATATCACTGACTATTGAATGTTTAAAAAGGAGTCAACTATATTCAATTCAATCACTACAACAACACCACCAACTCCAATTCATATCCTGCCTTTAATGTAGTAAAACGTCCCAACATGAGCCACATAAGGAGATATTATGATAGATGACCAAAAGCTTGGTCAAAAAGATAAGTTTTAAGGAGCGTCTCAAAGGGGGATAGAGAGGAGGGAATTCCAGAGTTTAGGGCCTCGGCAGTTGAAGGCCAATGATGGAGCGACGGAAATTGGGGATGCACATCGATTACATGCACATATATATAATTAGAATATGGCATCAGTAAGCTGGGTAAAGTTTTCACTCTTGTTTACTTTACTTTCCTCACTGAAAACCAACAACATTTGAATAGTTAAAAGAAATAAAACATCACTCACAGCTCTTGCCATTCCTTTTTCCTCTGGTCAATCTTGGCTTTTGCTTTATCTGCTTTACTGATCAGATTCTGCAATCTTTCAGCTTGTCTTAATCCAACATTCATCTTTGCTTGTTGGTGTTGTGAACCTCGCAACAGTTCAACGTCTATGTCCTGTTCCGCAGTCAAATCCTTATCAATGCCTAAAGAGAGTAGAGCAACAATGAATCAGACAAAGAGTCGGAACTATCCATTCCCCGTCACTAGAAGTTGCCACACAAACCTCAACATTAAACACGGGAGGCCATTAACAGCGGGTCACAGGGCCTGCAGTAGTAACCTTGGCCCATCAAAAGGGCAGACTATGAGGTAACATGGCAACCTTTGGCTCCGAACAAGAGGGTTGCTCCAGAAACACAGTAAAGATGGACGTCTTCCCTGCTCCATCCAAACCGCAGCTGATCAGTGCTGCATTAACTGCAGACTAGAAGTCAGCAAAAAAAAAGTGACATTGGAACAGGCTCTGGGACAGAAGTGGTCTGCACAGGATAGACGTGCTTGACCGAGACAAGGCTGAGACTAGAGTCCTCACTGGGACAGTAATTCGTGCAATAGCGGGAGGGAGTTGAAACAAGAGGAAGGGGAAAACAAAGAAGCAGAAAGGAAATCAAAGGATTAAGGGGTAAGAAAGATTAAAAGAAAAACAGAGGCAGGTTTGAATAGTTTGTATGAAGTATTGCAAATTGAATTGGTGAGCTAGAGGTACAAATTGCTATGGGGGGTTATGATATAATTAATTAATGGGGCATGGTTTCAGCTGAAGTAGGATGGGACACTGAACATTCCTGGTTGCAAAATATTCAGGAAGGAAAGGGTAGGAAAAAAGGCAAGCGAGATGGCAGTGTTATCAAATACTCCACTCATAGCACTAGAATGTAAGGATGATAAAGGAGCTGGTGCAAAGCTACATCTATGTGGTTAGAGTTAAGGAATCTCTATTGGGAGTATATTATAGACCACCAAACAGGGGGAAAGAGACAGAGGAAAAGATATGTGGACAAGTTAAAGAAAATTGCAGGAACAACAGGGCCATGATAATGGGCGACTTTAATTATCTAGAGATAGACTGGGGCAATAGGAAAAGGAAACAGGAACAGGAGGACACCAGTCATCCCCTTGATCCTGTCCCGCCATTCAATGAGATCATGGCTGATCTGCGACCTAACTCCATCTTCCTGCCTTTGGCCCATATCCCGTAATACCTTTGGTTAACAAAAAGCAATCAATCTCCGATTTAAAATTAAAATTTGATCTAGCATCAACTGCTGTTTGCGGAAGAGAATTCCAAACTTCTACCAGCAAGAATGTAATGACTGGGGCAAAGAAGTTGTTAGAGGATGGGTTTTCTTACTTATAAGTTACTCCTCAAAATAATAGGGTTCACAGCATTACAGATAGACATTCAAAGATTTATTAAGCTTTATGATAATAACTATTAGTGACAATAATTAAACATACACTTAACAGCAGCACTTGTGGCAAAGCCTTGCGAGTTTACCAGAGAATTTCACAGACGTTAACAGTTTTGAGCTTGAAAGAATTTTCAAGGCTGATCAGGTCTCACCCACTCTTTTATATTCTTTTCTTTCAGTCCTGTTATGTCTCAGCATTACCTCATCCTCCTTTCATAGCCCTTTATCAATAACGTTTTGCAACTCCTTAACTTTGGTATAGTTTAAACTCCGTCAATCAAATCATTAGGCTGAAGACAGTTACAGAAATTCATGAACTATCAAAGGCTTCCCGATAAACTTTTCCATCACCCTAGGCAGTATGGCCTAGAAATTCAGTTGCGTTCGCCAGCCGTTAGCGCCTTAGGAGGAGTAGATCTCGAGCGCTAGGCACTTAGCGGCCGGGCGCAGGACGATCTGCGCCTACGCCCAACTTCAGTAGACATTTAGCGCCGGCGCAAAGTGTTTGCGTGCGCTCAGCTGCGCGCGCAACTTATGACGTCATTTCGTCGTGCAAAGCCCTTTGTGCGCCCCAAACCGGAACTTCAGTCGCGCCCGCCCAATGTGGGTGTGGCGGTGCTAAGAACTGTGAAGTGGAACGCAGCAGAGGCCCTGCGGGCCTCGGGGAGCGCTAATTAAAGGGCACTTACACTGAACTATAAAGGCCAGCCATTTTGCTGCAATGACTTTTCTGCAACGGATTTCTGGACAGAGACCAAGGAAGAGACCTTACTGATTTGGCCCAACATAGGAGAGGTATTTTTGGCTTCTGGCCAGAGCTTGGAAATTTGCCTCATTGTGATTTCATTGTTTGCCAGTATATTATGGGGGCTGCATGGGGTTCCAACCCTCAGTTCCAGCATTATGTGCGAAGGGCTCGCAGACGCTGTGTGAGAGGGGCAGCCATGCCTAGACGCAGAGGGGGCATCAGGCGTCGGCAACGTAGGCCTTACCCACTCAGGGAATACCGCCAGCAGGTGTCCTATCTCACCATGACTGCCGCGCAGTGTGTTAAGAGGCTGCGCTTCAGAAGGGAGGTGGTTGCAGAGATCTGCCAGCTGCTTCACAGAGATCTGCGTCCACAGCTGATGTGCAGGACGTCTCTGTCGGTGGAAGTGAAGGTCACGGTGGCTCTGAACTTTTATGCAAGCGGCTCCTTCCAAGCCGCTGCTGGGGACATAGCTAACATATCCCAGTTCGCCGTGCATCGCTGCATCCGGCAGGTCACCGATGCCCTTTTCACAAGGAGACACCAATTCATCTCCTTCCCCATGACCCTAGAGAGGCAGGAGCAGCGTGCAGTCGGATTTGCGAGGATCGCCGACTTCCCCATGGTGCAGGGCGCCATTGACTGCACGCATGTGGCTTTGCGGGCACCTATCGACAATGCCGAGGATTACCGCAACCGGAAGGGCTACCATTCCCTCAATGTACAGCTGGTGTGTGACCACAGGCAGCGCATCCTAGCTGTCAATGCCCGCTTTCCAGGCAGCAGCCACGATGCATTTATCCTGCGCCAGACTACTGTGGCTGACATGTTCCAGGCACAGCCTCCCCCAAGAGGATGGCTTATCGGGGACAAAGGCTATCCTTTGTGTACATGGCTCATGACCCCGCTCCGCGCGCCCAGGACCCCTGCTGAGGAGGCATACAACGAAAGCCATCAAGCCACAAGGAACATCATAGAGCAAACGATTGGCGTCCTCAAGCAACGGTTCCGCTGCCTGGATCGCTCCGGCGGATCTCTGCAGTATTCGCCGGATAGAGTCTCCCAGTTCGTCGTCGTTTGCTGCATGCTGCACAACCTGGCTATCCGCAGGACTCAGGCACTGCCACCTCACGTTGGACCACCACCTCAGGAGGACGAGCAGGAGGACCATGAGGAGGAGGAGGAGGAGGAGGAGTACCAGCCCAGGAGGGAGCCACAAGGTCCAAGGGCCGTCCGTCGGCGGCTTATTGAACGACACTTCTAGGCCCCCTGTCAGGGAATGGCTTGTGGCAATGAAGGCACATGAATGCAGCCGCTCCGCAAGCCCTCAGCCGGTTAACGCAACAACCACTTGAAACATCACACATGGACAAGCTGAATAAAGAAAAAGCTTTATTGAACAAACTCAGGGCCCTTCCCACATGAAACCCAAAAACAGACAACACCCCCAAAAAACAGTCAAAAACATATCTCACTCCCACAACCTGGGGAGGAATAACAAAACTTGTCCATCCAAATGGCCTTCATCCTCGGCCTTACCAAAAGAACCCCCCCCCATAGACAACACAACCACCCCCATATAAAAAAACATTTGCCAACACACTCTACTTTGTGTGCCGAGAGGGCGAGTCCTTGTCCAGCCTTTTCCGGCCCCTGGCCGACCTGCTGCTCCGCCTCAACCTGGGCCCTGTGGGTGCTGCAAGGCTGGGGGAAGGCTCCTGAGGGGCACATTGCGTGACGGCAGATGCCCTTGGGGGTCGGCCTAGACGAGCTCTGGCCCTCGAGGGGCCGGCTGCTGACTGCTGCAGCTGTGGCTGGGCAGCATCAGTCTCTCCAGCAGCTCGTGGCAGCTTCGCTGGGGGAGTGGCAGTGGCGGTTGCAGCAATGGGGGCAAGCTGGCTGATGCCAGGCGCTCGCTGCTCGCCTGAGACACTGGCACTCGGCCGGGCTGGCACTGCAGCAAGCGCAGCAATCTGGTGAAGGCCAGACCGCTGTGCTGCTGCAGCGCGGCGGGTGCCCTGGCGATGCCTGCCTGACACAGCGAGTGTGGCAGCAGTGAGTGCCCGTACTGCCCTGGTCTGTGCCCTGAAGTCGTCCCGACTCGCGTCCTGTGCTGCCCTGAATTCGGCCCGACTCGCGTCCTGTGCTGCCCTCAATTCGGCCCGACTTGCGTCCTGTGCTGCCCCGAATTGTTCGAGACCCCTGGCCTGTGCTGCCGCGAGTTGTTCGAAACCCCTGGCCTGTGAGGCCCCGAAATCGAACACACTATGAGCCAGGGACTCGATGGCCTCAGGCAACCGTGCCACAACCCCCATGAATTCGGTGTGCCGACGATCCGCGTCCGCGGACATTTGATCAAGGAGGCGCACCTCCTGGGCGAGGACCGACTCCGGACTGGAGGCCGGACTCTCCCTCTGGGGAGAAGGCCGCCGAGCTGGCCGACCCTTCCCGCGTGGCTGGACGCCACTGGGCCCAGCAACTACACTCCCCTGCAACACTTCCCCCCTCTGGGGAGAAGGCAGCCGAGCTGCCCGACCCTTCCCGCGTGGCTGGACGCCACTGGGCACAGGAGCTACACTCCCCTGCAACACTTGCCCCCTCTGGGGAGAAGGCAGCCGAGCTGCCTGACCCTTCCCGCGTGGCTGGATGCCACTGGGCACAGGAGCTACACCCCCCTGCAACACTTCCCCCTGGCTCTCCTCCAGGGAAGACGTGTCCCCTCCATTGCCATCCCCTGGCGCGGATGAGGGTTCCCCCGATGGGCCGCCTTCCTCTTGCTCCTCCTCGTCCTCCTCTTCCGAGGGGCTGACACTCGCAGCTTCAGGGACCTCCTCCTCACCAGCTGAAAGCAGGAAGGCACAAGAGTAGCTTTAGAGTGAGGACAGGGCGTCAGCGAGGGAGGCATGAGTGGTGGCATTCTGCGCATTGGTCGGACAGTGGCAAAGGATGTAGATCTGAAGTGCAAGGGGAACGAGAGAGGTCCAAAAGGTCATGTCCTTACCATTGGGGCCCAGCACAGGGTCGGCATCTCCACATGCAACGGGGCCAATCAGCCGGCCACCCATGAGTCGACCCACGCGCTCCTCCAGGTCACTGAGCTGCTGGAACTGGGGACGGCCTCCCCCGGTGACAGTCCGGCTCTTCAGATTCTGGGCCAGCTTGGCCTGCAAGAGAAAGGACGGCCTCTAAGTACAGTGTGGTGCCCTGTTGTTGTGTGCACTGCCTCCCATGGTCGAATAGCTTGGCCGGTGTGGTGCCCTGTTGTTGTGTGCACTGCCTCCCATGGTCGAATAGCTTGGCCAGTGTGGTGCCCTGTTGTTGTGTGCACTGCCTCCCATGGTCAAATAGCTTGGCCAGTGTGTAAAGTGCAGAAAGTGCAATTGATGTTCATGCCAGTGCCATAGCTGCTGGATGAGGGCTGGCCATTAGGCCTTTGAGGTCCCTTTGCCCATAATGTGAGGTGCACATGCAAGGATGAGGAGGACACTGGAAAGGGTACTCACCCTGACAATCCGAGTGAGGTCGTTAAACTTTTTCCGGCATTGGACACCAGTCCTGGGGACATCGCAGGTGGCTGTGACCCTCTGGGCGATATCCCTCCAGGCTCTCCTGTACACCCTGGTGGGAGGCTTCTTGCCACTGTCCAGGAACAAGATATGGCTTCTCCTCTCCAAAGCCCTAACCAGCACCTTTAAATCATGGGCAGAGAAGCGCTGCGCTCGCTCACGGGCCCTCTGCATCCTTCCTGGCGCTATTTCTCTCCAGCAGCAGTGTTTAGGCCTAGCTGGAGGGCTGCAGTATCCAGGGCGTGGCAGCAGACCAAGTCGACCCTTCCCCCTTTAAGAGCTGGCCGGCGCCAGGGTGTCTGCTGTCAATCAAAACATGACCGCACCTGCGCTGCGCCCGGCCTCGGCGGTATCAGTCTGCACCGCCGGCTTAGCGCCTAAAGATAGCCGTGCATCGCCAGTTTTAGTGCTCGAGCAAACTCCTTGGCCAAAGCTACTGAATATCGGCGAAGTGGCCTCCACTTTCCGGCGGACGCAAACTTTAGCGGCCGCCCGACTTTACCGCCCCAAAAGTGGCTATACTGAATTTCTAGGCCTATATGTCTAATTAATACAACCCTTTCCTGCCACCTTCAACTTTACAGACACCTAACCATCATAAAAATATAACACCTCTCCTGCATCTCTATGAAGTTGAAAGACGAATAGCCTACAAGATGCCATGTTGTCTACACACCCACTTGCACCTACAAACTCCCTTGGTTATGTTACAGAATCTATCCATGTTAGAGGGATAATCAAGCTGCTAGCGAGACCAGCTACAATTGAAAAGTTAAAGGGCACAGTTAACATAAAGAAATTAATATAAAGAGAAATCAATAGCAGTCTCATCTGATTAACCCTTTGCTAGCAAAGCAGAGGTGGTTTCTACAATGTGTCCATGATGCTTATCTAGATCAGCCTGTTCTTGGTCCAGCAAGAACGGAGACAGTGCTGAACCTAGTGCCAGGAAATCAAGTGAGGCAAGGAGGCAATGCAAGGACAGGGGAACATTTAGGAAACAGCGACCATAACAATCAGTTGTGATATAAAAATTGAAAAGGAGAGGTGCTGTAAAATTCCGATTCAAATTGCTAACTATAGGATGTGCGCGGTGCAATAAACTACTTTTGCTTTGTAAATTGGTTACAGTGAGTTTTTGATGTTTTTTTCTTTTCTTTGTAACAACTTCTATCACAGGACACTGCGAAATAAGTCAAGCTCAACTTTAAACCAGAGTCTGGAGATAAGCACCGATTGTTTGTGACCAATAGTTACATTTCTGAGCCGATTCAAAGAATTCTATCCAAAAGGGTGTAGCAGACTGAGTGCCGCAGCAGGGCAGATGGACCATCATTTCATTTCCCCAGGCAGTTGAGAAAAAAGACAAGATAAGTAGCTGACAAATGTACAGGTGTCTCTGGCCCTGGGAAGGACTCTACCTGATCCTTTGCTTTCCTTATAAAGGTCATCTATGCTTCTCTGGCCAGACTGCAGCAGGCTCCTCCTCAGCATGTCAGTCTTCAACTGGTAATACTTCTCAGACAAAGATGTTACCCGGTATGTTGACACCTTGTGATCACTTTCGAAACAATGCACAACGACCGTGTCAAACTCTACGGCGTTTCGAAACCTGTGGACACATCAACAGCTAACTTGGCAATTATTTTTTATTGATGTATCTATCTGTGTCTTATTAAGAATCTAACTTCTACGTGCACAACTTGACTTCCTGTCGTCATGTTTTTGTTACACATTTTTGGTCTGGATTTTCCTTAAGCACGCTGCCTATTTTTGGGCTGTGTAGAGGCGGTCTGATAAGCAAAACAAGCGGGGTGGGGGTGGCTGCAGCAGTTTCCCTCCCGTGACCCTTACTGTGATCTTGTTCAGTCTGCTGGCGAGGGGGAGCCACAGCCAAACGTGCTCCAAGATTTCCCTGGAGTTCCATCCACTTACCGTGTACAGGTGGTGAAGCGGAGGTTGCATTTTGCCACACAGGTAGGAGGAGATTGGGAAGGTGAAAGATCATACAGGAGTGATACTGCAACACTGTTTTAGCTGGGAGCCACTTTCACTTCTTTGAAGTGGCTGCATCCGAGGTTTTTCTGTAAAACTTGCTGAGAATTTAAAGGGACCTTTGCATAGTGAAATACTGGACTTCCCTCTGGGGATTGCATTGTTTCTGTGCTTTGAGGCGTCACGCATGCAGGTAACTCCCGACACAGGTGTCTGCGTCATAGGGTTCAGGTCACAGAGCTCCGACCTGGATTTTTCCATTGGCAGTGTCTGAGAAGGCTGCGTTTTCCCTCTGACACCATGACGGATATATGCCAGCTGTTGGAACCTAACTCACAACCTCTTTCCATCCAGGGTACTGCCTTGTCTGTGGCTATGAAGGTGACAAAAGCACCTTTATCAACTGAGTGCTTCTGGGCAGAAGGACGGAGGGGATGGTGCCCATCAACCAGCATCCACCAAAACAAATGATCTCATTGCTGTTTGTGGGACCTTTGCTGTGTAAATTAGCTGCTGCATTTGCCAATATTACAACAGGAGCTATACTTCAAATGGAATACACTGGCTGCGAAGTACTCTGGGAGTGGAAAGCAGTATATAAATGCAAGTCCTTTCTTTTTCTTACTCTAATACTGTTACTATAATGTTACTGAATTCTGTTGTTATAATACTGCTACTTTATACTGTTATTGCAACAAATAGGAACAGGATTTAGCTCCTTGAGCCTGTTCCGCCATTCAATGAGATCATGGCGGCCCAAGACCTAACTCCATATACCCGCCTTTGCCCCATATCCCTTAATACCTCTGGTTAATAGAAATCTATCAATCTCCGATTTAAAATTAACAACTGATCTAGCATCAACTGTCACTTGCAGAAGAGAGTTCCAAACTTCTCCCACCCTTTGTGTGTAGAAGTGTTTCCTAACTTCACTCCTGAAAGGTCTGGCTCTAATTTTTAGACTCTGCCCCCAGTCCTAGACTCCCCATCCAGCAGAAATAGTTTCTCTCTATCTACCCTATCCGTTCCACTTACTATCTTGAAAACTTCAATCAAATCACCCCTTCACCTTCTAAATTCTAGGGAATACAACCCTAGTTTGTGTAATCTCTCCTCGTAATTTAACCCTTGGAGTCCGGGTACCATTCCGGTAAATCTGCACTGCACTCCCTCCAAGGCCAATATATCCTTCCTAAGGTGTGGTTCCCAGAACTGAACATAGTACTTTAGGTGTGGTATAACCAGGGCTTTGTAAAGCTGTAGCATGACTTCTACCCTTGTAGTCTAGTCCTTTAGATATAAAGCCCAGCATTTCATTAGCCTTTTTGATTATTTTTTGTCCATGACATTGTAATGATCTATGTACATGGATCAGCCATGATCTTATTGAATGGCGGAGCAGGCTCGAGGGGCCGTGTGGCGGAGCGGGCTCGAGGGGCCGTGTGGCGGAGCAGGCTCGAGGGGCCGTATGGCGGAACAGGCTCGAGGGGCCTTGTGGCGGAGCAGGCTCGAGGGGCCGTGTGGTGGAGCAGGCTCGAGGGGCCGTGTGGCGGAGCGGGCTCGAGGGGCCGTGTGGTGGAGCAGGCTCGAGTGGCCGTGTGGCGGAGCGGGCTCGAGGGGCCGTGTGGCGGAGCGGGCTCGAGGGGCCGTATTGCCGACTCCTGCTCCTATTTCTTATGTTCTTATGGACCCCTAAGTCTCTGGATCTCCAATGTTTCTATCTTTTCACCATTTAGAAAGTACTCTGACCTATCCTTTTTTGTTCCAAAGTGGATGACCTCACAGTTGCCTACATTGAAATCCATTTGTCACAGTTTTGTCCATTCACTTAATCTATTAACATCTCTTTGTAATTTTATGCTTCCATCTACACTGCTTACAATGCCGCCTATCTTTGTGTCATCGGCAAACTTTGATGTGTGGATTTCTATCCTGTCATCTAAGTCATTAATAAATACTGTGAATAGTTGAGGCCCCAACACAGCGGGTCACCACTAGTCACCTCCTGCCAATTTGAATAGCTGCCCATTATCCTTACACTCTGTCTCCTGCCACTCAGCCAATCTCCTAACCAAGTCAGTAATTTGCCCTCAATTCCATGAGCTTCAACTTTAGCTAACAATCCCTTATGAGGGACTTTATCGAATGCCTTCTGGAAGTCCATATAAATAACACCCATTGACCAGATGGTTTCCATCCCAGGGTTTTAAAGGAAGTAGGTGAGAACATTGCAGATGCCCCAACTATAATCTTCCAAAGTTCTCTCAATAACACTCCTGTCCACGACTTTAGTCACCTCTCCAAAAAATTCAATCAGGTTTGTCAGGCATGACCTACCTTTCACAAATCCATGCTGGCTCTCTCTGATCACCTGAAAATGTTAAAGGTGTTCAGTCACCCTATTCTTAATTATAGACTCTGGTACATTCCCAACAACAGAATTTAGGCTAACTGGTCTATAATTAGCTGGTTTCCCTCTCTCACCTTTATTATTTAGTGGAGTGACGTGCAATTTTCCAATCTAAAGGAACAGTTCCTGAATTGAGAGAACTTTGGAAGATTCTACAGGTTGGACCCCGGTAATCCGGCACCCTCGGGACCAGGCCGGTGCCGGACCATTGAAAATTCCGAACCACTGAAGGTGTCGAAAGTCACCACAAACACCGCCACCACCTGCTCCCCCTCTTCCTGCTGCTGCCCTCCCTGTGCCGCCGCTGACCCCGCCGCCCACGGGCTGCTCGGGCTTGGGCTCCATCGCTCCGCCGAGCTGTCGGTGATGCTGCGCGGTCCAGGCGCTGATCCTGACCCGGCGGCGGTCCCGGGACCCGAGCCGGACCCATCCCAGGGAGGGAATGTGACAGCAGGACCTTCCTCGTGCCGGACCACTGAAGGTGCCGGACCGTCGGGTGCCGGATTACCGGGTTCAACCTGTAGTTGGGGCATCGGCAATGTTCTCACCTACTTCCTTTAAAGCCCTGGGATGGAAACCATCTGGTCCTGGGGATTTATCACTTTTTAGTGCCATTATTTTCTTCATTACTGTTAATTTGATTATGTTAATTATGGTGAGTTCCAATCCCCGATTCAAAATTAGTTTCCTTGGGATGTCTGGCATACTATCCTCTTCCTCTAATGTAAATACTGATGCAAAGTAATTATTTAACATGTCCGCCATTTCCTTATTTTCATTTACAATATCACCGTTTATCAATTTTCAAGGAGCCCACGTTGCTCTTAACCACCCCCTTTTTCTAATATAATTGTAAAAAAAAGTGTTGATTTTGATTTTGCATTACTCTGATTGTTACACTGTTTTTTGGTAATATGGATATTGTAATATGGGTCCTCTAATAGTTATACAGTTACTCTTATACAAATACTGTAGTTATTGTAATACTATTACTGTGCAATCTCACTAATACTGTTACTGTAATGCTGTTATACTGTTCATATAATACTGCTACTATAATACTGTTTCTCTTATACTGTCACTAATATTGTTTGTTATACTGTATGCTGTTACACTATTGTACTGTTTGTTATACAGTTACTGTTTGCAGTTACGCTGTTACACTGTTATTATACGGTTTGTTACACTGTAATACAGGGCGGGGCTTAACAAGGCCAATCAGGGGAAAATAGCGTCTGTGTGTCGGACGTCGCTGGGGGCGGGACTAGAACCCGGAAGGCAGCAGTCCTGCCCCCAACTCATCTCGGTAAGTAAAATCCAGCCCTAAATCTCTCTCATGATCCCACTTATAATGCGAGCATGTTGACATATTGACTGATAAATTATAGCGTTGTGAAAATTTGGAAACTGATGCTCACATTCAACACTTTACCTGACTTGGAGCTTTTGGAGGCCAATTCGATACTTTTCCTGCTCCCATGCCATTTCTTTATGAACTAACTCAATCCGATCACATATTTGTCTCTCAATCCGTTCTCGAATCTTGGGATCCAGCTCAAAATCCTAAGAAAAGCAAGCATGGAAAATGACAAAAATCAAATAGCTGGGATAAATTGGGAAGATGAGCTGATGACTGGCAAATGGCACTTTATGTGGACAAATGTAAGGTAATGAGACTGAGGAAGGGAAATAAAAATGGGGATATAAATTAAATGGCTCTGGGCTACAGGGCACAACAGAGGAGCGGTATCAGCAGGTATGGAGTGCAAGCCTTGGTTCAGTGTTAATACTTGTGTCTCGGAGTCCAAAGGCTGTGGGTTCAAGCCCCACTCCAGCACCCGAGTTCATAGTCAAGGCTGATGCTTCAGTGCATTACTGAGGGAGTGCTGTGTTTGCAATGAGATGTCTGTCTGTTCCGGTGGGTGTGAAAGATCCCACGGCATTATTGGGGGAAGAGCAGGAAGTTCTACTGGTGTCCCATCCCAACAACCATCCCTCAGTAAATAACTGATTAACTGGTCAAGTGTTTCATTTTATTATTTGTACTTGGGGTGTGGGTAATGCTAGTGAGGCTGCATTTACTTCAAACTCTTGTTGCCCTGAATAAGTGCTAGTAGACCACCTGTGCTGCCTTCCTTTAGGAATTTATGTTAGTTTTCCAGTTAATTCAGGGGTTTGAGTAATTTGGGTCGATTTCCATTGTGTGCCGCCACCTAGTGGATATTTGGTACCTAGCAAGTGCGGTAAAGCACAGTAGAGTGCAGTAAAGCGCAGTAAAGTAAACTACTGTATATCACAGACCTGCAGCTCGACACATGGTCTGGGAAGTTATTTTCTTGTTACGCTCTGGCCTTGGACACTATTTGTCTGTAAGTACTTGAGAATGTTATAGATGATTAGTGTACACTATATTTTGCAGAAAATGTTTAGTTTGTAACCTTTCTCTGTAAGCAAACTTACACAACTAGCCGTGAAGTGCTCGCTCTCTGTCTAGCTGGTTAACTTGTAGCTGTATTTGATGCACTATGTACAGGGCTAATTTAAAGTGAATGTAAGAGAATGCCTTTCAGTTTGCTAAATGTATATTCACAGTAAGCTGTGTTTCCACGTGTTTTGGTAAGTTATGTGCCAAATGTACTGTGTTGCTCAGGCTTACCTAAATTTGTGTATGCATATCAGTTATGTGCTTGTGTACTAATGTGTGCTTCCATTTCTGTATTGTATTTCAGTTTCACAATAAGAATCTTTCAGTAAAGTTTACAAGAAAAGTCAAGCCTTGTGATTTTTATGGGAAGATATCAAGTTGTTAGCTACCTGTCTAGCTCTGCATAGGAACGCGCTGCAAGGGCAGAAAACCACCTCCTTGAATTGCAGCAATCCTTAATGCAGTCCACCTTAGTTAACAGCCTAACTGTGCGTGAACATTTATCCAATAGCGATCATAACATGATCGAGTTCAATGTAGCGTTTGAAAGGGAGAAACACGAAACAGCTATTAAGATTCTAGATTTAGGTAAGGCCGACTTCAACGGGATGAGACAGAGACTGTCCACAGTAAACTGGGCAAATCTGTTAATGAGTAAAACAACAAGATCAGTGGGAGGTGTTCAAAAAAGAACTGAATGTGATACAGAACCAGTTTATACCCCTGAGGGGCAAGAGCTCCACTTGGCAAAGAAAACAGGCATGGATGACAAAAGAGGTAAGGGACAACATAAAACTAAAAGAAAAAGCTTACAAAAATGCAAAAAATAGCACAGATCCTGGCGAATGGGAAAGATACAAAGAACAGCAATGGGTCACAAAACAGATAGTAAGAGTTACAAAAAGGGAGTATGAAAAGAAACTTGCAAGTGGTATCAAAATCAACACAAAGAATGTTTACAATTATATTAGGAAAAGAAGGTAGTCAGGAGCAATGTGGGCTCCTTAAAAACTGAAAGTGGTGATATTGTCAATGATAATAAGGAAATGGCAGACATGTTGAATAATTACTTTGCGTCAGTATTTACGGTAGAGGAAGATCCGGAAATCCCAAGGAAACTAATATTGAATCAGGGACAGGGACTCAATAAAATTAACATAAGTAAAATAACAGTAATGAAGAAAATAATGGTACTGAAGAGTGACAAATCCCCAGGACCAGATGGTTTCCATCCCAAGGTTTTAAATAAGTAGGTGAGCACATTGCAGATGCCCTAACTATAATCTTCCAAAGTTTTCTCGATTCAGGAACCGTTCCTTTAGATTGGAAAATTGTGCATGTCACGCCACTATTTAAGAATGGCAAGAGAGGGAAACCAGGGAATTATAGCCCAGTTAACCTAACATCTGTTGTGGGGAAATTGCTAGATTCTATAATTAAGGATAGGGTGACTGAACACCTCGCAAATTTTCAGTTGATCAGAGAGAGCCAGCATGGATTTGTGAAAGGTAGGCCATGCCTGACAAACCTGATTGCATTTTTTGAGGAGGTAACTAAAGTAGCGGACAGGGGAATGTCTATGGATGTTATTTATCTGGACTTCCAGCAGGCATTTGATAAAGTCCCACATAAGCGACTGTTAACTAAGGTAGAAGCCCGTGGAATTGAGGGCAAATTATTGACCTGGTTTGGAAATTGGCTGAGCGGCAGGAGACAGGTAGTAGGGATAATGGGCAGGTGCTCTAATTGGCAGGATGTGACTAGTGGTGACCCACAGGGATCTGTGTTGGGGCCTCAACTATTCACAGTATTTATTAATGACTTAGACGATGGCATAGAAAGTCATATATCCAAATTTGCCGATGACACAAAGATAGGCGGCATTGTAGGCAGTGTAGATGAAAGCATAAAATTACAGAGGGATATCGACAGATTAAGTGAATGGGCAAAACTGTGGCAAATGGATTTCAATGTAGGCAAATGTGAGGTCATCCACTTTGGACCTAAAAAGGATCGAACAGGGAACTTTCTAAATGGTGAAAAGCTAAAAACAGTGGAGGTCCAAAGAGACTCGGGGGGTCCAGGTACATCGATCATTAAAATGTCATGAACAGGTACAGAAAATAATCAAAAAGGCTAATGGAATGCTGGCCTTTATATCGAGAGGACTAGAATACAAGGGGGTAGAAGTTATGCTGCAGCTGTACAAAACCCTGGTTAGACCACACCTGGAGCACTGGGAGCAGTTCTGGGCACCACACCTTAGGAAGGATATATTGGCCTTGGAGGGAGTGCAGCGCAGGTTTACCAGAATGATACCTGGGCTTCAAGGGTTAAGTTACGAGGAGAGATTACACAAATTAGGGTTGTATACCCTAGAATTTTGAAGGTTAAGGGGTGATCTGATCGAAGTTTTCAAGATATTAAGGGGAACAGATAGGGTAGATAGAGAGAAACTATTTCCGCTGGTGCGGGATTCTAGGACTAGGGGGCAGAGTCTAAAAATTAGAGCCAGACCTTTCAGGAGTGAAATTAGGAAACTCTTCTACACACAAAGGGTGGAAGAAGTTTGGAACTCTCTTCCGCAAATGGCAATTGATGCTAGATCAATTATTAATTTTAAATCTGAGATTGATAGATTTTGTTAACCAAAGGTATTAAGGGATATGGGCCAAAGGCGGGTATATAGAGTTAGGTCGCAGATCAGCCATGATCTCATTAAATGGCGGATCAGGGGCTCAATGGCCTACTCCTGTTCCTAGAACGTACTTATGTACTAATACTGTCACCAACTGCCATTATTCCTTCCGAACCCTCCTGAAAATGCTATAACTAGGAATATTATCTTCCCAGCCCTGTCCAATTCTAGTCTCAATATCATGCCGTCTCCTGTGATCTAATTCCTGCAGCAATATTGCAGTATTTCCATCCTGAAAGGTGGGGGGTCCTACTTATTCTTTCTGGTTTCAGATATTGGGGAACTAGGCACAAGACTGCCACAGCGACAATGACTGTAAATGAAGCTCGATCTGAACAATTTCAGAGCAAGGGAGGCAGCTCTCGAGTCTCTAATCAGCAGATAAATGATTGCACAGGCAATGAATGAACAGAAGTACGCAGCGAGGCCAAAACTGGATCTGCTGCTTCCTGGGTGTGCCCCAATGGGTGTGAATGCCATGTGCCTATTGGCCATGCCCTGTTCCTGCTAATTCCCATCATGGGGCCCAGTAAATTGGTGCTGTCTTCCAGACTGACCCGATGAGCACACTTCCAACACGTAGCACTAGATTTACACTCAGGTATGTCCCCACTTTGCCCCCACCATGCCCAGCAGTAAAGTCAGCCCTATTATATACAGTGCAATTAGTACAATAATGTTATGGTTAAATAATAAACTATTAAAAGCTACCTCTTTCTTGAGCTGGACGTGCTCAGGAAGCTTTGCGTTTTTTGTTTGAAGTTCCCTAAACTCGTCTCGCAGATCATCTAGTTCCCTTCTTTTCTTGGCCTTCTTTTCCTCTGCCAGCTTCATTATTAGGTCCATCTCTGCCTTCTGTTTAGCATTTTCAAGGCTAAATATGATGCAGGATTAAAAAGATAAGTGATAAAATGCAGTAGCTATTCACTTCAAAACATATACAAAAAACAGATGAAGATAAATGATGACTGGTGAAAATCTGCTAGGTGCTGATTGGGCAGTGTTGTGCCAGTGAGTGTTGGCTCGATCACTAATCCCGCCAAGCTCACACATTCAGCCACAGTGCTCTGACGTATCAGCAAGCAGAGGCCAGGCTCCTGCCAGTCTGCAGGGAGACCAACAAAATTCAAAGAAAAAGCATTCCCACAGTGCGACTCACTTCATCCATTGCAAGATTATTTGTGATATAGTTCTACATCTTTCTTGCACATATAGTTGAGATAGGGAATGCAGCAGAACCACAGTACTCTAAAAGTATTGGAGGATTTAAGGAAGAAAGAAAGAGCTTGCATTTCTATAGCTCCTTTCACACAATCTCAGGACGTCCCAAAATGCTTTCCTGCCACTGACGTATTTTTGAAGTGTAGTCACTGATGTAATGTAGGGAAGCGTGGCAGCCAAATTGCACACAGCAAGCTCCCACAAACAGCAATGTGATAATATCTGTTTTAGTAATGTTGGTGGAGGGATAAATATTGGCCAGGACACCGAGGCGAACTTCCTTGCTCTTCTTCGAACATGGCCATGGGATCTTTTACGTCCGCCCATGTCTCATCTGAAAGATGATTTCGATCAATTATTGCAATTGGACAGACACACGGTGAATGGAATTTAACCCGAATACTTCTAACATTTTACACCCGATTTGAATAAATGTGGGCGTTAAGTAATGCTCGCAGAAATGGAAATAAGGGAGGTCAGGCAGCATCTTTGATTGGGTCGCACAGCCCGTTAACGGGGCCGTGCATCCCCCAAAAAATTACAGGGAACATTGGTTGCCACTAAATTGCTGGGGCCCACATGGAGAGGTTGAGTATTTTGCATCAACAAGTTCAGGTTTAAGTAGGTCTCTTTATTCACCTCTATACATCTTCACATCTATATCAGCAAGGTTCTGGTTTTATCTTTATATTTTCTAAATATGAACATACCTGTAGGCATGTGGGTCATCAATATCATCTGCTATTTTATCTTGTGCAAGACCGCTCTGTTGGAAAAAATGAACACATCAGAGCATTTGCCTGACTGCTGGATAGTGTGCAGTTTAACAAGTTGCAACAAATGATGTTGGTGTGTTTGTGTGTGTGAATGTCTGTGAGTGTGCTTGGACTGTGTGCACAGATGAGTATCAAATGTGTGTGCACATGTGTGATAGATGTAAGAGTGTGCTGTGTGTGTGCACAGTGTATAAGTGGAGCGGGGGGATGGGGGCGGGGGAGGGAGTGATCGGGGGCCAGAGGAGCGGGGGAGGGAGTGATCGGGGGCCAGAGGAGCGGGGGAGGGAGTGATCGGGGGCCAGAGGAGCGGGGGAGGGAGTGATCGGGGGCCAGAGGAGCGGGGGAGGGAGTGATCGGGGGCCAGAGGAGCGGGGGAGGGAGTGATCGAGGGCCAGAGGAGCGGGGGAGGGAGTGATTGGGGGCCAGAGGAGCGGGGGGGGGGGGGGGGAGGGACTGATCGGGATCCAGTGGAGCGGGGCGGGGGGGGGGGCCGGAGTGGCTGATCAGAGGGCCGGGGGGCAGGGGCCGTCGGGACCGATCGGTTAAATTTAAAATGCAGGTTAAATCTGAGGAATGCCAGCCTCATTATAATATTTAAATGGGAAACCCGCCTCCTGGGAGTGGGTTGGCTGCCCTCCCCCCCCCCCGCCCCCCCCCCTTCCTGCCTCAGTTAAAACCGAAGGTGAGCAGATTGGGGTCGGGATTCAGACTTTTATCATTTTAACTTCCCACCCGACCTCAATCCACCCATCTTTTTGGGTTAAAATTCCCCCCAGTGAGTGGGCAAAACTGTGTCAGATAAAGTTCAATGTGGGGAAGTGTGAGCTCATCCACTTTGGATGCAAGAAAGATAAATTGGAAATATTTCTTAATGGCCAGAGACTAGGAACTGGAGGAGCGAAGGACTTTGGGAGTCCACGTACACAAATCACTATTAGCTAGTGCAGATATAAAAAGTGCTCAAAAAGGCTAACGGAATGTTGGCCTTTATCCCGAGGAGGTGTCAGCCTAGATTATGGGCTTAAATCTCAGACAACACTGCGCCCAAGAGTCGACAGTGCTGCCAACTGAGGCTCTGTTGAGAAGACGGAGCGCTGGGACGACCTGATAGAAAGGCATTGATGTGCTGGGCCCAATGGTCTACCCCTTGTGATCGGGAATACGTCCTATCACTGAATGTTAAATGTCAGGAGTTTTAGCAGTTTCAGCAACAACAACTTGCATATATATAGCGCCTTTAACGTGGTAAGGTGCTTCACAGGAGCGTTAACGTAGTACAGCTACAACACCGGCATCTAACCGACAAAGTGGAAAATGTCCCAGAGTCATATCTAGCACAAAGGAAGATGGTTGTGATGGTTGGAGGCCAATCATCTCAGCCCCAGGACATCGCTGCAGGAGTTCCTCAGGGCAGTGTCCGAGGCCCAACCATCTTCAGCTGCTTCATCAATGTCCATCATAAGGTCAGAAGTGGGGATGTTCACTGATAACTGCACAGTGTTCAGTTCCAGTCACAACTCCGCAGATAATGAAGCAGTCCATGCCTGCATGCAGCAAGACCTGGACAACATTCAGGCTTGGGCTGATAAGTGGCAAGTAACATTCACGCCACACAAGTGCCAGGCAATGACTATTGCCAACAAGAGAAAGTCTAACCACTGCCCCTTGATATTCAATCGCACTGAATCTCCCACCATCAACATCCTGGGGGGGTCACCATTGACCAGAAACTTAACTGAACCATCCACATAAATACTGTGGCTACAAAAGCATGTCAGAGGCTGGGTATTCTGTGGCGAGTGACTCACCTCCTGACTCCCCAAAGCCTTTCCACCATCTACAAGGCACAAGTAAGGAGTGTGATGGAATACTCCAACAACACTCAAGAAGTTACACACCATCCAAGACAAAGCAGCCCATTTGATTGGCACCCTATCCACCACCTTAAACATTCACTCCCTCCACCACTGGAGCACAGTGGCTGCAGTGTGTACCATCTACAAGATGCACTGCAGTAATTTGCCAAGGCTTCTTTGACAGCACCTCCCAAACCCATGTCCTCTCCCACCTAGAAGGACAAGGGCAGCAGACGCATGGGAACACCACCACCTGCAAGTTCCCCTTCAAGTCACACACCATCCTGACTTGAAAACATATCGCCATTCCTTTATCGTAGCTGGGTCAAAATCCTCAAACTCCCTACCGAACAGCACTGTGGGAGTAGCTTCACCACACGGACTGCAGCGGTTCAAGAAGGCAGCTCACCACCACCTTCTCAAGGACAATTTGCAGAACATATTCCGCAGTTTCCTGAGATGCAGTCCCTTGTTACATCCCAGATCTATTTCCTGATCTGCTATTGTCCTGATCACGTATATCCTCTTTCCTTGCTCCCCTACTAATTTTTTCCATACATCCAAATTGAACTGATCATCCACTTATTGGTTTAATTATCTAAAAGAGGCCGAAGGGTAAATGTTACATTCATGATGTAGCCAGAGTAATAGGGGAACCCTGAACTAAGGCCATGCACCAGGATCAGGTTTGGAATGACTGGACTGCGCTGCTAATACTGCAGGCTCTCGTTGCCAGTCATGGAGCCCGGGGACCAGGAGGTGCAGTGCCAACTCTTGGCAGAGCATGTTGAAGGTAGTGTGCAGCTAGGGAGACTTGTTTGTCAATTGTTTAATTGTTTTTAAATGGTGAGAAACTTTCAAATGTTGGTGTTGAGAGAGATTTGGGTGTCCTCGTGCAAGAAACACAGAAAGCTAGCATGCATGTACAGCAAGCAATAAGGAAGGCAAATGGCATGTTGGCCTTTATTGCAAGGGGGTTAGAGTATAAGAGTAAGGAAGTCTTGCTGCAATTGTACAGGGCCTTGGTGAGACCACACCTGGAGTACTGTGCACAGTTCTGGTCTCCTTATCTAAGGAAGGATATACTTGCCTTGGAGGCAGTGCAACGAAGGTTCACTAGATTGATTCCTGGGATGAGAGGGCTGTCCTATGAGGAGAGATTGTGTAGAATGGGCCGATACTCTCTGGCGTTTAGAAGAATGAGAGGTGATCTCATTGAAACATACAGGATTCTGAGGGGGATTGACAGGGTAGATGCTGAGAGGTTGTTTCCCCTGGCTGGAGAGTCTAGAACTAAGGGGTCACAGTCTCAGGTTAAGGGGTCGGCCATTTAAGACTGAAATGAGGAGGAATTTCTTCACTCAGAGGGTTGTGAATCTTTGGAATTCTCTGCCCCAGAGGGCTGTGAATGTTGAGTCTTTGAGTATATTCAAGGCTGAGATCGATAGATTTTTGGACTCTAGGGGAATCAAGGGATATGGAGATCGGGCAGGAAAGTGGAGTTGAGGTCGATGATCAGCCATGATCTTATTACATGGTGGAACAGGCTCGAGGGGCCATATGGCCTACTCCTGCTTGTATTTCTTATGTTCTTATGTGCCAACTTTCACGCAGCTCTGTAATGTGTCCCATTGAACACAATAGAACGACCCGTGAACACTAATCCATCCATTACAATCAACTTTACTTCAACCACCATTTATAGCGCTCAATCCTTCGCCTCTACCATCATACGCCCCTTCTTAAAAGAGCATTTGAAACTACATTGTCCCCAGGGTTGCTAAGGGCTGTACAAACTGAGAAGAAATGGGGGTGTTATATTTGTTGGATGAAATATGTCCTGAGTCACCCTTCCACCAATCTTTCCTCCCATTCCAAACTTCAAGTGACACAGAGAGTGACACTTAACCAAGTGTTGTGACTAAAGCCCTTTGGGCTGGCCCTGTCTGAGTGGAGGCTGTTGCCACTTGGATAAGCATGCACATCTACTGCAAGAGGAACTCGTAACAGATGGGTTGGACACATTGGTGTCCTTGATGAGGTCTCGTTGGTCGCCGTCTCTTACTGTTGTGCTTCTTTGAAGAGCCCTATAGTTGATGGCCGGTGGTGGTGAACCCAGTAGCTCTGCTGAAGTTGGCCTGCAATGCCCATGATTGTGTAGCCGGTAGCTGCTTCAGTGGGAGCAGGACAGTAAGTTGGTTATCAATGAAAAAGGGTCAGGCTTGTTTCAACCTTAATGGCCTTTTCCTATTCCTAAAGGAAATTATTTTCTTGTACACCCAGTAAACACAAAAGCTGGGAGAGGCACCAAGCCTGCTGCTTGTGAGATGAGGAAACAATACTGAGAATCTATGTCAAAGTGAAGCTGTGATGCAGCAAAGATTGTGCACAACTACAATCCATTACAGGATGCTTACCCTGGGAGATGGCACCTGGGCTCGTTTTCCTCTCAGTAGTTCAACAATGTCCACCTCAGGAAGTATACTGAATGCAAAGATGTTGCCATCAGCCCCGCATGTCAGCAGAAACTGATCGTCGTGACTGATGCAGATTCGCTTGATATGCCCATAATCATTGTCATGTACACTGAGGTTCCAGAACGTTTGCATGGATAGCAGATCATAATCATTTAACAAGACAGGATAGATACGCACTGCTCCATTTTCCATCCCACAAAATAGAAGGCGCCTTTCTGAACTGCAAAACAAGAGGTGCAAGTGAGCATCTTTGGACTAGTTGCATGTTTTCTCTCTCCCTCAGCAGTGCGTTCATAAAAAACTAGATTACAATGGCACAATTTGGCTTATTCATTCTTTCTGACTGCTGTTTCTCATGTCCAAATCTGGAGGGAGAATCTGCTTTGTGTACTCCTGTGTTAACGCTGACACACCACCTGTTTCCATGCCCCTATGGCTACAAAGCATTATTTTATTTGTCAGCTTAAGCCCACCAAGCAAGCATGAACAATGATATGAAGCTTTAGCACCAACACAGCTGAATTTAATCAATGCAAATTAAAACAAAGGCACCAATTGCACTTTGAGTCAGAACAGTATGTATTTCATTAAAAAAAATAAGCCAGCGGGTCACATTGAGTCTTCAATGCAGCGGCATGCCGTTTGTACTGGTATACCTGCCTATAGTGCCTCACAGTGGCTGTAAATTATATCCATGGCAAAGAAAATTGGGGGTGGAATCAATTAGACCCTGACAATATTGGCTTGGGAGATACCGTTTAAGCTAATTACTAAAGAAAAGACTGACTCAAGTTTGGACCATTTTTTGTGACAAGTCAGGGAAGTAACACCTCCGCTATTTGACACATACATTCGATAACAAATCTAAAGTGCTGTGATCTGCAAAACGACTCAACCTAGTTACGATAAAGCCATAGGGGGCTAAATTCGGTTGATTTGCGCCTCCCGTTGGGCACAAATCAACTAGCGCCTGGGCTAGCCAAAGGGGGCGCTACTGAATTTTTACCCCATAGAGTTTAGGATTTGTCAGGAACACTTTTAAAATCTAAGGGCTAGATTTTCCTGGAGCCGTCAGGTGGGGTTTCAGGCGAGTGGGGGGGGAATCCTGAATTTGGGGGTCCCGACACCACCCTGCCCAAAACCCCGCCCCACGCAACTTTCAGGGGCGGCGGGTACCCGCCCCGCACTGGGACCCGCCGAAACCAGGCGGGAAGGGATTAGTGCCAATTAACTGCCTGTTAACAGGTAGTTAACAGGCAGTTTTTAGCCTAATCCCTATTTTGAGGGGTTTCGTGTGGGTTTCCCGACGGCTCCAAACCACGCCAGGTAGAGCAGGCGGGCCGTCGGGTTGAAGGAGTTAGAGGGGTCGCGATGTCAGTGCTCAGGTGAGTGATGGGTGCATGAGTGCAAAGGTAAGTGTGTTTGGTGTGTCTAACGTGTGTAAAGAACTTTTACTTACCTGTACTTACCTTAACAGCCTTTCTTCCTGTAGGCGTCGGGAGCCCATCACTCAGCCGGCACTGAAAGCTGAACGGCTGCGATCTGTGAAAAGTGACAGCCTTCAGCTTTGAGTGCTGCTGAGAGTTCTAACTGAGTCTGTGCAGAAGGACTCAGGTTAGGACTCAGACTGTCAGTGTTTCACAGCTTCAAACAGCTGTGAAACACTGATATTTCATCTGTCAAGAACTCTTGACAGATGAAATTGCAGTCTGTGACGTCACCTGTTGCCGGGTGGCCCTTAATTGGTCTGCTGAGCCTGCTGGGCGGGCTCAACAAGGTCAATTAAGGGAAAATCACGCGGATTGGCTGGACGTCGATGTAGGCGGGTCAAAAACCCGAATGTTGCAGTCCCGCCTTCTTCCCGATAGGTTCGGGAAAATCTACCCCTATGAGTCCAAAATGTGATGTTCTGAAAATAACAATCAGAAATTTCAAATGGAAGGAAGATGCACTCTCTCCAATATTTCACTGAGTTGCCTGCTGAAACATTGGCCAGGAATTTCCTTGGGGCTTCTCCCAATCGGCTGCTTTAACCCATAAGAACATAAGAAATATGACCAGAGTAGGCCATGCTTCCCCACGAGCCTGTTCTGCCGTTCAGTAAGATTATGGCTGATCTTCTACATCAACTTCACTTTCCCCCCATCCCCATATCCCTTGATTCCCTTAGAGTCCAAAAATCTATCTCTCTCAGCCTTGAATATACTGAGCATCCACAGCCCTCTGGGGTTGAGAATTCCATAGATTCACAACTACTTTGATTGAAGAAATTTCTCCTCATCTCAGTCCTAAATGGCCGACCCCTTATCCTGAGACTCTGACCCCTAGTTCTAGACTCTCCAGCCAGGGGAAAACAGTCTCTCAGCATCTACCCTGTCAAGCCCTCTAAGAATTTTATACGTTTCAATGAGGTTACCTCTCATTCTTCTAAATTCAGCAGAAGATTGGTGAGAACCCTGTTTGCACATCTATCTAGGGGTTACGCCGATCTTCTGTCGAAGGTACGGTGGCCAATCGAGAGAAACCCACCCCAAGAAAATTAATTGCCGGCGATTTGCACTGATACAGCAGCATCTTACATCTTCAAGACCTTTCTTTCAAACTGAGCGCAATGCCTGCTGCTGGGAGGCAATTATCGTTCCAAGTTATTTTCTCTTAACCTTATTCAGGTCTCCTCGGGCTATATAGCAAGCAAGGCCAAGAGAGTGACCAATCAATGTTGTTGTTGAGCGGGCAATGAGTATGGCAGGAGATACATTAAATGGTCCGGACACAACACACCCTCTGAATTTCGTTCGCTTAAAAAGAAGTGCATGACTTTCAGCACCTCACAGAGCAGCAGCTCCATGGAGTCCAGGGAGAGGTGAAACAGTGCTTTAAACAAATTCACCATCATGTCTTGAGACTTATGCTCGATCCCTCTGGCTATACAACCCGAGATCCTGTTTGCTTTCCTTACTACTGCCACGTATTATGATGTTTGACTTAGAGCCGAGCACCCAATTCATTACCAATCACTTAGATTTATTTAACTGAATTTAAATTCCACAGTTGCCATGGTGGGATTTCAACTCATGTCTCTGGATCAATTAAGTCCAGGTTTCTGGGTTACTAGTCCAGTGACATAACCACTATGCTATGATTCCCCTAAACAATCTAAATCCATAGTGCCAGACAAGTTTACAGCACAGGAGGTGGCTATTCACCCATCATTCTGTACCAGCTCTTTACTGGAGCAATCCAAAACTAATCCCACTGCCCCTCTTTCTCCCCATAGCCCTGTATCAATCCAAAACGAATCCCACTGCCCCGCTCTCTCCCCATAGCCCTGTATCAATCCAAAACTAATCTCACTGCCCCGCTCTCTCCCCATAGCCATCAATCCAAAACTAATCCCACTGCCCCTCTCTCTCCTCATAGCCCTGTATCAATCCAAAACTAATCTCACTGCCCCGCTCTCTCCCCATAGCCCTGTATCAATCCAAAACTAATCTCACTGCCTCGCTCTCTCCCCATAGCCCTGTATCAATCCAAAACTAATCTCACTGCCCCGCTCTCTCCCCATAGCCCTGTATCAATCCAAAACTAATCCCACTGCCCCACTCTCTCCCCATAGCCCTGTATCAATCCAAAACTAATCCCACTGCCCCGCTCTCTCCCCATAGCCCTGTATCAATCCAAAACTAATACCACTGCCCTGCTCTCTCCCCATAGCCCTGTATCAATCCAAAACTAATCCCACTGTCTCTCTGTTCCTTCACACCCTTCTATTGAGTATGTGCTCCCATTACTGATTTCTCCTCCTAAAATGCATCATGTCCCACTTCTACACATTAACTGGCAGCTGCCACCTAACTCCCTATACTGCTAACCTGTCTATGTCCTGAAGTCCCATACAGTCCTTCTCACTGACATACTCCCCTACCTTTGTGTCATGAGCAAATTTTGATATTGTAGATAAAGATCTCTGTAAAGGCAAAGAGGAAGAGTGTTGTAGATAGGAAGAAGAGGAAGAAAGATGTAGACTCAGAGTCAACAGGAAGAAGAGTCAACAGTAGCATAGTGGTTCTGTTACTGGACTAGTAATCCCGAGGCCTGGGCTAATAATCTGGAGGCTGATTTCAAATCCCAGTAGCTGGGAAATTTGAATTTTGTTAATTCAATAAATCTGGAAGTAAAAGCTATTATCAGTAGAGGGGTGGGGGCACAGTGGTATACAGTCGGGAGGGAGTGGCCCTGGGAGTCCTCAACATTTATAAAGGCCCACATTCTGTTAGCTTTATCTGGGATTCATTTTGTTAAATCTAATTCAATTCAAAATTTTAAAGACTTTGAATGAAATCTTTTGAACTATTGGCAAACCACCATAGTTGGAATAAAGAGCTTGAAAGAACTTGTATTTATATGGCGCCTGTCATGACCACAGGACACCTGAAAACACTTTACTGCCAACAAAGTACTCTTTGAAATTCAGTTGTAATGTAGCAAATGTTTAATATCATCGATGAGCAGTAATATGATTGCGCCTTTTTCTCATGTTGATCTGATGGACAAACCATCTATGAGGCTGTGAAACAGGCTATTCTCAGTGTCTACGACTTAGAGCCTGGAGCATACAGGTAACAACGTAAGAACTCCACAGAGTGCATATAGATAATTAGTCATAAAGTTAGAAGATATTTGGAAACAATGCAAGCAATTAGACTGTGGAGCAAGAGACTACTCAGGGGTAAGAGGTAGATAGATTGCAAGGATAGGAGAGTGAGAGTACTGGGTGATACTATAGTCAGCGGAATAAGCATCCTTTGTTTGTAGTTGTGATTGGGATTCCCGAATACTATGTTACCTCCCTGGTGACAGAGAAGTGGTGGAGGCAAAGAGAGTAGGGGGAGGATGGGAAACGTGAGTGGAGTGGGAGAAGGGGGGATATATCCAAGAATCCTGAGGCAAAGCAGAGGAAGGAGTAGTGGAGATTCTAGAAATTATATTTCAGCGTTCTACTGAGAGTGTATGTGTGCTGGTGAACCATTGTAATTCCCATGTTTAAAGAGACAGAACTAACCCAGGTAATTACAGGCCAGTTAGTTTAACATTTGTAGTAGGAAAAATTTAGGAATCTTAAATTAAAGATAAAATTACTAAATATCTAGATGAAGAGAAAATAATTAGAAACAGCCAATGCGGGTGTCAGAAAGGAAGCTCGTGCTTGGCAAACCTGACAGTTCTTTTGAGGAGGTTGTGGCAGAGCCACTGAGGGACTCTGAACAACTGTACATAATTCCCTTTAACGATGTGTTAGCTACAGACTAAATCTGTACCATTGTATATACTGTTTGCATGTACAGTGCGCGGTCCCTTTAAGAGCGCGGGCAAACGCGATGACATCATGCCGCTAATCACGTGATCACCCAAACGCAGGAAAAACGTGATGACGTCATGATGCCATCCACGGGACCGCCCAGGCAGTCCTCGTGGAGCCTCCGACCTGTTAAGACCTGTATTCATAGTTCTCTTGCATCAATCTGTTTAAACTCGTTAGTTTGACATTAAAAACCTTTTTGATTGATTGCCTGCGAATAACTCAATCTCTAGATAGGAATTTGACCATTCCTACATTGGTGACCCCGACTTTTGTGAACGGATTTCGCAAAAGGAACACAGCATGGAGGCAAATGCCGTTTCGTTGAAGCTGCCGCAGTTCTGAGAGCAACAAGCGACCTCGTGGTTCATCCAAGTTGAAGCCCAGTTCACCCTGAGAGGCATCATTGAGGATCAGACCCGATACTTATACATGGTCTCTGCACTCGACGGCTCTACCGCCTCGCGGATCGTCAGTCTTCTCGGGAATCCCCCAACTGACCGCAAGTATGAGACCCTCAAGGCGTGGTTGCTACAGGTTTTCGGGCTCATGAAATCAGAGCGCACCTGTCGGCTGCTCGCTATGCCCGGGATCGGGGACTCCAAACTTCCGAGCTGATGAGCCAAATGCTCACACTCCTCGGCTCCGAACCAGAATGCTTTCTCTTCCGAGAGTTATTCCTCAGCCAATTACCGGAGCAAGTGCAAGCGGCCTTGGCAAGATCCGAGGTCGAAGACTGTGCAGCGCTCGCTGCCGAGGCAGACAAAATATTCGCAGTTACGCAACAGTATTGCGCTGCCACGAGGCGCCCATCCCCCACAGACGCCGCCCCAGCTCCTCAGCCCGCGGAGCTGTGCTTCTACCACGTGCGGTTTGGCGCGAAGGCGAGATGTTGCCGCCCTCCCTGCAGCTTCTCTCAAAAAAAAACAACTTCGTCCAATGAAGAACGGGTCTAACGGGTGCCCCGCGGCCGCGATGACAATCGGCAATGCAGGCAAGCTGCTCTTCATCACAGATACCCTCTCCGGTCGTCGGTTCCTGTGCGACACCGGAGCGCAGTGCAGCATTCTACCCGCGTCAGCTCTTGATGTACAGGCTGGGAGGCACGGCCTCCCCCTCGAAGCGGCTAATGGCGGAGCTATTCGGACCCTCGGCAGACGGCGGGTCCAGGTGTGCTTCGGCGGCCAGTGGTTTTTCTGGGAATTCGTTACGGCCAAGGTTTCGCAAGCCATTCTCGGTGCAGATTTCCTGTGCGCCAACGGCCTCCTGGTCGATGTAAGGAACCGGCGGCTGATCAACGCAGCCACGTTTCACTCTATCCCTTGCCACCGTAGTAACACCATGTCGCGCACCGTCTCCTGCACTTTCCTGACTCCGAATGAGTTCGCTCGCCTGCTAGGCGAATTTCCAGACCTGACCAGGCCCACGTTCTCCTCCACGGCCACGAAGCATGATGTGGAACACCACATCACCACCACCACCGGCCCCCCGGTCCACGCATGGGCCCGGCGCCTCGAACCTGGCAAGCTAGCGGTTGCAAAGGTGGAGTTCGCTACAATGGAACGCTTAGGGATTATTCGCAGGTCGAATAGTCCCTGGTCTTCGCCTCTTCACATCGTTCCGAAACCTGGCGGCGGATGGCGGCCCTGCGGCGGCTATCGGCGCCTAAATGACGCCACCACTCCTGATCGATATCCGATCCCCCACATTCAGGATTTCTCTGCCCATTTGGCTGGAAACAACTTCTTCTCCAAGGTCGACCTCGTCTGGGGCTACCACCAGGTCCCGGTGCACCTGCAGGACGTCCAGAAGACCGCAGTCATGGCCTTTTCGAATTTCTGCGCATGCCTTTCGGCTTAAAGAACACTGCCCAGGCTTTCCAACGCCTGATGGATTCCGGGCTGCGGGACTTCAACTTCATCTTCATCTATCTGGATGACATTTTGATCGCCAGCCCCACCAAAGAGGAGCATCTTTGCCATCTACGCACCCTTTTTCAACGCCTCAGCCAACACGGCCTGATTATCAACTCGGCTAAGTGCCAGTTTGGCCTGCGACAAATCGATTTCCTGGGGCATCGCATCACCGCAGAGGGAGCGGTTCCTTTGCAGGCGAAGGTGGAGGCGGTGACACACTTCCCATGCCCGCAGAACATAAAGGCTCTGCAAGAATTCCTAGGCATGGTAAACTTCTACCACCGTTTCGTGCCTAAGGCAGCACTGCTCATGCAGCCCCTGTACGAGGCCCTCAAGGGCAAGTCTGGCAAGGATCCAGTGGGCTAGACGGTTGACATGGACCGGGCATTCACCGACACCAAGAGCGCCTTAGTCAACACGACCATGCTGGCGCACCTGCTACCAGGAGCCACCATCGCCCTCACCACCGACGCGTCAGATTACGCAATCGGCGCCGTTCAGGAGCAGTGGGTAAACGGGATGTGGCAGCCATTGGCATTCTTCAGCCGTCAACTGCGGCGTAACGAGCGGGCGTACAGTACTTTCGACAGGGAGTTACTAGCCCTTTTTCTGGTCATCCGCCATTTCCGGTTCTTGTTGGAAGGACATCCTTTCACTGCTTTCGTCGACCATAAGCCACTGACTTTTGCCATGGCCAAGACCGCCGAACCGTGGTCATCTCAACAACAACGTCAGCTGACATACATCTCCGAATTTACCACAGATATTCAGCACGTGGCCGGTAAAGACAACCTGGTGGCAGATTGCCTCTCCCGCGCGACCGTGCATGCGGTCCAGCTGGGCATCGACTACGTCCTCATGGCAGCAGACCAAGTCTCAGACCCAGAAGTGCAGGCTTACCGCACCAACACCACTAGCCTCCAGTTGGCCGACGTCAGGTTCCATTCGGCTGGTACCACGTTGCTGTGTGACGTCTCCGTTCGGGACCCTCGCCCTATTGTACCGGTCGCCTGGCGCCACAAGGTGTTTGACGCCATACATGGGTTGTCCCACCCAGGAATGAAGGCTTCTCAGAAGCTAATGTCGTCTAAGTTCATTTGTGGGGCATGCATAAAGATGTCCGCGACTGGGCCAACATCTGCGTGGTCTGCCAAAAGGCCAAGGTACAGCGCCACATCAAGGCTCCATTGGCCACCTTTGCAGTTCCTGAGCGACGGTTTGACCACGTTAATGTGGACCTGGTAGGACCACTTCCACCTTCCCATGGTTTTACGCACATCCTGACCATAGTAGATAACACCACCAGATGGCCGGA
Source organism: Somniosus microcephalus (assembly GCF_052327205.1). NCBI lineage: Eukaryota > Metazoa > Chordata > Chondrichthyes > Squaliformes > Somniosidae > Somniosus > Somniosus microcephalus. The sequence goes on along the minus strand of NC_141000.1, from coordinate 2,527,680 downwards.
GGCAGTTCCCCTGTCATCTACTACTTCGGTGGACGTGGCCAGGGCGTTCATCTCTTCATGGGTCGCCCGTTTTGGAGTGCCTGCTGACATCTCTTCAGACCGGGGACCGCAGTTTTCCTCCGAAGTCTGGAATGCGGTGGCTCAACGACTCAGTGTCAAGTTACACCGCACCACAGCCTACCACCCACAAGCGAACGGTCTGTGCGAATATTTTCACAGATCGCTTAAGGCCGCACTGAGGGCCAGCCTCCAAGACGCTGGATGGGCAGACAAGCTGCCGTGGGTCATGTTGGGCCTTCGCACGGCCCCCAAGGAAGATCTTCACTCTTCCGCGGCAGAGCTCGTTTATGGTCAGCCGCTGCGAGTGCCAGGGGATTTCCTGCCAACACCAACGGAGCCATGGTCCGCCTCACGCCAGCTTATCAGTCACCAGGAAGCAGCCAGATGTTTCGCGCTGGTTCCCACATCATATCACGGGTTTCAGGGCTCTCACGTTCTAGCGGAGCTGAAACAAGCCGACTATGTGTTCATCTGCCACGATGCTCACCGGGATCCGCTCAAGGCCTCATACACTGGTCCTTTCCGCGTGTTAGAGGCCGGAGACAAAACCTTCAAGGTGGATGTCGGTGGTAAACCGGACCACATTTCGGTCGACCGTTTGAAGCTGGCACACCTGGACCTTGACCGTCCCGTCGAGACCGCACAGCCACCGAGACGAGGTCGGCCGCCCACCGTCGTCACGCCAGAACAAGTGCAACCACCCGCCAGACCGCCCGCCGTCCAACAGCTTCCGCTTCGGGAATACAGGAGTCATTCTGACCGGCTTGTCAGACCCCCTCACCGTTTGACTTTTTCCGTTAAAGACAATTCTGGGGGGGTGCATGTGGCAGAGCCACTGGGGGACTCTGAACAACTGTACATAATTCCCTTTAACGATGTGTTAGCTACAGACTAAATCTGTACCTACTGTTTGCATGTACAGTGCGCGGTCCCTTTAAGAGCGCGGGCAAACACGATGACGTCATGCCGCTAATCACGTGATCACCCAAACGCGGGAAAAACGTGATGACGTCATGACGCCATCCACGGGACCACCCAGGCAGTCCTCGTGGAGCCTCCGACCTGTTAAGACCTGTATTCATAGTTCTCTTGCATCAATCTGTTTAAACTCGTTAGCTTGACATTAAAAACCTTTTTGATTGATTGCCTGCGTTGAACTCAATCTCTAGATAGGAATTTGACCATTCCTTCAAGGTGATAGATATGGTGCATGGGAAATGCAGTGGATGTAGTGTACATGGACTTTCAGAATGCCTTTGACAAGGTACCACACAGGAGACTATTGGAGTAGATTAAGAGGTGTGGAATTAGGGGGAGGATAGCAAATTGGATTAAACATTGGTTAGAAGGGAGGAAACAGAGAATAGGAGTTATGGACAGTTTCTCAGAGTGGTTGGAAGTGGGTCGTGGTGTCTTACAGCGTTCAGTTCTGGGACTGCCTCTGTTCACTGTGTACAATAATGTTTTGGATATCGGGCTTGAGGGAGTGGTGTCCAAAGCTGCAGTTGATCGGAGGCACAGTAAATAATTCTGATGACCAAAGGAAGCTGCAGGGGGACATTGATAAAGTAGTGGAATGAGCAAAAGAAAAGTGACAAATGGAATTCAATGTCAGTAAATATGGCACATTTTGGTTAAAAAAAATTGAAGTTAACAATTATACTTTGAATGAGAAGGATGGATAATGTGGAAGAGCAGAGGGATTTGGGGAGCAGGCTGACAAGACATTAAAATCAGCACCTCAAGAGGCTAAGGCCATAAAAAAGCGAATGGCACACTGGGTTTATGGCAAGAACTATAGAATATACTGCTTGCCCGACATCCAGTATTGGATGAGCAGAAATTTCCACCAATTAAGTATTCCGAAGACTGAAGCCACTGTCTTCAGTTCCCGGTACAAACTCCATTCCCTAATCACTGACTCCATCCCTCTCCCTGGCAACTCTGAGGCGGAACCAAATTGCTCACAACCTCAGCATTCTATTTGACCCTAAGTTGTGCTTCCAACCCCATATCCTCTCCTTCATCAAGACTGCCAACTTCCACCTCCCTAACATTGCTCATCTTCACCCCTGCCTCAGTTCACCTGCTGCTGAAACCCTCATCCATGCTTTTGTTACCTCGAGACTCGACTATTCCAACGTTCTCCTGGCCGGCCTCCCATCTGTCACCCTCCGTAAACGTGAGCTCCTCCGAAACTCGGCTGCCTGTAACCTGTTAACCCATCACCCCCTGTGCTTACAGACCTACATTGGCTTCCAGTCCGGCAACGCCTCGATTTTAATATCCTCTTCCTTGTTTTCAAATCCCTCCATGGCATCACCCATCCCTATCTCTGTAACCTCCTTCAGACCTATTCACCTGTCCTAATATCTCCTCCTGTGGCTCGGTGTCAGATTTGGTTTGGTAACGCCCCTGTGAAGCACCTTGGGACATTTTACTACATTAAAGCCGCTATATAAATCCAAGTTGTTGTTGATGCAGAATACAAAAATCAAGATGCAATGGTGAATCTGTATAAAACCTTAGTAAAACCACAGTTGAAGTACTGTGTGCAGTTTGGGGCTACACACTATAAGATGTTGAGGCACTAATTTACTTAACAGCTAAATTATTGTTCAACATAGAGACTGGCCTACTTGAAAAGCATTTGTCTGATTGGGGTTTCACTTGCATCTTCAACAGCTAAGAAAGCAAATGGCTCATCTGCACTCCTGGAGACATCCTCGTTAATTCTCGGTTCATCTGTGAACGTGCAATGGTAGAGATATCCACAGTCATAACCGGCCTGTAAAAACACATTACAGATAGTCAATAAGAGCTCAGTGTGATTGGCCCAGAAGCTTCCAAACCCACTTACTGTTGCTGTTCCCAGCACGCTCACTGTGACCCAGAAACAGCCTCACACCACTGCTGGCATTTGCTCATTTGAAGTGGAGCCTCTGAACTGTTCCTCCACTGGACTATCAGGGCTCCTGCAGCCAAACCAAGAGAGGAAAGAAGCAGAATGCTGTTCCCAGCAAATTCAACTGTCTCCCCGAGAGAGGATAAAGAGCCCAAGATCCCCCCAGTCTGAGTCCAAAAGTATATCCCGTTTCCATGGACCACCTCAACATACTCCACATTGAGAAAGAGGATGATAATACCCTCCCGTGCAACCAGCCAATATCAGCACCCTTGACTGAAAACACTCAGATCAAGAACCAGAGGGACACAAAGCTCATTCAGAACCAGGCCCCAGTGACAGAGCCAGCACAGCACAGCTGCCTGCCATTGAAAACCGCCCAGACCAAAACATGGCATGCAGAGAAGCCCGACCAGGCACAAGGACATAAATTAGAAAACCCAGTGAAAACTTTCTGACAACTATCCAGGTCTTGCACATGGAGCTCCTTAAACATTGCAATGTAACATCTCAGGCAGAGCAGTGAATAAAGAAGCTGCAGATCCCCTAGCTCAAAGGTGATGATCCCCAAGCTCAATGGTAATCTAAGCCCCTAAGGCGCATCTACTACAGAAGGACCAGGGGATGGCTAGAAAACATTAACAACCTGAACAACTGGGATCATGACAATAACAATCCAGAACACTGGTACCCCTGAAGAGCAGGAAATGTGGGACCAATCCCCTTTCTTCAGAAGACCATCACATCCCTCCTACAGCTAGATGTTACAGCATGCTCACAGAACGCTCAGACCCACTCCTACAGCTAGATGTTACAGCATGCTCACAGAACGCTCAGACCCACTCCTACAGCTAGATGTTACAGCATGCTCACAGAACGCTCAGACCCACTCCTACAGATTGATGATTTATTATGTCTTCAACTTCCACACCAAAAAGATGATAACACACACTCATTCTGGTAAAACTCTCCCAACATCCTTCCAGAAGCTTTAAGGACACCAATGATCATATTAATACACAAAAAACGACTCTGTTCATCTCATAGACCCATAACCTTGCTCACCACCGACTACAAAGTGCTGACCAAGATCCTGGTCACCAAGCTGGACCTGGTTTCCCCTGAACATCAACACTGACCAAATGGCAATACAGTATTTGATGCCTATTTAATGTGGTGCAATACTCCCCTATTATTAACACCCCTGCCCTCATACTCACTTGAGATACAGAGAAGGCATTTAGCCAGATAGAGGGTGGATTCCTGCTCATTGCAGGTGGGTGACTGACCTTTGGTATCATGTTCAGGAAAAGTGACTGGGCATGGAGACCAGGGCCTCTCAGCCAACTCTACCCCAGGAAGTCCAATAGTAGTTAAGAAACATCCATAATAACACCACCATCATCCTAGAAATAGGTCAATGACTCCTTGAAAATCCCTCAGGACTATCATTCCTTTCCTATTTATGGTGCAATGGAGAGCTCCCAGATGCAATTCACCTTAGGTGAATACCAGATGTAGCATGAGAAAGGCATCACCGAGCTAGACCAGCTCCTTGTGACCTTCCAAAAAAATAGCAAATTCAACCTCACGCAACATGAGCTATTTGTCTGCCTCTAAACAAAACACTTCTAGCCATATTCCAAACCTTCCAATGTAAGGCAACAACCTGGAACTGGGCCTCCAACCAACAGACCCCTACACCATATTTGCCTCCTCACCAAAAGACAAGACAGAAAGCTTGAAAGGGGCCTTTGATTGGGATCTATGTTGCCAAATAACAGACAAAGAACATGTAGGCAGCAGTAGGCTATTCTTTTTTTATTCGTTCATGGGATGTGGACGTCGTTGGCAATGCCAGCATTTATTGCCCATCCCTAATTGCCCTTGAGAAGGTGGTGGTGAGCCGTCTTCTTGAACCGCTGCAGTCCGTGTGGTGAAGGTACTCCTACAGTGCTGTTAGGGAGGGAGTTCCAGGATTTTGACCCAGCAGCATTTATCCAAAATAGAAACAGAAAATGCTGGAAATACTCAGCAGGCCAGGCAGCATCCGTGGAGAGAGAAACAGGGTTAACGTTTCAGGTCGAAGACCTTTCGTCAGAACTGGAAAAAAGCAGGAAATGGAAAGCAAGTTTAGGGGCTGGGAAAAGGGGGAGGAGATGAAAGAACAAAAGGGAAGGTCAGTGATAGGACAGAAAGCAGGAGAGATTAAGAGACATTGAGAGACATTAAGAGATACTCAAGGCGAGAGGAGGTGGTAATGGGACAGGTTAAGGAACAAAGGATGGCTCTAGATGGGGTGTGAATTGTGCTGGTAGAGTGAAGGACAGCGGCCCTGTGGGAGCGAAGAAAAAAGGCCAAACACAAAGTGTGGATAAAAAGAAGAAAATATATATCTATGTGATAGGGGCCGAGGTTATGATCTGAAATTGTTGAACTCGATGTTGAGTCCAGAGGGCTGCAGAGTGCCTAATCGAAAGATGAGGTGCTGTTCCTGGCCTGCTGAGTTTTTCCAGCGTTTTCTGTTGTTATTTCAGATTTCCAGCATCCGCAGTATTTTGCTATCGTATTAATGTTTCAGGTTGATGACCCTGCATCAGAACAGCTCTGACGAAGGGTCATCGACCTGAATCGTTAACTCTGTTTCTCTCTCCACAGACGCTGCCTGACCTGCTGAGTGTTTCCAGCATTTTCTGTTTTTATTTCAGATTTCCAGCATCCACAGTATTTTGCTTTTGACATTTATCCAACATTACCTGCTCTGGATACAGAACTAAGAGTTCTGTTTGCCTTTATAATGTCTTATGTGTGGGTACAGACATTTTCAATTGATCTGTGCATCTGCACACCAAGGTCCCTCTGTTCCTCTACTCCATTTAAAATCTTAACATTTCCCTATTCTTACTTCTAAAATGCATTACTACAATAATTTTCTAGACAGAACTGCAGTTGTCACTGTTAGAATGCTTTAAGAAGATTCAAAAAGTAAATCTATCCCAGCATCCTTTCGCTTAGGTTTCTAGTGTTATAGCAATAGCGCAGGAAAGGGAAAATCTTCATTTTGTTTCTAAGTATGAATAACAGACAGTTTGGAAATGCAAGGGCAGAGAATGATAAACATCCAGGTCACATGCCACAGTAAAAGATAAAGATAAAGATTAAGATTAGAAGCTGGATAAACACCTAAAAGTGCGACCTCAGCTAAACGTACAACTGCGTATTACATGGGCACAGGCTACAGTTGTATTATAGTACAAGAATAGAACCTGTTTCCCCCCCCCAAAGGCAGGGCATTCTCGGGGTGGTCACTCCATGCCTTTGAAACCGGGCTGCAATGTTCTCTTGGGGGTCGGAGCACTCTCAAGGTCAGTTGGAAGCCTACAGCCACGCAGGCAACCATAGACAACCGAAAGTGATGACTCCGGGCCTGGGAACCAGGTTGTATTATTTGCATATCATCTTGTCATTTAATATAACACTGTAGAACAGTTATATAAAACATATATAATACTGTTTTCAATTTCAATTGTCCTCACCTTTCACCCCACCAGCCTCCACATTCAACGGATCATCCTCCGGCATTTCCGCTACCTCCAAAGTGATCCCACCACCAAACGTATCTTCCCCTCCCCTCCCCTCCCCTTTCAGCATTCCGCAGGGACCGCTCCCTCCGAGACACCCTAGTCCACTCCTCTATCACCCCAAACAGCCCTTCCTCTTCGCCTGGCACCTTCCCGTGCAAGCGGAGGAGATGTAACACCTGCCCCTATACCTCCCCCCTTCCCACTGTCCAGGGCCCCAAACACCCCTTCCAGGTGAAACAGCGATTTACTTGCACTTCTCGCAATCTAGTATACTGTATTCGCTGCTCACGATGCGGTCTCCTCTACATTGGGGAGACCAAACGCAGATTGGGTGACCACTTTGCGGAACACCTCCGTTCAGTCCGTAAGGGTGACCCCGAGCTTCCGGTCGCCTGTCATTTTAATTCACCGCTCCATTCCCACTCGGACCTCACCGTCCTTGGCCTCTTGTACTGTTCCACGGAAGCTCAACGTAAACTCGAGGAACAGCACCTCATCTTCCGATTAGGCAGTCTGCAGCCTTCCGGACTCAATATTGAGTTCAACAATTTCAGATCATAAGCTCGGCCCCCATTTCATTTTCTCTTGTAATTGTTCCACTCCTTTCCCCCCCCCCCCTTTTCCTTTTGTTTCTCTCTCACACCTGGCAGCTATCTTTTGCCCTGCCAGTACACTTTACACCTAATCCCAGCCTATTACCATCTCGTCTAGCTTCTAATCTCTTTTACTTCTTTTGTTTCTTTTATTCTTTTGTCCGATCGCAGCCCTGCCTCCGATCTAGTTTCTTTTCTTTCCAGTTTTGAAGAAGGGTCCAACCCGAAACGTCAACTCAAATTTCTCTCCACGGATGTTGCCTGACCTGCTGAGTTTTTCCAGCATTTTCTGTTGTTATTTCGGATTTCCAACATCTGCAGTATTTTGCTATCGTAAAGGTGAATACAAAGCCTCACTCACCTTCACCCTGCTGTGCCTCTCATCACATCCCCATCACTCTGCCTTCCCAAGCCTACTCCTGCACATCATTCCTCACACCAACATACCTTGCACGTCCACCCATCCCTCTTTTACTGTGTACAGACTCACATCCCCATCTGACTAACCACCCCTCACACTCACCCTCATCCTAAGTAGTCATACCAACTAACACCACAGAAAGAGGCCATTTGGCATTGGCACCACACTCCCGCATCGTCACCCTCTACAGATGTAATCCACACATTCCTTACACTCATTCCATCACTCTCACTCAAACTTCTCTTCTTTCCCTCCTTGCAGGAGAGCCCACAACAACAGGAAGAGGGAGAGGGAGCAAACCAGAGGTGGCCCTCCATCCTTCAGTACTTTGACTGCAGCAGAGGAGGTGGCCCTCCATCCTTCAGTACTTTGACTGCAGCAGAGGAGGTGGCCCTCCATCCTTCAGTACTTTGACTGCAGCAGAGGAGGTGGCCCTGGAGGTGTCGAGAGTTGCGGAGCTACTGGCGGGGGGAGACGGAGGGGGACCTCTCAGCAAACGGGTGACAGAATGACATCTCATACAACCACATGGCCTACAGCAGTCACTCATATGGTGACTCCCACAGGCCCATCAAGAGCCCCCACTGTCCAGCCGGGGGAGGAAGACGACTCCTCAGAGGAGCCTCCAGCCTCTGAGGGTGTACCGTCAGCAGACCCAAGCGCACCCAGCACCAGTGCAGATACACACACCTCATCTTCCAGCTGATGCTCCTCCTCTGAAGAGGCTGTGCACTCTGTGCTTTGCTCCTCATACAGCGCTAATCCTCGCTGCTGCGCTATGTTGTGAAGCGCGCAGCAGACGACAATGATTCTGGAGACCCTGGCTAGTACATACTGAAGGGCTCCTCCAGATTTGTCAAGGCATCTGAAATGCATCTTCAGCATCCCTATTGTTTGCTCCATGACACATCTGGTGAACATGTGGCTTTCATTATAATGTTCCTTGGCCTCAGTGCTTGGCCTCCTCAAGGGTGTCAAGAGCCACATCATTAGTGCACAGCCCTTGTCTCCAAGCAGCCAGCTGGCAAGTGTCTTTGGCAGTGCAAAGAGCTGAGGGAGGGTGGTCTGACGCAGGACGAAAGAGTCATGACAGCTGCCAGGGAATTTGCCGCACACATGCATGATCTCATTTCTCATCTACATGTTGCTCCTTGGCGACATCATCCGAAAACACAGCGTCGGTTTCCACATGTACGCTGATGACACCCAGCTCTACCTCACCACCATTTCTCTCAACCCCGCCACGGTCTCTAAATTGTCAGACTGCTTGTCCGACATCCAGTTCTGGATGAGCAGAAATTTTCTCCAATTAAATATTGGGAAGACTGAAGCCATTGTCTTCGGTCCCCGCCACAAACTCCGTTCCCTAGCCATTGACTCCATCCCTCTCCCTAACATCTGTCTGAGGCTCAACCACACTGTTCACAACCTTGGTGTCATATTTGACCCTGCAACGTACTTCCGACCACATATCCGCAGCATAACTAAGACCACCTATTTCCATCTCCATAACATCGCCCGTCTCCGCCCTTGCCTCACCTCATCTGCTGCTGAAACCCTCATCCATACCTTTATTACCTCTAGACTTGCCTATTCCACCGCACTCCTGGCCAGCCTCCCATGTTCTACCCTACGTAAACTTGAGGTCATCCAAAACTCGGCTGCCCGTGTCCTAACTCACACCAAGTCCCGTTCGCCCATCACCCCTGTGCTTCCTGACCTACATTGGCTCCCGGTTAAGCAATGCCTTGATTTCAAAATTCTCATCCTTGTTTCCAAATCCCTCCATGGCCTCGGCACCCCCCCATCTCTGTAACCTCCTCCAGCCCCACAACCTCCCCACCCCCCAAGATATCTGCGCTCCTCTAATTCTGCCCCCTTGAGCATTCCTGATTATAATCATTCAAGCATTGGTGGCCGAGCCTTATGTTGCCTAGGCCCTAGGCTCTGGAATTCCCTCCCTAAACCTCTCCGCCTCTCTTTCCTCCTTTAAGACGCTCCTTAAAACCTACCTTTTTGACCAAGCTTTTGGCCATCTGCCCTAATTTCTCCTAATGTACAATGCTCCAGTGAAGCGCCTTGGGATGTTTTACTACGTTAAAGGTGCTATATAAATACAATACCACATGTGCAGGAAGTGTTGTTGGCTGGAGGAGCTCGAGCTCCGGGTTTCGGAGCTTGAGCAGCAGTTGGCGTCACTGCGGTGCATCCGCGGAGCTGAGAGCTACGTGGATAGCACGTTTCAGGCGGTGGTCACCCCGCAGTGTAGGAGTGTGCAGGCAGAGAGGGAATGGGTGACCGTCAGACAGACAAGGAGGACCAGGCAGGTAGTGCAGGAGTCCCCTGAGTGCATCTCGCTCTCCAACCAGTACTGAGTACTGGTGAGGGCAATGGTTCCTCTGGGGAGTACAGGCAGAGCCAAGGCCACGGCACCATGGGTGGCTCAGCTGTATGGGGGGGGGGGGGAGGAGGAAGATTGGGAAGGCAATAGTGGTAGGGGATTCGATAGGGGAACAGAGAGGCATTTCTGCAGCCGCTGACGTGATTCCAGGATGGTATGTTGCCTCCCTGGTGCCAGGGTCAAAGATGTCACTGAGTGGCTGCAGAACATTCTGAGGGGGGAGGGTGAAAAGCCAGAGGTCGTGGTCCATATCAGTATCAACGACATAGGTAGAAAGAGGGATGAGGTCCTGCAGGCAGATTTTAGGGAGCATGGAAAGAGAGTAAAAAGCAGGACCTCAAAGGGAGTAATCTCCAGTTTATTCCCAGTGCCACGCGTGAGTGTGTATAGAAATAGGAAGATAGAGCAGATGAATGCGTGGCTGGAGAGATGGTGCAGGAGGGAGGGCTTCAGATTCCTGGGGCATTGGGCCGGTTCTGGGGGAGGTGGGACCTGTACAGGCCGGACAGGTTGCTCCTCAAGAGAGCTGGTACCAATATCCTCGCGGGGAGGTTTGCTCGTGCTGTTGGGGAGGGTTTAAACTAAGTTGGCAGAGGGATGGACACCAGGATGTAGCATTAGAAAGGAGAAACAAATGGCACAAAGGATGGGGAGAGACAGATAGCATTAGAGTAAGAAATAGTAAGGTATTAGGTGGGGTCAGACTAAGAGAGAACACAGGATGGTCTGAGATAGGTTTACAGTGTATGTATGTGAACGCACGAAGCATAACAAACAAGGTTGGTGAGCTGCCAGCGTAAATAGCCACATGGGAATATGAGGTTGTGGCAATAACGGAGACCTGGCTCAAAAAAGGGCAGGATTGGGTATTAAATATTCCTGGATATAAGGTGTTCAGGAAAGATAGGAGGTGGTGTGGCAGTATTGGTTACGGAGAATGTTACAGAGCTGGAGAGAGACGATGTCCTAGAGGGGTCAAGGACAGAATCTATATGGCTAGAGTTAAGAAATAATAGAGGTGCCATTACACTACTAGGTGTATTCTATAGGCCACCAACTAGTGGGAAAAATATGGAGGAGCGAAATTACAGAGAGATGCAAGAATGATAGAGTAGTGATAATGGAGACTTCAACTGTCCTAATATAGACTGGGATAGTAATAGTGTTAAGGGCAAAAAGGGGGAAGCATTTCTGAAGTGTGTTCAGGAGAACTTTCTTGATCAGTATGTTTCCGGCCCGACATGGGAGGAGGCATTGCTGGATCTGGTTCTGGGGAATGAGGGGGGTCAAGTGGAGCAAGTGTCAGCAGGTGAACATTTAGGGAACAGTGATCATAATATCATAAAGCTTAGATTAGCTATGGAAAAGGACAGGGAGCAATCTAGAGTAAAAATACTTAATTGGAGGAAGGCCAATTTCAATGGGATGTGAACGGATCTGGCCCAGGTAAATTGGAATCAAAGATTAGCAGGCAAAACTGTAATCGAACAATGGGCTGCCTTTAAAGAGGAAATAGTTCAGGTACAGTCATTTCCACTAGGGAGAAAGGCAGGGCAACTAAAGTCAGAGCTCCCTGGATGATGAAAGAGATAGAGAGTAACATGAAGCAGAAAAAGAGTGCATATGACAGATGTCAGGTTGAGAATACAAGTGAGAACCAGGCTGAATATAAAAAGTTCAGAGGGGAAGTGAAAAATAAAATAAGAGGAGCAAAGAGAGGGCATGAGAATAGAATGGCAGCTAACATAAAATGTAATCCAAAAGTCTTCGATAGGCATATAAATAGTAAACGGGTAGTAAGAGGAGGGGTGGGGCCGATTAGGGACCAAAAAGGAAACCTACGCATGGAGGCAGAGGGTATGGCTGAGGTATTAAATGAGTACTTTGCATCTGTCTTCACCAAGGAAGAAGATGCTGCCATAGGCATAGTGAAGGAGGAGGTAGAGGAGATACTGGATGGGATAAAAATTGATCAAGAGGAGGTACTAGAAAGGCTGGCTGTACTTAAGGTAGATAAGTCACCAGGACCAGATGGGATGCATCCTAGGCTGCTGAGGGAAGTGAAGGAAGAAATTGCGGAGGTACTGGCCATAATCTTCCAATCCTCCTTAGAAACGGGGGTGGTGCCAGAGGACTGGAGAATTGCAAATGTTACACCCTTGTTCAAAAAAGGGTGTAAAGATAAACCCAGCAGCTACAGGCCAGTCAGTTTAACCTCGGTAGTGGGGAAGCTTTTAGAAACAATAATCAGGGACAAAATTAACGGTCACTTGGAAAAATGTGGATTCATTAAGGAAAGCCAGCATGGAGTTGTTAAAGGCAAATCGTGTTTACCTAACTTGATCAAATTTTTTGATGAGGTAACAGAGAGGGTTGCGTATAAGAGTAACGACATCTTACTGCAATTATATAGGGCCCTGGTGAGGCCACAATTGGAGTATGGTGTACAGTTTTGGTCTCCTTACCTAAGGAAGGATATGCTTGCCATAGAAGGAGTGCAATGAAGGTTCACCAGACTGGTTCCTGGGATGGGGGGATTGTCCTATGAGGAGAGATTGAGTAGACGAGGCCTATATTCTCTGGAGTTTAGAAGAATGAGAGGTGATCTCATTGAAACATCCAAAATTCTTACAGGGCTTGACAGGGTAGATGCAGGGAGAATGTTTCCCCTGGCTGGGGAGTCTAGAACCAGGGGTGACAGTCTCAGAACAATGGGTCGGCCATTTAAGACCGAGATGAGGAGAAATTTCTTCACTCAGAGGGTGGTGAACCTGTGGAATTCTCTACCCCAGGGGGCTGTGGAGGCCCAGTCGTTGAGTATATTCAGGACAGAGATCGATAGATTTTTGGATATTAAGGGAATCAAGGGATATGGGGATAGTGCAGGAAAGTGGAGATGAGATAGAAGATCAGCCATGATCTTATTGAATGGCGGAGCAGGCTCGAGGGGCCAAATGGTCGACTCCTGCTCCTATTTCTTATGTTCTTATGTCCGTTAATGACCTTGCTCAACTGCCACAGAGCTTCCGCCTCACATTGACAGCGGTGGTTCCTGAGCTGCCTGATTCCCGTGGTCACCCAGTAAATATCAAAAGTTTCTGGTTAAAAACCCTGTTAAGGGTCTCACAACAAGGATTTAATGAGCTTAATGAGCCCTCCAACGTGATCCCACCACCAAACGCTTCTTCCCCTCCCCTCTCAGCATTCCGTAGGGACCGCTCTCTCCGAGACACCCTAGTCCACTCCTCTATCACCCCCAGCACTCCTTCCCCTTCGCCCGGCACCTTCCCGTGCAAGCGCAGGAGATGCAATACCTGCCCTTATACCTCCCCCCTTCCCACTGTCCAGGCCCCCAAACACCCCTTCCAGGTGAAACAGTGATTTACTTGTACTTCTTGCAATCTAGTATACTGTATTCGCTGCTCACGTTGTGGCCTCCTCTACATTGGGGAGACCAAACACAGATTGGGTGACCACTTTGCGGAACACCTCCGTTCAGTCCGTAAGGGTGACCCCGAGCTTCCGGTCGCCTGTCATTTTAATTCACCGCCCCATTCCCACTCAGACCTCACCGTACTCGGGCTCTTACATTGTTCCACGGAAACCCAGCGTAAGCTCGAGGAACAGCACCTCATCTTCCGATTAGGCACTTTACAGCCTTCCGGACTCAATATCGAGTTCAACAATTTCAGATCATAACCTCGGCCCCTATTACATTTTTACATATATTTTTTATCCACACCTTTGTTTTGGCCCTTCCCCCTTTTTTTCTCTCCCACATGGCAGCTGTCTCCCATTCTGCCAGCGCATCTCACACCTCATCTAGAGCCGTCTTTTGTCTCCACTAGTCCGATCACCATCTCGTCTGGTTTTGAATACCTCTTAATGTCTCTTCACTTCTCTCTTGTTCTCTCCCAGCCCCCAAACTGGCCTTTTAATCTGTTTCATTTCCTGTGCTTCTTCAGTCCTGATGAAGGGTTTCGACCTGAATCGTTGACTCTATTTCTCTCTCCACGGATGTTGCCTGGCCTGCTGAGTTTTTCCAGCATTTTCTGTTGTTATTTTAATGAGCTTAATTAGGTCGCCCGCCTCTGCCGTTTGGGTCCCTGGTGCGCTGGCAAACGCACCCGAGTTAAAGATGCCAGGAGGTGGGATGACGACGGGTTTCTGGCACGCTCACAATTTCGGCAACTTTTAGTGCCGACCCGCATCCAAACCCGCACACCCAGCAGTGGGCAAATTCTGGCCTTAATGTCTCCCCTGTGTCTCAGTGAAGACACAGTCCAGGACGACCAGCACACTGTACAATGTGATCATCACATCCTCCGACTCCACATTCTGTTGTTGGGGCTGTGTACTCCACATTCTGTTTTCGGGGCTGTGTACTCCACATTCTGTTGTCGGGGCTGTGTACACCACATTCCGTTGTCGGGGCTGTGTACACCACATTCTGTTGTCGGGGCTGTGTACTCCACATTCTGTTGTCGGGGCTGTGTACTCCACATTCTGTTGTCGGGGCTGTGTACTCCACATTCTGTTGTCGGGGCTGTGTACTCCACATTCCGTTGTCGGGGATGTGTACTCCACATGCCGTTGTCGGGGATGTGTACTCCACATTCTGTTGTCGGGGCTGTGTACTCCACATTCTGTTGTCGGGGCTGTGTACTCCACATTCTGTTGTCGGGGCTGTGTACTCCACATTCTGTTGTCGGGGCTGTGTACTCCACATTCTGTTGTCGGGGCTATGTACTCCACACTCTGTTGTCGGGGCTGTGTACTCCACATTCTGTTGTCGGGGTTGTGTACTCCACATTCTGTTGTCGGGGCTGTGTACTCCACATTCTGTTGTCGGGGCTGTGTACTCCACACTCTGTTGTCGGGGCTGTGTACTCCACATTCTGTTGTCGGGGTTGTGTACTCCACATTCTGTTGTCGGGGCTGTGTACTCCACATTCTGTTGTCGGGGCTGTGTACTCCACACTCTGTTGTCGGGGCTGTGTACTCCACATTCTGTTGTCGGGGCTGTGTACTCCACATTCTGTTGTCGGGCTGTGTACTCCACATTCTGTTGTTCGTCTGTGTACTCCACATTCTGTTGTTGGGTCTGTGTACTCCACATTCTGTTGTTGGGGCTGTGTGCTCCACATTCTGTTGTCGGGGCTGTGTACTCCACATTCTGTTGTCGGGGCTGTGTACTCCACATTCTGTTGTTGGGTCTGTGTACTCCACATTCTGTTGTTGGGGCTGTGTGCTCCACATTCTGTTGTTGGGGCTGTGTGCTCCACATTCTGTTGTCGGGGCTGTGTACTCCACATTCTGTTGTCGGGGCTGTGTACTCCACATTCTGTTGTTGGGTCTGTGTACTCCACATTCTGTTGTTGGGGCTGTGTGCTCCACATTCTGTTGTCGGGGCTGTGTACTCCACATTCTGTTCGTCTGTGTACTCCACATTCTGTTGTTGGGTCTGTGTACTCCACATTCTGTTGTCGGGGTTGTGTACTCCACATTCTGTTGTCGGGGCTGTGTACTCCACATTCTGTTGTCGGGGCTGTGTACTCCACACTCTGTTGTCGGGGCTGTGTACTCCACATTCTGTTGTCGGGGCTGTGTACTCCACATTCTGTTGTCGGGCTGTGTACTCCACATTCTGTTGTTCGTCTGTGTACTCCACATTCTGTTGTTGGGTCTGTGTACTCCACATTCTGTTGTTGGGGCTGTGTGCTCCACATTCTGTTGTCGGGGCTGTGTACTCCACATTCTGTTGTCGGGGCTGTGTACTCCACATTCTGTTGTTGGGTCTGTGTACTCCACATTCTGTTGTTGGGGCTGTGTGCTCCACATTCTGTTGTTGGGGCTGTGTGCTCCACATTCTGTTGTCGGGGCTGTGTACTCCACATTCTGTTGTCGGGGCTGTGTACTCCACATTCTGTTGTTGGGTCTGTGTACTCCACATTCTGTTGTTGGGGCTGTGTGCTCCACATTCTGTTGTCGGGGCTGTGTACTCCACATTCTGTTCGTCTGTGTACTCCACATTCTGTTGTTGGGTCTGTGTACTCCACATTCTGTTGTTGGGGCTGTGTACTCCACATTCTGTTCTTGGGGCTGTGTACTCCACATTTTGTCAATTGCTGCTCTGCTTTGGTTGTGCAGTGTTGAGTCTGCCAAGGCTCCGAGGTCTCTCTCAATTATTTCAAACCCAGTCCTGGAGTTTCTTTATGAAGTACTTTACACAAAAGTACTGCACAAAATGTCATGTGATATTGGTGAAATTTAGCAGAAATATAAAGTACTGAGCAGATGGTGGTTAATTGTGCCAATCAGCCAGGTGATGTTGTTTGAAAGTGTGATACTCAATGGATGGACATTACTGCTGCCAAATTCCTCGGGGTTCTCCCGCTCCACCATCGTAACTTCTGGGGATGCTCAGTGGAAATCGCGCTTACACACATAAATGGAGCTTCCACCAAACCTCTGCCCGAAGAAATTTCAGGCGTAGATGCTGGACTTTAACTGTACAGATTTCAGAACAAACACAAGGGAGTATGGCAAGGCTGGAAGGCATTTATTTTAATGCACGGCGTCTTATGAGTAAGGCAGATGAATTGAAGGTATTGATGAACACATGGGAATATGATATTATTGCTATCACAGAGACATGGTTGAGGGAGGGGCAGGACTGGCAACTCTATATTCCGGGGTATATAATCTTCAGGCGAGACAGAGGGGGGGGTGTAAAAGAGGAGGGGGTTGTTGCAATATTAATCAAGGAGTCAATTACTGCAGTAAGGAGGGATGATATCTTAGCAGGTTGCTCTAATGAGGCTATATGGGTAGAACTTAAAAACAAAAAGGGGGCAAGCACTCTGCTGGGAGTGTACTATAGGCCCCCAAACAGTCAGGGGGAGATAGAGGAACAGATATGTAGGCAAATCTCAGAGAAGTGTAGAAATAATATGGTAATAATAGTAGGGGATTTCAACTTCCCCAATATTAACTGGGATAGTCAGAGTGTGAAAGGCTTAGAGGGTGTGGAATTCTTAAAGTGCATCCAGGAGAGCTTTTTGAGCCAGCAAGAGAGGGGGCGGTACTGGACCTAATTCTAGGGAATGCAGCCGGGCAAGTGGTAGAAGTGTCAGTAGGAGAGCATTTTGGTGACAGTGACCATAATTCGGTGAGATTTAAGGTAGTCATGGAAAAGGACAAAGATGGACTGGAAATAAAGGTTCTAAATTGGAGGAAGGCCGATTTTAATATGATAAGGCAGGATCTGGCCAAAGTCGACTGGGATCAGCTACTTGTAGGAAAATCCACATCAGAGCAGTGGGAGTCATTCAGAAAGGAAATAGTGAGAGTACAGCGCCAACATGTTCCCGTAAAGGTCAAGGGTGGGACCAACAAGTCCAGGGAACCCTGGATGTCAAGGGATATACAAGAATGGATTGGGGAAAAAAAGGGAGGCTTTTGGCAGATACAAAGGACTAAAAACAGTGGAAGCCCTAGAGGAGTATAGAAAGTGCAGGGGGGTACTTAAAAAAGAAATTAGGAGAGCGAAGAGGGGGCATGAGAAAACACTGGTGGGCAAAATAAAGGAAAATCCAAAGGTGTTTTATAAGTATATTAATGGCAAGAGGATAACCAGGGAAAGAGTAGGGCCCTTTAGGGACCAAAGTGGCAATCTGTGTGTAGAGCCAGAAGATGTAGGTGAGGTTTTAAATGAATATTTTGCATCTGTGTTCACTATGGAGAAGGACGATGTAGGCATAGAAATCAGTCAGGGGGATGTGATATACTTGAACAAATTAGCATTGAGAGGGAGGAGGTACAAGCAGTTTTAGCAGACTTAAAAGTGGATAAATCCCCAGGCCCAGATGAGATGTATCCCAGGCTGCTGTGTGAGGCAAGGGAGGAGATTGCAGGGGCTCTGACACAAATTTTCAGAACCTCTCTGGCCACAGGGGAGGTGCCAGAGGACTGGAGGACAGCTAACGTAGTACCATTATTCAAGAAGGGTAGTAGGGAATTACAGGCCAGTGAGCCTAACATCAGTGGTAGGGAAATTATTGGAAAAAATTCTGAGGGACAGAATTAGTCTCCATTTGGAGAGGCAAGGATTAATCAAGGACAGTCAGCATGGCTTTGTCAGGAAGAGATCATGTCTAACCAATTTGATTGAATTTTTCGATGGGGTGACTAGGTGTGTGGATGAGGGTAGTGCAGTTGATGTAGTCTACATGGACTTCAGTAAGGTTTTTGACAAAGTCCCACATGGGAGACTGGTCAAGAAGGTAAGAGCCCATGGGATCCAGGGCAATTTGGCACATTGGATCCAAAATTGGCTTAGTGGCAGGAGGCAGAGGGTGATGGTCGAAGGTTGTTTTTGTGACTGGAAGCCTATGTCCAGTGGTGTACCGCAGATGACATGAAAATTGGTGGAGTGGTAAATAGTGAGGAGGGAAGCCTCAGGCTACAGGACGATATAGATGGGTTGGTTAGATGGGCAGAACAGTGGCAAATGGAATTTAACCCTGAAAAGTGTGAGGTGATGCATTTTGGGAGGACTAACAAGGCAAGGGAATATACAATGAATGGTAGGACCCTAGGAAGGACAGAGGATCAGAGGGACCTTGGTGTGCATGTACATAGATTCCTGAAGGCAGCAGGACAGGTAGATAAGGTGGTTAAGAAGGCATATGGGATACTTGCCTTCATTAGCCGAGGTATAGAATATAAGAGCAGGGAGGTTATGATGGAGCTGTACAAAACGCTAGTTAGGCCACAGCTGGAATACTGTGTGCAGTTCTGGTCGCCACACTATAGGAAGGATGTGATTGCATTGGAGAGGGTGCAGAGGAGATTCACCAGGATGTTACCTGGGCTGGAGCGCTTCAGCTATGAAGAGAGACTGGGCAGGCTGGGGTTGTTTTCCTTGGAGCAGAGCAGGCTGAGGGGGGACCTGATTGAGGTGTACAAAATTATGAGGGGCATAGATAGGGTAGATAGAAAGGAACTTTTCCCCTTAGTAGAGGGGTCAATAAGCAGGGGGCATAGTTTCAAGGTAAGGGGCAGGAGGTTTAGAGGGGATTTGAGGGAAAACTTTTTCACCCAGAGGGTGGTTGGAATCTGGAACTCACTGCCTGAAAGGGTGGTAGAGGCAGGAACCCTCACAACATTCAAAAAGCATTTAGATGAGCACTTGAAACGCCATAGCATACAAGGCTACGGACCAAGTGCTGGAAAATGGGATTAGAATAGACAGGGCTTGATGGCCGGCGCAGACATGATGGGCCGAAGGGCCGCTTTCTGTGCTGTATGACTCTAATTATACACTAGATATCTAAAGCATATTCAACAATGGCAGTGTACATAGAGGCAGCAAATAGAATCTTAGAATCTTACAGCACAGGAGGCCGCCATTCGGCCCATCGTGCCTGTGCCAGCTCTTTGAAAGAGAATTATTGTCAATGACCTAAATCTGTGTCCTCTGGTTACCGACCCTCCTGCCACTGGAAACAGTTTCTCCTCATTTACTAAATCAAAATCCTTCATAATTTTGAACACCTCTATTAAATCTCCACTTAACCTCTGCTCTAAGGAGAACAATCCCAGCTTCTCCAATCTCGCCACAAAACTGAAGTCCCTCATCTCTGGTATAATTCTAGTAAATCTCCTCTGCACTCTCTCCAAGGCTATTTCAAATACCTGAATGTTTAATTAACAGGGATCTTAGACCATAAGAATTCATTTGTCCAACTCTCAATTTGTGATGATAATTAAAACTTACCACAGACAACCAGAATGACCCTGGCCTTGAGTAGAAACCACACAATATGGCATTTGGTTCAGGAGGAATGTAGATCATTGGGAGTTCCTCCTCTTTCTCCTCTTCTTCCTCTTCCTCTTCCTCAGTGGCCAATTCTGGATTCTCTGCTTCCATTTCCTTCTTTTTTTGGAGCATTTCTTGTTTTTCTTGCTCTTTTTGTTCCTTTATCAGCTGCCGCCGTTTAATCTCCTCATTTCTCTATCAGAACAAACCAGACATACGTGCAATGATTAGAAATGCTCACGTTGCTTATCTGCACATATTGCCAAATGATAATGCCCTTGGCTCAGTTTTTACAGTGTGAGTTTCATTGGCAAAGTCCATCTCTATATAACTAGAAGGCTTGAAGAGTTAACACAAAGGCCCCTATATTCACGGAGAGGCGGGGAGGGAGCAGGGCAGTGCAGGGAAACCCGGCAAGGCCGGGGGCGCGGCAGTCCTTCCAACTTTAACGGCAAGTCCTCATTATCAATTTTCTCTTTCGTTTCCCACCCGGCAGCCAGCCAAATTGACAGGCTGGCCGGCAGCCGGGCGAGAATACCAGCAGCCAGGGTCCATGGGGGACGGTCCCTGGCAATCACAATCATGGGTCAGCCATCAGTTGGCGGGAATAGGGGGCCGGAGATCGGGAGTTGGGGGTATGGGGGGAGGGGGAGGTCGGCCACCATCAGCAGAAGGGAGGCCGATGGTTTGCTTGAGGGGCCTTCTGAAGCTTGGATGGCAGGACGGCACAGGCCTTCCTAGTGCCATCGCTGCTATGGGACCAAATGATGAGGACTGCGTCGTGATGATACAATTCTCTTAGTGAAATCCAATTGATTGCGCACCCATATTTGGGCAGATGTGCTGCAGACAGATCGGTAGATAGATAGATAGAAACAGGCCATTCGGCCCAACCAGTCCATGGCAGTGCTTACCCTCCACGCGAGCAAATATGTAGAGAGTTAAACAAGGAGAGGTGGACGCAGGGAGATGGATAGATTGGTAGGTAGGTAAATAGATTGATTAATTTAAGTGGCTGTTTGCAAGACTCCACTGCTGGTGTGAATATAGAATCATAGAATGATACAACAACAACAACTTGTATTTATATAGCATATTTAACGTAGTAAAATGTCCCAAGGTGCTTCACAGGTGTTTTATAAGACAAAAATTTGACACCGAGCCACATAAGAAGAAATGAGCGCCGATGGCTAAAAGCTTGGTCAAAGAGGTAGGTTTTAAGGAGCGTCTTAAAGGAGAGAGAGGGAGAGAGGTGGAGAGATTTAGGGAGAGTTCCAGAGCTTAGGGCCTAGGCAGCTGAAGGCACGGCCACCGATGGTTGAGCGATTATAATCAGGAATGCTCAAACGGGCAGAATTTGAGGAGCGCAGATATCTCAGGGGGTTGTTTGGCTGGAGGATTACCACTACCCTTTCCACTACCCATTGCCCTTCCAGCACCCTCACTCCTATTACTACCAGTACCTCTTTCCTTTTGGACCACCAATCAGCCGCTGTAGCCTCCCCTTCCCCTTTCTCTGACGTTACTCACTGCACCCTTAACCCTCTGTCCACTCTCCTCAAAGGGTAGGTGGTAAGAGACCAGAGGCCCCTCTTACTCTCCCATCCCAGCTGCTTCCCTCAAAAGAAACTTTGCTTGCCGTCAAAATTCAATTAAAAAAAGTCAAATTAGAATAAGGAAAGAAATAGCTCGTCTGCATTTCGCTCTACTTGTGTCTTTCTCTCTGTCTCTCAACCACCCTGTCTCACTGGTGTTAAAAATGACAATATCCATCTCACAGGTATAAGCAATTAACTCTGACCTTTTCTAACCATCAACAGAACACAAGAAAGATCATTAGTTGTCTTCAAATGTTTTATTTATATATGAAGAAATGCACTTCACAGAATCACAGAATCACAGAAACCCCACAGTGCAGATAGAGGCCATTTCGGCCCATCGAGCCTGCACCGACACATATCCCACCCGATCCCCGTAACCCCTACACCAACACATATCCCACCCTATCCCCGTAACCCCACGTATTTAATCCCCCTAACACTAAGGGTCAATTTATCATAGCCAATCAACCTAACCCGCACATCTTTGGACTGTGGGAGGAAACCGGAGCACCCGGAGGAAACCCACGCAAACACGGGGAGAATGTGCAAACTCCACACAGACAGTCGCCCGAGGCCGGATTCGAACCCGGGTCCCTGGCGCTGTGAGGCAACAGTGCTAACCACTATGCCACCATGCTCTGTATGTACCTCTCTCACCATTCCCCTTCAACTTAAAACAGTTTAAAGAATCAAAACAAAAGCTACAATAGGAGCAAAATCAGAATACAATTCCCATCACTTATAGCGGGTGGGTTTGTACAGTATTTATCTCAGTTACCCTCACTGGGGTACAGTATTTATCTCAGTTACCCTCACTGGGGTACAGTATTTATCTCAGTTACCCTCACTGGGGTACAGTATTTATCACCCAGTTGTCCTCACTGGGGGTACGGTATTTTTCTCAGCCAATTGCCCAGGAGAATCTCTGAATGTGGCGCCTTCTTGAAACTGTTTCCAAGGAGACGCACTGTAAACAATGAATTTCGGCTCGTGTTTGGGCTCAATCTCCGGCTCCAGAGCAGTGACAGGTAATAAATCCCCGAGAGAGAGGGGGGAGTAAACCTGCCAGCTACCTCCTGGCCACATGAATCTGCAACGCTGACATCAATCATTAGCTTACTTGCCAATAATGCACTGCCCTCTAGCTGTTTCTGCCCAAAATGAATGTAGCACTAAAGACGCTCCTGGGACTCTATGTGCACTGCACATTTTCAGGATGCACAATACAAATTCAGTTGACAGCAATGTTCCCCATAAATTTTTTTGGGGTGCACAGCTCCTTTAAGGGGCTGTGGGGCCCACTGACATTGCAAAAGCCGGTCCCGGGCTGCACGGGCAGAGAGCTGCGTAGCCACCAGCTTATAGCGAACGTTGGTTGACAGAGCTTTGGGCAAAAACGCCACGTCCAAGCCCAGGCTTTTGGGAATGGCTGAGGCATTCAAAGAAAAACTTTAATGAAGGTATTAAAAGAAACAAGGAAATTCAATGGATAAATTTAATGTTGTGAAATACGTAAATTTTAGATTTTTAAAATTGTGTGTAAACCTTTATTTTGGACATTAGAAATATCAGCTACTAAGAAAAAAATGGCAGGTGAAAGACATTTTCAGAAAGTATTTTGAGGGCTTCATGGGAACACAGTGACTAAATTGCACAATCACAGTGACGTCTTTACATAAGCAACTCCCATTATAAATGTGGACAGGGAAAGATATAATGAGACAAAGTTGACACAAAGTGTGGCAACATGAAGTCAAGTTGTGCAGACAGGATGTACATGCAGATGTAAGATTTTTAATATAGATAGTAGACTATAAAGCAGACTCAGAAAACTTGAACCTTTGGCTGGACTGGGCCAAGGAGGAAGCAACGGCTGTTCAATAGGTATAAAATAATTCGTTTGGGAGGAAAGAACTATAAGAGGCAGCGGATGGTTTTTTTTTCTTCCTTCTTTTCTGCTAATAATCTCCCCTCAGCTGCTTCTTTCCTGAAGGCTTTTGATTCCTGGCCTTTATGCAGTTCCATGGAGCCCACAGCTGCCTTCTCCAACTGGTTCACTGATGTCCTTTAGGGAAGGAAACCTGGTCTGGCCTGTATGTAACTCCAGTCCCACATCAACATAGCTGACTGTTACCTGCCCTCTGAAGTGGCCTAGCAAGCCACTCAGTTGTACCAAAACTGCTACCAGTGGTTCAAGAAGTAGGCCCAGCACCACTTTCACAGGTCAATTAGGGCTAGGCAATAAATACCGGCCTTGCCAGCGATGCCCAGAACCCAAGATGAATTTACAAAATTGGCCATTCTCCCCCAAGTGTGGTCTACATTTTCTGCTCAGAAGTGATCCCCACTGGAAATGAGGCAAGCGCCTGCTCGACCTTACGACCCTGCCATAATTAACATAGGCAGCCTCATTCTAATATTCTAAAATGCCTATGATTGGGAGCCCATCCGTTGGGAGGTTGAGAAATTGAGTGACACTGCAGGATTTGAAGGATCGTTGCAGCTTAAATGGCCAGTTATCATCAGTCAAATTTGGTGCACAGAGGAAGTTCAGTGCCAAGTGAAAGTCTGCTAGGAGAGCAGGAGGGCAGAAAGCCGACAAGTCCTCTGCTGCAGCTGGAGGAAGTGTGGCACAGAACAAAGATCCTGATGTCCAGGGGCAATGGAAGGAAGTGAACCAGGCCAATGAGTGCAGCAAGCTACAGGCGGACACTCGACAAAAGGTTTCATGACCGTTTCGGGTTAGGTAAGGTAGAGGAGTTAGCCGTGTAGTCCAAGAGTGAACTGTACAGTGCATGTCTGCCACTTAATGGGCTGGAGATTCCAGGGTGTCATTAAACCTATTATGGGCTGGATCCTGAAAGGTGGTGAATCCTGGATGCCGTGGTAACAAGAGGTGATCGTGGCTCTTTTTGTTGCTTTCTTGTTCCAAGGACAGGAGAGCCCATAACAGCCAGGAGAGGGCTGCAACAGATGGCAGCTCTCAAACCCCCAACCTCACACCCCTACAGGAAGGAAGTGATCCAAATCAGAGGAGGAAGCCAGAGAAGCTGTCAGACATGCGGAAGTGGAAGGCATGAGGCAGCTGCTGATTTGTGTTGGCATTCTGCTTCTTTTCCTTCCTATCCTGATGTAGACCACATTAACCAATGAACCCGGCCATGGAACGTCATGACGTTCCTCCACATCAGCTGCAAACCTCAGGATATCACTCAAACCCCTCTTCCTCGTTTCCTTCTGCCAATGTGACAGAGTAAAAGGACACAAAGCCCAGTGAATCCAGTGCTGCCAGCACTTTACACACACACTCTAACCCTCCCAAACGCCAGCTCAGAGATAGCCACCCCAGGGCAGTAAGAAAGGGAGCCAGAGTGGCATGCACACAAACCACGAGCGAGCAGGAGAAGCACGAGGAGGAAGTCGTTGCTGGTTACAGAGTCCTCATGTGTCCCATCCCGTCGACTGAAGAGCCTAGGATCAGGATTTTGCAGGACTGGTTCCTAAAGGAACGGTACTCGCAGAGCATTAAGCACTGGGGGCCATAATAGTTAGTGTGATGCAGGTGGCAGCTGAGGCAGAGGAGTCTACTAGAAGCTTGCACAATACAAGGACAGTTTCACAACAGCACAAGCTCCTACGGAGGTAATTCCAGAGAAGACTGCAGTAGAGGCCCCGAGACAGAGGTAGTTAAGGGAAATCTGTACTTCTGTGGATGCTCAGACTGCTGGCATCAATCGCTGGGGTGCCTGGGTGTCCCTCTCAGCACGTAGCGGCTGTGAGACGTACCTAAAAATGAGGTGCCAACCTAGAGAAGCTGCAACACAGGACTACATGCATGCTAAACAGAGGAAGCAGCATGCTATAGACAGGGCTCAGCAATCCCACAATCAACGGATCAGATCAAAGCTCTGCAGTCGTGCCACATCCAGTCCGTGAATGGTGGTGGACCATTAAACAACTAACGGGAGGAGGAGGCTCCATGAATATCCCCATCCCCAATGATGGTGGAGCCCAGCTTGTGAGTGCAAAAGACAAAGCTGAAGCGTTTGCAACCATCTTCAGCCAGAAGTGCCGAGTGGATGGTCCATATCGGCCTACTCCCGAGGTCAACACCATCACAGAAGCCAGTCTTCAGCCAATTCAATTCACTCTACGTGATATCAAGAAATGGCTGAGCGCACTGGTTACAGTAAAGGCTATGGGCCCTGACAACATCCCGGCTGTCGTGCTGAAGACTTATGTTCCAGAACTAGCCGGGCCTCTAGCCAAGCTGTTCCAGTACAGCTACAACACTGGCATCTACCCGACAATGTGGAAAACTGCCCAGGTATGTCCTGTCCACAAAAAGCAGGACAAATCCAATCCAGCTAATTACCGCCCCATCAATCATCACAGCCCCAGGACATCGCTGCAGGAGTTCCTCAGGGCAGTGTCCTGGGCCCAACCATCTTCAGCTGCTTCATCAATGATCTTCCCTCCATCATAAGGTCAGAAGTGGAGATGTTCGCTGATCACTGCACAGTGTTCAGTGCCATTCGCAACTCCTCAGATATTGAAGCAGTCCATGCCCGCATGCACCAAGACCTGGATGGCATTTAGGCTTGGGCCGATAAGTGGCAGGTAACATTCGCGCCACAGAAGTGCCAGGCAATGACTATCTCCAGCAAGCGAGTGTCTAACTACCGCCCCTTGACATTCAACGGCATTACCATCGCCGAATCCCGCACCATCAATATCCTGGGGGTCACCACTGACCAGAAACTTAACTGGACCAGCCACATAAATACTGTGGCAACATGAGGAGGTCAGAGGCTGGGTATTCTGTGGGGACTGTCTCACCTCCTGACTCCCGAAAGCCTTTCCACCATCTACAAGGCACAAGTCAGGAGTGCGATGGAATACTCTCCACTTGCCTAGATGAGTGCAGCTCCAACAACACTCAAGAAATCTGACACCATCCAAGACAAAGCAGCCCGCTTGATTGGCACTCCATCCACCACCTTAAACATTCACTCCCTCCACCACCAGCGTACCGTGGCTGCAGTGTGTACCATCTACAAGATGCACTGCAGCAACTCGCCAAGGCTTCTTCAGCAGCACCTCCCAAACCCACGACCTCTACCACCTAGAAGGATAGGGCAGCAGGCGCATGGGAACACCTCCACCTCCAAGTTCCCCTCCAAGACACATACCGTCTTGACTTTGAAGGGGATCGCCGATCCTTCATAGTCGCTGGGTCAAAATCCTGGAACTCCCTCCCTAACAGCACTGTGGGAGTAACTTCATCACACGGACTGAAGCGGTTCAAGAAGGCGGCTCACCACCACCTTCTCAAGGGCAATTAGGGATGGGCAATAAATGCTGGCCTTGCCAGCGACACCCACATCCCATGAACGAATATAAAAAAAACACCTTTACAAATCCATGCTGGCTCTCTCTGATCAGCTGAAAATTTTCAAGGTGTTGAGTCACTCTATCCTTAATTATAGACTCTAGTACTTTCCCAACAATAGATGTTAGGCTAACTAGTCTATAATTTCCTGGTTCCCTCTATCACCTTTCTTAAATAGCGGAGTGACATGCAATTTTCCAATCTAAAGGAACAGTTCCTGAATTGAGAGAACTTTGGAAGATTATAGTTAGAACATCTGCAATGTCACCCACTTCCTTTAAAACCTTGGGATGGAAACCATCTGGTCCTGGGGATTTGTCACTCTTTAATGCAATTATTTTTTCATTATTGTTATTTTGCTTACGATAGTTTTGGTGAGTCCCCGACCCTGATTCAATCGACCTCGTCCCGAGGTCCCCACCATCACAGAAGCCAGTCTTCAGCCAATTCGATTCACTCCACGTGATATCAAGAAACAGCTGAGTGCACTGGATACTGTAAAGGCTATGGGCCCTGACAACATCCCGGCTGTCGTGCTGAAGACCTGTGCTCCAGAACTAGCCGGGCTTCTAGCCAAGCTGTTCCAGTACAGCTACAACACTGGCATCTATCCGACAATGTGGAAAACTGCCCAGGTATGTCTTGTCCACAAAAAGCAGGACAAATCCAGCCCGGCCAGTTACCGCCCCATCAGTCTACTCTCAATCATCAGCAAAGTGATGGAAGGTGCCATCAACAGTGCGATCAAGCGGCACTTACTCACCAATAACCTGCTCACTGATGCCCAGTTTGGGTTCTGCCAAGACCACTCGGCTCTCGACCTCATTACAGCCTTCGTCCAAACATGGACAAAGGAGCTGAATTCCAGAGGAGAAGTGAGAGTGACAGCCCTTGATATCAAGGCAGCATTTGACCGAGTGTGGCATGAAGGAGCCCTAGTAAAACTGAAGTCAATGGGAATCGGAGGAAAACTCTCCACTGGTTGGAGTCATATCTAGCACACAGGAAGATGGTTGTGGTGATTGAAGGTCAATCATCACAGCCCCAGGACATCGCTGCAGGAGTTCCTCGGGGCAGTGTCCTAGGCCCAACCATCTTCAGCTGCTTCATCAATGACCTTCCCTCCAACATAAGGTCAGAAATGGGGATGGTCGCTGATGACTGCAGTGTTCAGTGCCATTCACAACCCCTTAGATAATGAAGCAGTCCATGCCCGCATGCAACAAGACCTGAACGACATTCAGGCTTGGGCTGATAAGTGGCAGGTAACGTTCGCGCCACAGAAGTGCCAGGCAATGACTATCTCCAACAAGTGAGAGTCTAACCACCTCCCCTTGACATTCAATGGCATTACCATCGCCGAATCCCCCACCATCAACATCCTGGGTGTTACCATTGACCAGAAACTTAACTGGACCAGCCACATAAATACTGTGGCAACAAGAGCAGGTCAGAGGCTAGGTATTCCATGGCGAGTATCTCACCTCCTGACTCCCCAAAGCCTTTCCACCATCTACAAGCCACAAGTAAGGAGTGTGATGGAATACTCTCCACTTGCCTGGATGAGTGCCGCTCCAACAACACTCAAGAAGCTCGACACCAACCAGGACAAAGCAGCCCGCTTGATTGGCACCCCATCCACCACCTTAAACATTCACTCCCTCCACCAACGGCGTACTGTGGCTGCAGTGTGTACCATCTACAAGATGCACTGCAGCAAATCGCCAAGGCTTCTTCGGCAGCACCTCACAAACCCACGACCTCTTCCACCTAGAAGGACAAGGGCAGCAGACGCACGGGAACACTACCACCTCCAAGTTCCCCTCCAAGTCACACACCATCCTGACTTAGAAGCAGATCGCCGATCCTTCATCATTGCTGGGTCAAAATCCTGGAACTCCCTCCCTAACAGCACTATTGGGAGTACCTTCACCACACGGACTGCAGCGGTTCAAGAAGACGGCTCACCAGTGATGTGAGAAAACTACTAGACACTTGGTCTAAGCGTTAAACAAAGCTTTAATCAACTGTTTTACAATATGGAGGTCTGGTTGTGTCCTTCACTAGTTCCTGTTAAGAATGTCCTGTGCAAGCTGGGCCCGTGCCCGAGTACTTATACTCTCCCTGGACAGCGCCACCCGCAGGCCGCTCAGTTGATTCATGTCATTCTTCCCGCCTGAAGGATTGGTATTCCGGCGACTTCCTTCTATCGGATTAATCAGACTACGAATAGCCGCAGTCGTTTGGATCTCCGTTTGTGGCTGGAAGGCACGTCTCCTCGGACCGAGTCTTGGTCCCTGGGTCGCTTGGTTCATACCGGCGGGCTGGCAGAGCCCGTGTCGCCTTGATCGACCTGAGGGGGACTGGGGAGATCGTGATTCCGGGTGCGGGCCCCCACCGGCGCCGAGCTGGCTTCATCCTGCTCAGTAGTCGGTGATTGACCGGTGTCCTGGCTTCGGGTGGTCATCCCCCAGGGAGCGTCATCCTGCTCAGTAGTCGGTGATTGACCGGCGTCCTGGCTTCGGGTGGTCATCCCCCAGGGAGCGTCATCCTGCTCAGTAGTCGGTGATTGACCGGTGTCCTGGCTTTGGGTGGTCATCCCGCGGGGAGCGTCATCCTGCTCAGTAGTCAGTGATTGACCGGTGTCCTGGCTTCGGGTGGTCATCCCGCGGGGAGCGTCATCCTGCTCAGTAGTCGGTGATTGACCGGTGTCCTGGCTTCGGGTGGGCATCCCCCAGGGAGCGTCATCCTGCTCAGTAGTCGGTGATTGACCGGTGTCCTGGCTTCGGGTGGGCATCCCCCAGGGAGCGTCATCCTGCTCAGTAGTTGGTGATTGACCGGCGTCCTGGCTTCGGGTGGTCATCCCCCGGGGAGCGTCATCCGTCCTGGCTTCGGGTGGTCATCCCCCGGGGAGCGTCATCCTGCTCAGTAGTCGGTGATTGACCGGCGTCCTGGCTTCGGGTGGTCATCCCGCGGGGAGCGTCATCCTGCTCAGTAGTCGGTGATTGACCGGTGTCCTGGCTTCAGGTGGTCATCCCCCAGGGAGCGTCATCCTGCTCAGTAGTCGGTGATTGACCGGTGTCCTGGCTTCAGGTGGTCATCCCCCAGGGAGCGTCATCCTGCTCAGTAGTCGGTGATTGACCGGTGTCCTGGCTTCGGGTGGTCATCCCGCGGGGAGCGTCATCCTGCTCAGTAGTCGGTGATTGACCGGTGTCCTGGCTTCGGGTGGTCATCCCCCAGGGAGCGTCATCCTGCTCAGTAGTCGGTGATTGACCGGCGTCCTGGCTTCGGGTGGTCATCCCGCGGGGAGCGTCATCCTGCTCAGTAGTCGGTGATTGACCGGCGTCCTGGCTTTGGGTGGTCATCCCGCGGGGAGCATCATCCTGCTCAGTAGTCGGTGATTGACCGGCGTCCTGGCTTCGGGTGGTCATCCCCCAGGGAGCGTCATCCTGCTCAGTAGTCAGTGATTGACCGGTGTCCTGGCTTCGGGTGGTCATCCCGCGGGGAGCGTCATCCTGCTCAGTAGTTGGTGATTGACCGGTGTCCTGGCTTCGGGTGGTCATCCCGCGGGGAGTGTCATCCTGCTCAGTAGTCGGTGATTGACCGGTGTCCTGGCTTCGGGTGGTCATCCCGCGGGGAGCGTCATCCTGCTCAGTAGTCGGTGATTGACCGGCGTCCTGGCTTCGGGTGGTCATCCCCCAGGGAGTGCTCTGTTGCCCGGGTTGATCCGGCGGAGTAGCTGGCAGATCCCTTGACGTCCCGGGTAGGGTGTCATCCTCGGAGGAGCGCAGCGTATCAGCGTCGTTAATACGGATCCCTCTATCAATTGGGTCCGTGGGACCGGTTGGGCAGGGAGACAGGTCCCGAAGTGAAACTCTCGGCCATCAGGGTACCACACATACGTGTATGTAGGATTGACATCCGTTAGTTCCACTTCGTCAACGAGGGGAGCACTCTTGGAGGATCGGACAAAACTTCAGAGCAGCACGGGGCCAGGAGCTGCCAACCATGATGGTAGGGACGTCCCATGAGTGGAGCGATGCTGGAACCCGAAGAATCGTGAGGAGTAACATTGGTGGATGTAGAAAGGAGAGACCTGATGGAATGCAACGCGTCAGGGAGCATAGTTTCCCACTGCTGATCTGGTAGGTTGTGTGACCTTAGTGCAAGATGAACAGCGTTCCAAATGATAGCGTTGTATCTCTCAACCTGTCTGTTATAAATCTCATCATCATAAAGAAACTACTCATGAAATAACACTGGACAGCCAGCTGGTGGCGCCATCCAAGGAGTATAAATACTCGGGCATGGGCCCAGCTTGCCCGGGGACATTTTGTAAGACAGGAACTAGTGAAGTGCAACTAGACCTCCATGTTCTGAAACAAGTTGATTAAAGCCTTGCTTTATGCTCAACCCAAGTGCGTAGTGAGTTTTATTACGTCACTGTCCATTTCCAATAGGATGATACGGTGTTGTTTTACTTGTGGCGATTCCCCGTTGGGAAAGATAACTTTTGAGTTCGCTTGACATGAAGGAGGGACCTCGATCAGAATGAAATTGGATGAAATTGGCCATACCGCAAAGGGAAAAGACTTGATCGAGGCATTTGATCACTGTGGAAGTAAGCATATTGGGACAGGGGAAAGCAAAGGGAAAGCGTGAATATTCGTCCACCATAGTAAGCAAGTAGGTGTTTCGCGTTGAAGAAGGCAATGGCCCTTTAAAGTCAATGCTGAGGCGCTGCATAGGCTGTGTAGCGTGTATGAGCGAGCCATCCGACGGACGGAAGAATTGCGGTTTTAATTCCGCGTAAATTCTACAAGTGGAGCATGTTCTTTTCACGTCTTCCGTAGAAAATGGGAGATTTTTAGATCACACAAAGTGTAACATACGGGTAACGCCAGGATGGCATAAGTCAGTATGAAGACCCGCAAGAGTCAAAGTTGACATGGAAGAGCAGAAAGCACGCATGAGGGTATCCGGGACCACATTATCTTTGCCGGGTCGATAATGTATGGTGTAGCCAAAGGCGGCCTATTCCATTCTCTAGAGCTGTATCTTGTTATTCTTGACCTTAGTGCGTTTCCGGTTATCCAGCATAAAGGCCACGGAGCGCTGATCGGTTATAAGCGTGAAATGGCGACGAGCGAGAAAATGACTCCATTTACGTACTGCTTCGATGATAGCCGTAGCCTCCTTCTCGACAGGAGGATAATGGAGCTCGCTACCCTGCAAAGTTCTGGACAGAAATGCAACGGGTCGACCATCTTGATTCAAGGTAACCGAGATCGCCACCTCTAATACATCGCACTCGACCACGAAAGGGAGATTTTCATCAATGGAACGAAGCGTGGCTTTTTCCAGTTGTCGCTTGAGGAGGTCGAAAGCTGAAATAGCCGTTGTCTCCAACGGAAATGACTTCGCGTGAAACAGGGGCTGGATCTTGTCGGAGAAGTGGGGTATCCACTTCACATAATAGGCAAACATGCCGAGGGCCCGACGAAGAGAGCCGAGATTCGTAGGAGGAGGGAGCTCCTGAAGCGGACAAAGCCGCTCCGGATCCGGTTTGATGACACCATTGCCCACCCAGTAGCCAAAGATGTTGACTGATGGTACTGATTTCACGGATTTGGACTCATTTAAGGTTAAGTTGCGATGACGGAGAACATCAAGAAATTTCTGGAGGTTGGCATCGTGCTCCTTCTGGTCATGACCAGCAATGGTGATATTATCCAGATGTGGAAAAGTGTCCGTTAAGTTCTCCTGTTTGACTAGGCTGTCCATTGCCCGTTGAAAGATGGTCACCCCATTGGTGACCCCAAATGAAAGGCGACAAAACTGGTAAAGCCGACCGTTGGCCTCAAAGGCCATATACTTTTTGTCAGGGTCCTTTAACGGTACTTGATGATATGCACTCTAAGTCAAAAGTTGAAAATACCCTGTTATTGGCAAGGTTATTGACCATGTCATCAATGCGTGGTAGTGGGTAGGCATCCAGGTCGGTATACTGGTTAATAGTTTGCGAGTAATTGATGCAAAGACGTTTCTTGTGTGGCTTCAGAGAATTTTTAATGATGACGACTTGAGCCCGCTAGGAAGATGAACATGGCTCAATGATACCGTCCGCTAGAAGGCGAGAGATTTCTGCCTCGATAAAGGATAGGTCATCTTGACTGAAATGTCGTGATTTAGTGACTATGGGCTTACATCGGGGGGAAAGATTGGCAAACAAGGAGGGCTTGTCGAGCGAAACCGCCGAAAGCGCACAAAACGGTACTTTGGAAATAGTAAGCGCCGGCTTTGACCCTCCAAACTCGAAAGTGAGTCTTTTGTGTTGCTTCTAGAAATCCTGTCCCAGGAGCATATCACTGCATAGGTTTTTGAGCACCCCAAGCGGGTGGAAAAATAAGTGTGGCCATTGAGAATAAGGTCGACAAGACAAAAGCCGGAAGAGTTGGTGGTCAGTGTCGTCAGAGCCATTGCAATTTCCCTGTCCGAGGGGTAAATACGCAGTTTTAACTTAATGACAGCCTGCTCACTGATGAAGCTGTCAGAGCTCCATGAGTCAATTAGTGCACTCAAAATGTGTCCATTTACCAAAACCTTCATGGCTGCATGGGACAGGCTTTGGGGAAAAACAGCTGTGATGGGAGGAGGGGCAGTTTTATACTTGACAGCTGTAACATTAGTAGTGGCTCTTGGGGAAGGAGCAGTTTTATAGATAGCAGCTGTAACCCTAGGAGAGGCTCTTGACTGACATACTTTAGAAAAGTGACCTTTCTTACTGCAATGATTGCAGGTTGCATTACGAGCAAGACAAAATTTCCTATAGTGAAATGCACCTCCACAGAAGAAACACTTCTTTTTAGATTGCCAAGATGCCGCTAGGGTAGGGTCGTCATCAGCTAGGATAGAGTCGTCATCAGTGAGGGCTTCCGCTTGAGGCTTATCGGAGGAGTCACTAAAAGTGATAGCAGCAGTCC
Organism: Somniosus microcephalus; assembly: GCF_052327205.1. Classification (NCBI taxonomy): domain Eukaryota; kingdom Metazoa; phylum Chordata; class Chondrichthyes; order Squaliformes; family Somniosidae; genus Somniosus; species Somniosus microcephalus. Next base: position 2,493,917 of record NC_141000.1, on the reverse strand, counting down.
GTGCACGTGGTAAAAGATAGGCATCTGCATTTTTTTTTGCCACGTCCAGAGAATATGCCTGGTCATAGGCAGCTTGTAACTCGAGGGTTTTATTCTCTAACAGACGCTGGCGAATGAAGGGAGACGCAATCCCATTAATAAAAGAATCATAACTTAATTCCTCCTGGTACTGCTCAGCTGAGACAGCTTTGAGATTAGTCTTTGCTGAGCCTGCGAAGCTGTTGAAGGAATTCGTCAAGTGATACCCCGGGTTGTTGTTGAGTTGTGGCCAGTAAGTGCCGAGCAAAAATTTTGTTTGGGGCCTTAACATATAGTTGCTGCAGTATTTGGATAGCGGAGTCATAGTCTACACAGTCTTCGATATAATCAAACACATGAGGAGATACATAATTGGCAAGCATTTGTAACTCATCAGGAACATTCTCACCACAAGCCCCGGGGAAGTTGCTGAAGGTACGATACCAGTGTTTCCATACCTTAGCAGTTGTAGGTGAATTCGGGTCCAGGTCAAGACGGGTGGGTCTGAGTAGTTTCTCCATGATGGATTGATTACTACGTCTGGTTCCCTTCTACACATTAGAGTCGTAGCCGTCTGTTCCCAAAATCACTTAGAGCATGGAGCAAGTTTCAGTTGATTAAATTGACGTAAGAAAACTACTAGGCACTTGGTCTAAGCGTTAAACAAAACTTTAATCAACTGTTTTACAACATGGAGGTCTAGTTGTGTCCTTCACTAGTTCCTGTTAAGAATGTCCTGCGCAAGGTGGGCCTGTGCCCGAGTATTTATACTCTCCCTGGACAGCACCACCCGCAGGCCGCTCAGTTGATTCATGTCAACCACCACCTTCTCAAGGGCAAATAGGGATGGTCAATAAATACTGGCCTTGCCAGCGACGCCCACATCCCATAAACGAATTTTTTTTAAATGAATTTCCTTGGGATTTCCGGCATGCTATCCTCTTCCTCTACTGTAAATACTGACGCAAAGTAATTATTCAACATGTCCGCCATTTCCTTATTCTCATTTACAATATCATCGTTATCAGTTTTTAAAAGGCCAACATTGCTCCTGAGAACCCTCTTTTTCTAATATAATTGTAAAAAATCTTTGTGTTGATTTTGATATTCCTTGCATGTTTCTTTTCACATTCTCTTTTCGTAGCTCTTACTATCTGTTTTGTCACCATTTGTTGTTCTTTGTATCTTTCCCATTCACCAGGATCTGTGCTAGTTTTTACATTTTTGTATGCTTTTTCTATTAGCTTTATGCTGTCCCTTACCTCTCTTGTCATCCATGGCTGCTTTTTTTGGCAAATAGAGCTCTTGCCCCTCAGGGGTATAAATTGGTTCTGTATTACGTTAAATTCTGATCTTCTGTTGATTTACCCATTAACAGGTTTGCCCAGTTTACTGTGAAGTCTCCGTCTCATCCTGTTGAAGACGGCCTTACCTAAATCTAGAATCTTAGTAGCTGTTTCACGTTTCTCCCTTTCAAACGCAACGTTGAACTCGATCATGTTATGATCGCTATTGGATAAATGTTCACGCACCGTTAGGCTGTTTACTAAATCTGGCCCATTACTAAATCTAATATGGCCCGCTCCTTGTTGGTTCTGGGACATATTGTTGCAGAAAACTGTGCTGAACACACTCAAACAATTCGCTACCATTCCGGCATGAGCTAGTCTGCTTATCCCAATTTATATGAAAGTTAAAATCCCCCATTCAAACCACTCTGCTTTTACTACATGCTTGTCTAATCTCTGCATTTACACATTCTGCCACTTCGCAGCTCCTACACACAACTGCCACTACAGTCTTAAATCCTTTTATATTTCTTAATTCTACCCATAAAGTCTCCACTGCCTGCTTACCTCTCATTATATCCTCTCTTATCATTGAAGTGATTTCATCCTTAATCACTAAGGCTAATTCTCTCCCTCTACCAGTTTCGGTATCCGTCCTGTAGACCTTATAACCTGGTATATTCAGTTCCATCTTGCAGCCATATCTCCGTAATGCCATACCCTCTGTTAAATTTATGCCTGCAATTCATTCAATTTGTTCTTTATACTCCATGTGTTTATATAAAGAACGCTTATTTGGGCCACACACCCTAACCTGTCCATCAGCTCGAATGTTGTTTTTCTGACACATTTCTTATTTCTCTCTCCCGATTTAATTACTTTACATCTTTTAGTTTTCCCTTTACCTGTAGTACCTAAAGCACAATTTCTGATTATTACTCTACTCTCTTCCCATTCGTTTGCTTTAGAATTATTATATAGACCACTGTTTTCCACCTGAGCACTCCTCCACCCCCCCGCACCCCATTTACTAGTTTAAAGCCCTTGTGATGGCCCTATTCTTTTTTTCCCGCTAGGACCCTAGCCTGGTTCATGTGGAGCCTGTCCCAAAGGTACAGAACAAACACGGAGCCAGCTCTGACTCCTGGGATTCACCACTCCCAAACCCAGTTCTAACTCCTGGGATACACCACTCCCAATCCCAGTTCTAACTCCTGGGATACACCACTCCCAATCCCAGTTCTAACTCCTGGGATACACCACTCCCAATCCCAGCACTGACCCCTGGGGTACACCACTCCCAATCCCAGCACTGACCCCTGGGATACACCACTCCCAATCCCAGCACTGACCCCTGGGATACACCACTCCCAATCCCAGCACTGACCCCGGGGATACACCACTCCCAATCCCAGCACTGACCCCGGGGAAACACCACTCCCAATCCCAGCACTGACCCCGGGGATACACCACTCCCAATCCCAGCACTGACCCCGGGGATACACCACTCCCAATCCCAGCACTGACCCCGGGGATACACCGCTCCCAATCCCAGCACTGACCCCTGGGATACACCACTCCCAATCGCAGCACTGACCCCGGGGATACATCACTCCCAATCCCAGCACTGACCCCGGGGATACACCACTCCCAATCCCAGCACTGACCCCGGGGATACACCACTCCCAATCCCAGCTCTGACCCCGGGGAAACACCACTCCCAATCCCAGCTCTGACCCCGGGGAAACACCACTCCCAATCCCAGCACTGACCCTTGGGATACACCACTCCCAATCCCAGCTCTGACCCCTGGGATACACCACTCCCAATCCCAGCACTGACCCCTGGAATACACCGCTCCCAATCCCAGCACTGACCCCTGGGATACACCACTCCCAATCCCAGCACTGACCCCTGGGATACACCGCTCCCAATCCCAGCACTGACCCCTGGGATACTCCACTCCCAACCTTCTCCAATCCGAGCAACATCCATTTACCTTAACTCATGGTATCCTGTCTGTCAACCGACTTTCTACCCATGCTTCTACATTTCCTCCTCTGCCATATGCCTGAATTTGTCTAAGAAGCCTCTTGTGTGACACCGTATCCAATGCTTTCTCAAACTCCATATACACTATATCTACTGCATTCCCTTTATCTATCCAATCAGTTCTTTAAAAAGCAAACTCTAGTAAGTTTGTGAAACTTGATTTGCCTCTAACAGATCGATTATTGATATCCCCAGTGGAAGCTTGGAATGGGCGCATAGAACAAAGGTTATGGAAGGAAAAGTTAAAATAAATGGATGGAAAATGACGAGCTGCGCACTGTTGAATTTTTGAGAGGAGGGCACCGGATTGCAGGGTAACCCATTAAATGAGTTGAAGGGCCTTCTTCATCCCAACCTATATGGTGACCTTTCGATTCTGCATCGCTACATTCTTTCCAGAGTAACCTGTTTTGATAGTTTAATGGGCTAGTGAAAGGTGCGACAAGTGATGCATAACTTACCTCTATGCTGGACCTGATGCTCTGGAAACAGAAGAACTGTTTCTGAAGGGGAATCTCAAAAGTTAGAGTTGTATCTAGTCCCTCGAGTTCTGGATATGCAGTTTGAACCACATAACCATTTTCACAAAATATGAGCAACATATTTTTCTCCTAACAAACAGAAAAAACGCAGTTAAACAACAACACATTAAACCATTGCAACGCAAGACTTTTACACACATAAAGCATTAGGAAGCACATGTTTTTTCCTCGTTAATTGTCTCCGGCCTTTTTTCCACATGAATCTACAGTACTAGCTGATGTCCACCATTTTACCCAAGTTGCCATGACAGTGAGGGTCATCAGACTATTCGATCATGAGCTGCACCACAACTGCGCCCAATGGTGTCTTCACACCTGACAGCATCTCACATGCCCGTCACACCTGACAGCATCTCACATGCCCGTCTCACCTGACAGCATCTCACATGCCCGTCTCACCTGACAGCATCTTACATGCCTGTCACACCTGACAGCATCTCACATGCCCGTCACACCTGACAGTATCTCACATGTCCTTCACACCTGACAGCATCTCACATGCCCGTCTCACCTGACAGCATCTCACATGCCTGTCACACCTGACAGCATCTCACATGCCCGTCACACCTGACAGTATCTCACATGTCCTTCACACCTGACAGCATCTCACATGCCTGTCACACCTGACAGCATCTCACATGTCCTTCACACCTGACAGCATCTCACATGCCCGTCTCACCTGACAGCATCTCACATGCCTGTCACACCTGACAGCATCTCACATGCCCGTCACACCTGACAGTATCTCACATGTCCTTCACACCTGACAGCATCTCACATGCCTGTCACACCTGACAGCATCTCACATGTCCTTCACACCTGACAGCATCTCACATGCCTGTCACACCTGACAGCATCTCACATGCCCGTCACACCTGACAGCATCTCACATGTCCTTCACACCTGACAGCATCTCACATGTCCTTCACACCTGACAGTATCTCACATGCCTGTCACACCTGACAGCATCTCACATGCCCGTCTCACCTGACAGCATCTCACATGCCCTGCCAACAAGGGTCACTGGTTAGTGAACAGCGCAGCAACCTAAGCCAATGTTCCATGGAGTGCTACTAATTGTCGGTCTGCGATCAGTTAATTCAACGCATACCGGGGCTGAACCTCAGTCCTGCCTGGTCTCAGTGGACTATAAACACACATTATCTGAAATCAAAGTTACAGGGGAAATTTTACACTGCCATGCACCAGCGGCAAAAAATCAACAGCAGAGGCTGAGCACCGATGCTTCTGACCGTGGGGGACCAGGGGCTCAAGCAGGAGGTGGCAGCAGGGGGCTTGAATGGAGGCAGGCAAGAGGGCGAGAGCGAGTGGCTTGCACTGCTCCGTAAATCCAATGGATGGCTGCATCAGTACAAGGTTACTGTGCCCATGTATAAACAGGCAAACTGCACCTCACGGCACTGTACAGTAGGCACAGAGTCACAGACACAAATACAGACACAGAATCATAGACACAAATACAGACACAGAATCATAGACACAAATACAGACACAGAATCATAGACACAAATACAGACACAGAATCATAGACACAAATACAGACACAGAATCATTGACACAAATACAGACACAGAATCATTGACACAAATACAGACACAGAATCATAGACACAAATACAGACACAGAATCACAGACAGAAATACAGACACAGAATCACAGACAGAAATACAGACACAGAATCATAGACACAAATACAGACACAGAATCACAGACAGAAATACAGACACAGAATCATAGACACAAATACAGACACAGAATCACAGACAGAAATACAGACACAGAATCATAGACACAAATACAGACACAGAATCATAGACACAAATACAGACACAATCATTGACACAAATACAGACACAGAATCATAGACACAAATACAGACACAATCATTGACACAAATACAGACACAGAATCATAGACACAAATACAGACACAATCATTGACACAAATACAGACACAGAATCATAGACACAAATACAGACACAGAATCATAGACAGAAATACAGACACAGAATCACAGACAGAAATAGACACAGAATCACAGACAGAAATACAGACACAGAATCATAGACACAAATACAGACACAGAATCACAGACAGAAATACAGACACAGAATCATAGACACAAATACAGACACAGAATCATAGACAGAAATACAGACACAGAATCACAGACAGAAATACAGACACAGAATCACAGACAGAAATACAGACACAGAATCATAGACACAAATACAGACACAGAATCACAGACAGAAATACAGACACAGAATCATAGACACAAATACAGACACAGAATCACAGACAGAAATACAGACACAGAATCATAGACACAAATACAGACACAGAATCATAGACACAAATACAGACACAGAATCATAGACAGAAATACAGACACAGAATCATAGACACAAATACAGACACAGAATCATAGACACAAATACAGACACAGAATCATAGACACAAATACAGACACAGAATCATAGACACAAATACAGACACAGAATCACAGACAGAAATACAGACACAGAATCATAGACACAAATACAGACACAGAATCATAGACACAAATACAGACACAGAATCATAGACAGAAATACAGACACAGAATCACAGACAGAAATACAGACACAGAATCATAGACAGAAATACAGACACAGGATCATAGACACAAATACAGACACAGAATCATAGACACAAATACAGACACAGAATCATAGACACAAATACAGTAACAAGTACGCGGTGACAAGGCATTGAAACCTCATCGGAGGGTTTTGTGTCAATCGGGACCTGAATATTAAATACTCCATACATTATTCCCCCAAAGGCTTTGCGAGAGTGAGATAATACAATCCTGATGTATAGGAGATTACAAGTGGAGAAAATTTAAAAAATCCCTCATTAAATCAGTTCTTTCATTTCACTTCCATAACAGAATGTAGTGCAGTACATACATGGGCAGGTGGAGACCACTGCAAGTTCACAACTGGTCCTGGTACATTGATGAATCCCACTGGTACATATTGCTTCTGAGTTAGAAAAAAAAACACTGTCTTGTCTTTGCTCTATGAGGGAAGAACAACACAATGATCCTTAACACACTCATTTCAAACTTGCACATCTAGTGAACACTTCTCGTCCATCATACTTCACACTGCACTCATTCTTGGGGGGAAAAGGATGAGACAAAGGCAATAATTACAAAGGCAATAATTTGACGTGTACAAAAAAATCTGCAGGACCACACATATCAGTCAGAATGTCCACACATCCCCACCAATCAGACTTCAAAAAAAGACAATCAAGGCCAGGGTCTGACCTGCAGCCTGAAGAGACATTGAACTCTGAGCTTACACAGTTTTCACATGACAAAAAAGGACTTAATGGCCTTCATTGTCTTTGGTCCCTGCCACAATCTCCGTTCTCTAGCCACCAACTCCACCCCTCTCCCTAGCATCCGTCTGAGGCTGAACCGGACTGTTCGCAACCTTGATGTCATATTTGACACCGAAATGAGCTTCCGACCACATATCCGGGCCATCATCAAGACCGCCTATTTCCACCTCCATAACATCACCCGTCCCCGGCCCTGCCTCAGCTCACCTGCTGCTGAAACCCTCATCCATGCCTTTGTTACCTCTAGACTTGACTATTCCAACGCACTCCTGTCCGGCCTCCCACGTTCTACCCTCCGTAAACATGAGGTCATCCAAAACTCTGCTGGCCGTGCCCTGACTCGCACCAAGTGCCGTTCACCCATCACCAATATTCCCTGTAAGCTGTGTGACCACGTTCTCCAGGCTTGCCCGCTTCTGAATGCAAAAAAAGCACGTGTGGTATTTTGAATGGCCCGTGCAGCCCTTTAAAGGGGCCGCCCAGTGCCAAAAAAAAGTCACAGGGAACATTGCCCATCACCCCTAATGTAAGAAAACTACTAGGCACTTGGTCTAAGCGTTAAACAAAGCTTTAATCAACTGATTTACAACATGGAGGTCTAGTTGTGTCCTTCACTAGTTCCTGTTAAGAATGTCCTGTGCAAGCTGGGTCCGTGCCCGAGTATTTATACTCTCCCTGGACAGCGCCACCCGCAGGCCGCTCAGTTGATTCATGTCAACCCCTGTGCTCGCTGACCTACATTAGCTCCCGGTTAAGCAACGCCTCGATTTTAGAATTCTCATCCTTGTTTTCAAATCCCTCTGTGGCCTCGCCCCTCCCCATCTCTGTAACCTCCTCCAGCCCCACAACCGCCCCCCCCGCGATATCTGCGCTCCTCTAATTCTGCCCTCTTGAGCATTCCTGATTTTAATCGGTGGCCGTGCCTTCAGCTGCCAAGGCCCTTAGCTTTGGAATTCACTGCCTAAGCCTCTCTTTCCTCCTTTAAGACACTTCTTAAAACCTACCTCTTTGATCAAGTCTTCCCTAATATCTCATGTGGCCAGTGTCAAATTTTGTTTCATAACGCTCCTGTGAAGTGCCTTGGGACGTTTTACTGCATTAAAGGCGCTATATAAATGCAAGTTATTTTTGTAGTTGTGTGTTCTGGCCACCAGGTGGTGATATGAAACAATTTATCAACCTTCATCTGAATATTTTTGGACCATTTTTTCCCTCAGTCACTAAACTTGTGTATAAATTTCCAACGCAAGATTTTAAACAAAATTTTAAAAAGCACAAGATTGCATATTTCAAATAATATTAAATGTACACACTGAGTTGTCTTTTAACGCCTTCACTGGCCTTTTTTTTACCTCACCCTGTTTCAAGAACCTAAGCTTTGACTGGACATTTTTACCCTGCAGCAAACGAGAGCTTTCAATCACCTCTGTGCATTTGGAGGTTGTGCAGTTTGCAGAATTTCCCAGCATCAGCAGCAGGTCAAGGGTAGACGGGTGTGGCCGCTCAATTTGTGAGCATTTGTGAGTTTCTTTGCTTTTTTCAGAAGAAAAGCCCAGGTAGAGCAGAGGAAGCCTGAAGGCCTGCTCTGGACAGAGAACAGCCTAGGACAGGGACAGGGGACAGGGAGACAGGACCAGGGAGACAGGGGACTGGGAGACAGGGAGACAGGGGACTGGGAGACAGGGAGACAGGGGACTGGGAGACAGGGAGACAGGGGACTGGGAGACAGGGAGACAGGGGACCGGGGACAGGGAGACAGGACCAGGGACAGGGAGACAGGACCAGGGAGACAGGGAGACAGGGACAGGGAGATAGGGAGACAGGGAGACAGGACCAGGGAGACAGGGAGACAGGGGACCAGGGAGACAGGGGACAGGGAGACAGGACCAGGGAGACAGGGAGACAGGGGACCAGGGAGACAGGGGACCGGGAGACAGGGACAGGGACAGGGAGATAGGGAGACAGGGGACCAGGGAGACAGGGAGACAGGACCAGGGAGACAGGGAGACAGGACCAGGGAGACAGGGAGACAGGACCAGGGAGACAGGGGACCAGGGAGACAGGGGACCGGGAGACAGGGACAGGGAGATAGGGAGACAGGGGACCAGGGAGACAGGGGACCGGGGAGACAGGGGACCAGGGAGACAGGGGACCGGGGACCAGGGACCAGGGAGACAGGGGACCAGGGAGACAGGGGACCGGGGACCAGGGAGATAGGACCAGGGAGACAGGGAGACAGGGGACCAGGGAGACAGGGGACCGGGAGACAGGGACAGGGAGATAGGGAGACAGGGGACCAGGGAGACAGGGGACCGGGGACCAGGGAGACAGGGGACCAGGGAGACAGGGGACCGGGGACCAGGGAGATAGGACCAGGGAGACAGGGGACCGGGGACCAGGGAGACAGGGGACCGGGGACCAGGGAGACAGGGGACCAGGGAGACAGGGGACCGGGGACCAGGGAGATAGGACCAGGGAGACAGGAGACAGGGGACCGGGAGACAGGGACAGGGAGATAGGGAGACAGGGGACCAGGGAGACAGGGGACCGGGGACCAGGGACAGGGAGATAGGGAGACAGGACCAGGGAGACAGGGGACCAGGGAGATAGGACCAGGGAGACAGGGGACCGGGGACCAGGGAGACAGGGACAGGGAGACAGGACCAGGGAGACAGGGACAGGGAGATAGGGAGACAGGACCAGGGAGACAGGACCAGGGAGACAGGGGACCGGGGACCAGGGAGACAGGGACAGGGAGACAGGACCAGGGAGACAGGGACAGGGAGATAGGGAGACAGGACCAGGGAGACAGGGAGACAGGGGACTAGGGAGACAGGGACAGGGAGATAGGGAGACAGGACCAGGGAGACAGGGGACCGGGGAGACAGGGACAGGGAGATAGGGAGACAGGACCAGGGAGAAAGGGAGACAGGGGACAGGGATAGGGAGATAGGGAGACAGGACCAGGGAGACAGGGGACCGGGGACCAGGGAGACAGGGACAGGGACAGGGACAGGGGGATAGGGAGACAGGACCAGGGAGACAGGGGACAGGGGACAGGGATAGGGAGATAGGGAGACAGGACCAGGGAGACAGGGGACCGGGGAGACAGGGACAGGGAGATAGGGAGACAGGACCAGGGAGAAAGGGGACCGGGGACCAGGGAGACAGGGACAGGGACAGGGAGATAGGGAGACAGGACCAGGGAGAAAGGGAGACAGGGGACCAGGGGACAGGGGACAGGGATAGGGAGATAGGGAGACAGGACCAGGGAGAAAGGGAGACAGGGGACAGGGGACAGGGATAGGATAGGTGCTCCACAGCATAGAAGTAATGGAAGATGCAGGAGACTGACTGCTGTGCATCAAGGAGGGGCGTGGGAGGAGATGAGGTGGAAGAGCAAAGTGAGACAGAGTAACAGTTGGATAGAGTGGTGGAAGAGCCTGGGTCCAGAGGAATTACATGTGCTTTAGATGCGTTTATCTGCAAATACTTACACCTGTTGCAACCATTTGTCCGTTCTGCTCATAAGCAATAGCAGTGACATCTGCTGTGTGTGGCTTCAGGGCCTGTTTTAGTCGAATCTCAACCTCACCAACTTGCTTCCGCCCAGCAACATGAGCAAGGCCTTTAGGATCATATATTTCCAAGATACGGATAACACCATCTTCAAACCCTACAACAATTATGTTTCCCTTTGGGTAGAGCTGTAAAGGAAAAGATGTTTGTACCTATTGAAATTCTACATAAAATAAACAAGAATACAGGATTAAAATCGGTACCTTAAAAATTACAGGTAGGAAGGGAAAATCATTTACAAAAATTATTTTGATTGGTGAAAGGAACAACTGAAGTGTGCAATAGTAATATATCAATGTGTACCGCGACTGAAAGAGCATCACATCATCATATTAACTAAAGCAGATGGTGAGGATAATCCAATCAATGTCATTTTCTTGGCTTTTCAAAAGAAATTTAACAAAGTTCTTCATGTAAGACACTTAAGATTAAGGCTTGTGCATCTATTTATCTAGCTCCCTATCTAGCTTACAATTTAGTTGTCTTATCAAATTGTTAGCATTGATTGAGGAGATGCTGATAAAAGGCAAAATGGCCTACCCAGGAAATGTAACCAGTGATGGTCCATAGGGATCAGTTCTGGGACCCGTAGGAATATTATGGAACATGGTGTAGTATCGTTAAATATGCTGATAGCATAAAACTTTGTGGACAGATAAATAAAAGACAGAGCTAGATAGGGACCTATATAAATAAATACATACAGAAAATAGACATATAGATAAATGCAGAGACAGATTTATAGAAATAGATAGATCGAGATAGAAAGACTGACATAGGAATAGATAGGTAGAGATAAAGAGATAGGTACAGACATAAACAGAGATATACAGAAAGATAAATATAGACAATCAAGATAAAGATAGAGAAATAGATTGAGGAGTAGGTAGAGAGATAGGTACAGTGACATATGTATAAAGAGAGATATAGGTAGAGATACATAGAAATGAGGGGATGTTAAATTGGTTAGCCCCCGAAAACGGGTGCGGGATCGCGATGTGCGATTAACCCGCGCTCATTCAGTGTAATACGGACAGCACGCCAACTTCGTGCTGCCTGCTCATTGTAATGATTTTTGCGTGCAGCCAGCGCTCCCCGTGCTAGTCATTGGCTGCATGCATCAGCAGAGGGCCCAATAGTGTTACTTCCTAGCACTACTTAAAGCTAGCCTGCACTACTTAAAGCAAACCTGCAACTCTTAAAGGGGCGGTGCATTGTGGCTGCTGGAGGTGCTGACATCATTAGGAATAGGGCTGTGCAACAATCAACATGGCTGACCATGAGAGAGAGCATGCACCAAGGTTTTTAGACGCTGCACTAGAGGTCTTGGTGGAAGAGGTGGAATGAAGGAGAGACATCCTGTATCTTCAGGGGTGCCAGAGACCCTCCAGACACATGCTCAGAAGACAGTGGCAAGAGATAGTGGAGGAGGTCAATGGCACGAGTATAGCTCCAAGAACTTGGATGCAGTGCAACAAGAAGTTTAATGATCTCACATGAGTGGTCAAGGTCAGTGAATGCATCTTCCACTAGCATATCCTACCAACTGCACCACTAGCCTCAGCCAGTGCTCAATTCACCACACCCCCATCACTCACCTACCCACCATCTCTATCAATCAGGATTCATACCTAACATTCATATGCTTCGCCTCACCCTCACACACGTAGCACTGCTGCAAACCTCAAACCCACATCTCACACACACTGCCAGCTATTCAACCATGACAGCCACATCACCCACACAGATTGCATGACACTCACTGACACACTTCCCTCTCTCTTGCAGGAGAAGGTGGTGCACAACCAGAGGCAGCAGGAACTAACTGGAGGGGGACAGGCACACCTGCATGTTGTAACCCTCATGGAGGAGACGATGCTGGCCATTATGGCAAGGGCCATTGCAGAGGCTGTGGCCACCGGCAAGGCTGAAGCCATTGAAGGTGAGGGTATCCACATACCTAATCCTCCTTCTCTCATCCCACTTCTCCCTCATCCCACAATCTCTTCTGGCAGAGAAGCTGCTGATGGTGTAAGCATGCACTTCTTACTTTCCTCTCTCCCCTCACCACAATCCTAGCCTTGTTCCTTTTTCCTTTCAGATACCAAAGAACTGCAACCTGCCCAGGCAGTGGAGGAAGAGCCAGAAGACAGTGACAATGAAGACACATCATCACTCGATTTCACAGTTGCAACCACCAGCTCAGATACTGACACTGTGCGTAATTCAGAGGACAGGATAGAGGAGGGATATGTACGTGGTGAGACGCTGGGCACAAGTGTGCAGGAGCCAGGGTGGGAGGAAAGGTTAGTGCGGGTGCCAGCTTGCTGGAGAGTGAAGTCACACACTAGTCATGCTGCAGAGGACTCAGATGATGAATTCGATGGGCCAGGCTACAGAAGAAGGCTGATGCTTGGTGCACTGGGGACCCTGCCAGAAAGCCTGCGTTCAATGTCAAGGAGCATGGAGGAATCTGGCACCAACTTGGTACTGGGCTTTGCGCAGAACTTGGAGCCCATCCTTTCCAACATGGAACGAGTGGCTACCTCCGGCATCACACCTGTGGAGCCAACCATGATGCAGCGTCTGATGGCTGATGTCTCAGCTTCTATTGCAGCACAAGCAGCATCCACACAACGTCTGAGTGCTGCAGTGGAAGCTCGGGCTGCGGCCATCATGATACCAGTGTGTGAAGGGGCTTCCAGGGTGTCATAATACTCCAGCAATCTGTTCTCCAACAGATCTGCTCCCTAAAGACCCTCTGCGATATGACCTCCTGCTGAGATCCCTTCTCCGACTCTTCCTCCTCCCTCTTCCAGCAGCTTGGCCTGCTCTGCGTGGCCTCTGTTCATTCTCCCAGTCACGCTGTATTCCATGGGGAATTCCTACTAGTCCAACCATGTCTGGGGGCAACTGGTCTGTGCAGAAGCCTTTAACTCATTGAAACGTGTAAAATTCTGACAGGGCTAGACAGACTGGATGCAGGGAGGATGTTTCCCCTGGCTGGGGGGTCTAGAACGAGGGGTCACAGTCTCAGGATACGGGGTAGGACATTTAGGACTGAGATGAGAAATTTCTTCACTCAGAGGGTGGTGAACCTGTGGAATTTTCTACCACAGAAGGCTGTGGAGGCCAAGTCACTGAATATATTTAAGAAGGAGATAGATAGATTTCTGGATGCAAAAGGCGTCAAGGGGTATGGGGCGAGAGTGGGAATATGGTATTGAGATAGAGGATCAGCCATGATCATATTGAATGGCGGAGCAGGCTCGAAGGGCCGAATGGCCGACTCCTGCTCCTATGTTTCTATGTTTCTATGTTTTCTATGTTTTACAGAACTAACAACAGAAAGTATTTCAGCAACTGCAACACCACTCCCTGTACACTACTGAAACTGTAACCAACTACAGAAAGCATCCAAAACTCGTAGAATTGCAGCAACAGCCAGAAGAAATAAACCAGAGAGTAACCTGTAAAGATCCCTGGTGAGGGAGTCTTTTATGCTGCTTAACATCGTGTTCAGCTGTCGAAGTTAAGAGAGGGTGTAGGCTGGAGCATGGAGCTCCAAAATGGCAGCGCTGGCGTTAAATCAGCATTGCACGCCGATTATCATGATCTGCCTGCTCTGCATGCTGCCAGCGGAGGGTAGGTGTGCGCACGCGCGAACCACTATACCAATATGGCGTCTGGCGCACTTCACGTCAGAAGTGTGCGCGTGAACGTTCATCGGCACCATTTTGGAACCTTAAGGGGCCTCGTAGCACTCAAAAAATGGGTCTACCGAGCCCAATTTCGCCCCAAAGAGTGATAGAGATAGATCAACAGCTAGATGGAGATATGGATATATAGACAGATAAAAAGAAAAAGATAAATAGAAATTGATAAAAGAGATTGATAGATGGATAAATAGATGTAGAACTAGAGATAGTAAGAAAGATGTAAATAAATAGAGAAAAAGCTGAAGAGAAAGGTGGATAGACAGAGAGAGAGCAATAGAGATAGAGAGATAGGGAGATACAGAGGGAGAGAGAGATACAGAGGGATAGGGAGATACAGAGGGATAGGGAGATACAGAGGGACAGGGAGATACAGAGGGACAGGAAGATACAGAGGGACGGAGAGATACAGAGGGACGGAGAGATACAGAGGGACGGAGAGATACAGAGGGACGGAGAGATACAGAGGGACGGAGAGATACAGAGGGAGGGAGAGATACAGAGGGAGAGAGAGATACAGAGGGAGGGAGAGATACAGAGGGAGGGAGAGATACAGAGGGACAGGGAGATACAGAGGGACAGGGAGATACAGAGGGACAGGGAGATACAGAGGGACAGGGAGATACAGAGGGACAGGGAGATACAGAGGGACAGGGAGATACAGAGGGACAGGGAGATACAGAGGGACAGGGAGATACAGAGGGACAGGGAGATACAGAGGGACAGGGAGATACAGAGGGACAGGGAGATACAGAGGGACAGGGAGATACAGAGGGAGAGGGACAGGGAGATACAGAGGGACAGGGAGATACAGAGGGACAGGGAGATACAGAGGGACGGAGATACAGAGGGACAGGGAGATACAGAGGGACAGGGGGACACAGAGGGACAGGGAGACACAGAGGGACAGGGGGACACAGAGGGACAGGGAGACACAGAGGGACAGGGAGACACAGAGGGACAGGGAGACACAGAGGGACAGGGAGACACAGAGGGACAGGGAGACACAGAGGGACAGGGAGACACAGAGGGACAGAGAGATACAGAGGGACAGAGAGATACAGAGGGACAGAGAGATACAGAGGGACAGAGAGATACAGAGGGACAGAGAGATACAGAGGGACAGGGAGATACAGAGGGAGGGAGAGATACAGAGGGATAGGGAGAGAGAGATACAGAGGGACAGAGCGATACAGAGGGACAGGGAGATACAGAGGGACAGGGAGATACAGAGGGACAGGGAGATACAGAGGGACAGGGAGATACAGAGGGACAGGGAGATACAGAGGGACAGGGAGATACAGAGGGACAGGGAGATACAGAGGGACAGGGAGATACAGAGGGATAGGGAGATACAGAGGGACAGGGAGATACAGAGGGACAGGGAGATACAGAGGGACAGGGAGATACAGAGGGACAGGGAGATACAGAGGGACAGGGAGATACAGAGGGACAGGGAGATACAGAGGGACAGGGAGATACAGAGGGACAGAGAGATACAGAGGGACAGAGAGATACAGAGGGACAGAGAGATAGAGGGAGAGAGAGATACAGAGGGAGAGAGAGATACAGAGGGACAGAGAGATACAGAGGGACAGAGAGATACAGAGGGACAGAGAGATACAGGGAGATACAGAGGGACAGAGAGATACAGAGGGAGAGAGAGATACAGAGGGACAGAGAGATACAGAGGGAGAGAGAGATACAGAGGGATAGGGAGATACAGAGACAGAGAGATACAGAGAGACAGAGAGATACAGAGGGAGAGAGTGATACAGAGGGAGAGAGAGATACAGAGGGACGGGGGATACAGAGGGATAGAAAGAGATAGGGTGATAGGGGGAGAGGGAGATACGGGGAAAGAGGGGGATACGGAGTGATGGAGATATGGAAATATAAAGAGATATGGAGAGATGTTTTATTTCCACTGAATTCAATGATAGTCATACGGTTTCTCTAAGGAGCGGCTGGCCTTCAATGCCAGTTTGACGCCTGGGGGACAAGTTGAAAATCTACCCCATTACGTGTCTTCTTTATTTAAATTGCAGCCTAGGTTTTCCGGGTATAAACCAGTGTTAAGAAGCATCACTCGTTCCTTGTGCCTAATCAGAAAATTGCAGGCGTGCGCCTCACCGCCAGTGCATTCTTGGTAAATTCTTCACTTCTGCTATCTCTGAATATGCGAAGGCTACCTGTTCTCTTAAAAGCTGCAGCAACAGGATCTGCTGTGAGGTCACACGTACCTCAAGAGGTGCCCAAGTTAGTGCAGTTCCACCTGTCCTGTACTTCACATTGGCCAATTCTTCATTTCTCACAAAGTCGTAGACGCGCACTGTGCCTGAAATTGCAATGGTCGAAGAAAAACAGCTGAGAAACTGTCTGAGAACTTTAGCATCGACTTCCTGACAACAAGCTCTAATAAAGCGACACACACACACAATTCTCCTCACCGACTGCCAGTTCCGTGGCATCGCAGAAAGCAACGTACCTGAAGCAACTCGCTTCTACACCAATGTTTAGAAAAAAGACTTGTGCATAGGGAGCACAAAATCAAGATCTGCTGTTAACACAAAAATAGGGAGCTTGGCAAAGAAGAAGTGTAAAAGACTTCAGGAGGATGGAAGCTGGCTAGCAGAATGGGCAGCCAGGTGGCAAGTGCAAGTTAACATGGAGGAGTGTGTTTTTGAGAGGAAAAGCAAGGCATGGGAGTCAGATATCCAGGGGTTCAAACAAAAAATCTCCTGAAGGTGGGAGTGCAGGTAGACAAAGCCATAAAAAGGCCAATAGCATTCTGCGTTTCACAAATAGGGACATAGAGCACAATGATAAATTTGCACAAAACATTAGTTAGGCCACAATTGGTATACTGTATGCGATTTTAGGTGTCCCATTATAGAAAGGACATTGAAACCATAGAAAGCGTAGTGTAGATTCACCAGGATCATGCCAGAGGTGGGATTTATTTGAGGGTTTTTTTTTTAAATGAAGAATTTTGACAGGGAAAGAATATCTCTTCTAGTGAGGAGTCTGACAAGAGATCATCAATTTTAAATGATCACCGAGAGCGAGGAGAGTTCAGGAGAAATGATCACCGAGAGCGAGGAGAGTTCAGGAGAAATGATCACCGAGAGCGAGGAGAGTTCAGGAGAAATGATCACCGAGAGCGAGGAGAGTTCAGGGGAAATGATCACCGAGAGCGAGGAGAGTTCAGGAGAAATGATCACCGAGAGCGAGGAGAGTTCAGGAGAAATGATCACCGAGAGCGAGGAGAGTTCAGGAGAAATGATCACCGAGAGCGAGGAGAGCTCAGGAGAAATGATCACCGAGAGCGAGGAGAGTTCAGGGGAAATGATCACCGAGAGCGAGGAGAGTTCAGGAGAAATGATCACCGAGAGCGAGGAGAGTTCAGAGAAATGATCACCGAGAGCGAGGAGAGTTCAGGAGAAATGATCACCGAGAGCGAGGAGAGTTCAGGAGAAATGATCACCGAGAGCGAGGAGAGTTCAGGGGAAATGATCACCGAGAGCGAGGAGAGTTCAGGAGAAATGATCACCGAGAGCGAGGAGAGTTCAGAGAAATGATCACCGAGAGCGAGGAGAGTTTAGGGGAAATGATCACCGAGAGCGAGGAGAGTTCAGGAGAAATGATCACCGAGAGCGAGGAGAGTTCAGGGGAAATGATCACCGAGAGCGAGAAGAGTTCAGGAGAAATGATCACCGAGAGCGAGGAGAGTTCAGGAGAAATGATCACCGAGAGCGAGGAGAGTTCAGGGGAAATGATCACCGAGAGCGAGGAGAGTTCAGGAGAAATGATCACCGAGAGCGAGGAGAGTTCAGGAGAAATGATCACCGAGAGCGAGGAGAGTTCAGGAGAAATGATCACCGAGAGCGAGGAGAGTTCAGGAGAAATGATCACCGAGAGCGAGGAGAGTTCAGGAGAAATGATCACCGAGAGCGAGGAGAGTTCAGGGGAAATGATCACCGAGAGCGAGGAGAGTTTAGGAGAAATGTCTTTACACAGGTTGTTGGATCATGGAATGTTTTGCCACAGGAGTGACTGAGGCAGAATTCAGTCCAGCTTTCAATGGAAGAATAGATAAACGTTTGAAGCAGTGAAAGATACAGGGCTATGGGGAGAGAGCAGGGCAAGGAGATTAGCTCTGGATTGCTCTAGCTGAACGACCTCCTTCTGCACTGCAATCTTCTGAACATTTTATTATTCTATAACCTTAGATTAAGGTTGCTTACTCTATAGAAGGTATGGGGAACTCCAGGCTTCTTTCTTTGACAACCAATTGGCTCTTTGATATCCTCTCCCTCTCCACCATCACCAAAGTGCAATGAGCTCATGGATTTCTTCTTCACCAAGATCGACACCACCTGTGCACCTGCCTCCCCCTTCCTCTACCTTGCCAACCAACCCCAGTCTCACTCACTGATGCCCTGAGCTCCCAACTCTGCAGCTTCTTCTTTCCCTCTCTCTCCAAGCTCATCTCATCTACGAGACCCAACTCTCTCAATCACCTTCTCACTCAACTCCTGACCAACTCACCTTCCTGGTCCCCATGCTATCTCTCACATTGTCAATGGTTCCCTCTCCCCAAGCAATGGCCCTCTCCTCTTCAAAACCACCATTATCATCCCCTACTCAAAATTGCCCACCATCGACTCTTCATTCCTCATTAATCACTGCCTCATCTCCAGCCTCCTTTTCCTGCCTGCCACACTCTGAGGTTGAACCAGACTCTTCACAATCTCAGCATCCTGTTTGATTCAGACCAAATATTCAGATCCCGTGCCCTCTCCAACACCGCTCACCTCCGCCAGTGAAACTCTCGTACATGCCTTTATCTCTTGCGCTCTCCTTGCTATCCTCCCATCCTACACTCTCCATAAACTCAGCTGCGTGTATCCTATCTCACACTAAATCCTGCTCACCCATCACCCTGATCGCCGCTGACATACATTGGCTCCCCGCCTCAAGTTGAAAATTCTCGTCCATGTCTTTAAATCACTCCATTGCCTCACCCCCACCCTTCCTTTGCAATCTCCCCCAGCCTCATAATCCAACCCCCTCAAAGTCTCTGTTCTCCTGACTCGGGCCTCCCTCTGCTCCCTTTGTCCCACCGGCAGCAGAGCTTTCAGGCGCTTAAATTCTACCCTCTCGAATTCCCTCCTTAAGCCCCACCGCCTGTCTACCTCTCCTTTCAAAGCTTTCTCAAACCTCATCTCTTGGACCATGCCATTGCTCAACCCCTCCTAATCTCTCTTTCTTCCTAGCTTGGCGTTTGTTTTCAATTAGTCTCTTTCTGTGTAGCACCTTGAAACATCTTTTGCATTAAGGTGCTATATAAATGAAAGTAGTTGTTGCTGCTTTTCTTGGCCTTTATTTCTGACAAACTGGCATATAGCCCCTCCAAGATCACTGCAGACCTCTGCTCATTGCGAAATTAAACATGACCTAGCAGACCCTCCTTCTCTCGCATGAGACACCAGACACTGCAATCTTGGCCAGGGAGATTCAGAAGGCTCCCGGCAGAATGTTATAAAGCCCCCCTCCCTCAGCTGATAGACTGCTGTCAACGATCTGAGCAGCTCCTAGATGCCAGCAGTTGGTCAGCCAGAAGTTAAGCCTTTTCCTTCCAAAAGGCTAGCAGGATGTAGGCTATGGCTGTGGGCCTTCTGGCCACAGGTTATTAGAAAAGAGAATAGTGGCAGAGGACTAGAGGACAGCTAATGTTATTCCTATATTTAAAAAGGGAGCTAGAACAAGTTCAGGGAACTATAGACCAATTAGCTTAACATCGGTGGCAGGAAAGGTAATGGAATCCTTACTCAAAGATGTAATAGAAAAACATCTGGAAACCGAAAATATAATAAAGAGTAGTCAGCACAGATTTCAAAAGGGAAGGTCATGCTTGACCAACCTTCTTTGAAGAAGTAACAGAAAAAGTAGACACGGGTAATGTAGTAGATGTAATATATTTGGATTTTTAAAGGACCTACAATAAGGTACCACATAGTAGACTCATGACTAAGGTCAGAGCATGTGGAGTCAGGAGCAAGTAGCAGAATGGATGGCAAGCTGGCTACAAAACAGAAAACAGAGTATGGGGTTAAGGGCTGTTACTCAGAATAGCAAAAGGTGTTCCACAGGGATTGGTGCTGGGACCACTGTAAAGAACATTTATGGAATTATAGAATCATAGAGTGATACAACGTAGAAGGCGGCCATTTGGCCCATCGTGCCTGTGCTGGCTCTTTGGTAGAGCTATCCAAATAATCCCACTCCCCTGCTCTTTCCCCATAGCCCTGTAATTTTTCCCTTCAAGTAGTCAGCCAATTCTCTTTTGAATGTTACTATTGAATCAGCTTGCAACACCCTTCAGGGCAGTGCATTCCAGATCACAAAAACTCGCTGTGTAAAAAAGATTTTCCTCACGTTGCCTCTGGTTCTTTTGCCAATCACCTTAAATCTGAGCCCTCTGGTTACTGACCCTTCAGCCATTGGAAATAGCTTCTCTTTATTTACTCTATCTAAACCCTTCATGATTTTAAACATCTCTATCAAATCTCCTCTTAACCTTCTCTGCTCAAAGGAGAACAACCCCAGCTTCTCCAGTCTATCCACGTAACTGAAGCTCCTCATCCCTGGAACCATTCTGGAAAATCTCCTCTGCACCCTCTCCAAGGCCTTGACACCCTTCCTAAATACCCCAGCTGAGGCCTAACCAGTGTTTTATAAAGGTTTAGCATAACTTCCTTGCCAAGGATTCCAAGGCGTAGAAATTCAGTATAGCCACTTTTGGGGCGGTAAAGTCGGGCGGCCGCTAAAGTTTGCGCCCGGCGCAAAGTCGCGCCCCTTTCGCCGATATTCAGTCGCATCGCCCCAAGAGGTTGCTGCTGCGCTAAAACAGGCGATGCACGACTATCTTTAGGCGCTAAGCCGGCGGTGCTGAGCGATATCCCTGAGGCCGGGCGCAGCGCTGGTGCGGCGAGTTCTTGATTGACGGCAGACACTCTGGCGCCGGTCATCTCTTAAAGGGGGAGGGTGGATTTGTTTGCCTGCCACGCCCTGCACACTGCAGCCCTCAACCTAGGCCTGACCACTTCAGCTTCACCTGTACAACGCCCAGGACTATGGAGAAGGCCAGGGAGAGAGCGCAGCGCTTCAGCAACGGTGACCTGAGGCTGCTGGTTGGCGGAGTGGAGCGCAGGCGCCATGTTTTGTTCCCAGAAGGTGGCAAGAGGCCGCTGCCCAGCGCCTACCGGACAGCCTGGAGGGAGGTGTCCAACAGGGTGTCTTCCAACAGCGTGGTTGCCAGGACTCCTGTGCAATGCCGGAAGAAGTTCAACGACCTCACTCGGGTTGTCAGGGTGAGTACCCATTCCAGTGTCCTCCTCATCCTTGCATGTGCACCTCACATTATGGGCAAAGGGACCTGAAAGCCCAAATGGCCAGCCCTCATCCAGCAGCTATGGGACTGGCATGAAAATCAATTGCACATTCAGCACTTTACACACTGTCCAAGCTATTCGACCATGGGAGGCATTGCAGACAAGATCAGGGCTGCACACTGTCCAAGCTATTCGACCATGGGAGGCAGTGCAGACAAGATCAGGGCTACACACTGTCCAAGCTATTCGACCATGGGAGGCATTGCAGACAAGATCAGGGCTGCACACTGTCCAAGCTATTCGACCATGGGAGGCAGTGCAGACAAGATCAGGGCTACATACTGTCCAAGCTATTCGACCATGGGAGGCATTGCAGACAAGATCAGGACTACACACTGTACTTAGAGGCCGTCCTTTCTCTTGCAGGCCAAGGTTGCGCACAACCGGCGCAACCGAACTGAGACCGGGGGAGGCCGTCCTGACCTCAAAGAGCTCTCCGACCTCGACCAGCGTGTGGAGCGCATTATGGTAGGCCGGCTGATTGGCCCCGTCGCCAGTGGAGATGCCGACCCTGTTCTGGGCACCAATGGTAAGGGCATCACCTTTTGGACCTCTCTCGTTCCACTTGCGCATCAGATCAGCATCCTTTGCCACTGTCCGACCAATGCGGTGAATGGCACCACTCATGCCTCCCTCGCTGCCGCCCTGTCCTCACTCTAAAGCTACTCTTGTGCCTTCCTGCTTTCAGATGGTGACTCGCCAGGTGAGGAGGCGGGCCCTCAAGCTGCCACTGTCAGCCCTTCGGAAGACGAGGAGGAGGAAGAGGAAGTCGGCCCATCAGTGCCACCCTCAGCCGCGCCAGCCCATGGCGATGTAGGGGACACGTCTTCCCTGGAGGGGAGCCGGGGGGGGAAGGGTCGGAGGAGAGTGAAGCTCCAGGGCCCAGCGGCCTGCAGCAACGCGGGAGGGGTGGGGAAGCTCGGCGGACTTCTCCCCAGAGGGTGAGTGCGGCCTCCAGTCCTGCGACGGTCAGCGCAGAGGAGGTGCGCCTCCTAGAGGAAATGGCCATCCAGGCTGAGCGCAGGCACACTGAGCTCATGGCTGCAGTGGCAAGGATGCCTGACTCCATAGAGTCTCTGTCAAGGAGTGTGCAGCAATTCGAAGCAGCATAGGCCAGGAGTCTGCAAAAATTCAGTGCAGCACAGGTCAGGAGTCTGGAACTATTCAGTGCAGCACAGGCCAGGAGTCTGCAGGACTTCGCGGCAGCACAGTCGGCTTCTAGCCAAGTGCTCAGTCGTGCCGTCCATTCACTGGTTGGTGTCATGCGGACACAGACCAGGGCCACACGGGCACTAACTGCTGCCACCCTCGCTGGATCAGCCAGGCATCGCCAGGGCACTCGCCGCGCAGCAGCAGCCCAGCAGTCTGTTCTTCAGCTGTTTGCTGCGCATGCTGCAGTGCTGGCCCGTGCGAGTGCCAATGTCTCAGGCGACCAGCGAGCACCTGCGATCTGCCAGGTTGCCACCATTCCTGCAGCCGACACTGCCACTCCGCCATTGCAGCTGCCACGAGCTGCTGGACAGACTGCTGCCGCCCAGCCAGAGTTGGAGCAGTCAGCAGCCGGACACTCCAAGGCCAGAGCTGGTGCAGGCCGACCCCCAAGGGCATCTGCCGTCTCGCCATCTGCCCCTCAGCAGCCTTCCCCCAGCCTTGCTGCAGCCACTGGGCTCCCATTGAGGAGGAGCAGCAGGGCGGGCAGGGGCCAGGCAAGGATGCGCAAGGCATCGCCCTCGCAGGGCAAAAAGTAGAGGTATGCACAAATGCCTGGTGCTTGTTGTAAGGCCGACACTGGTGCAGTTGTTTTTGTGTAAGGCGGAGACTGGTGTCTTTCTTTCTTTTTGTACGGCCGAGACTGGTGTCTTTATTTCTTTTTGTAAGGCCGAGACTGGTAGTTTTGTGTTTTTGGAGGGGGCTTCTCCACATGAGCATGTAATGTGGGAAGGGCAGAGGTTTTCAATAAATTATTGCTGTTAAATTGCAGTGTGCATGGTTTTTGGGTTAAGTCCTGGTTGCCCTGCTCGGCTGAGGGCTTGTGGAGCGGTTACATTCATCTGCTGACATTGGCACAAGCCAGTCCCTGAGAGGGGGCCTAGAACCGACGTTCAATAAGCCGGCGACGGGCGGCCCTTGCACTTTCTGCCTCCCTCCTGTGCTGGTCCTCCTCCTCCTCCTCCTCCTCCTCCTCAGGTGGTCCTCCAATCTGTGGTGGCAGTGGCCGAGTCCTGCGGATAGCCAGGTTGTGCAGCATGCAGCAAACGACCACGAAATGGGAGACTCGCTCCGGCGAATACTGTAGGGCTCCACCGGAACGATCCAGACAGCGGAACCGTTGCTTCAGGACGCCGATTGTTTGTTCGATGATGTTCCTGGTCGCTTGATGGCTCCCGTTGTATCCCTCTTCAGCAGGGGTGCTGGGCGCACGGAGCGGGGTCATCAGCCAGGTACACAAAGGATAGCCTTTGTCCCCGATAAGCCATCCTCGTGGGTGAGGCTGGGCCTGGAACATGTCTGCCACAGAAGTCTGTCGCAGGATGAAGGCATCGTGGCTGCTGCCTGGAAAGCGGGCACTGACAGCTAGGATGAGCTGCCTGTGGTCACACACCAGCTGGACGTTCAGCAAATGGTAGCCCTTCCGGTTGCGGTAATCCTCGGCATTCTCCAGAGGTGCCCGCAAAGCCACATGCGTGCAGTCAATGGCGCCCTGCACCACGGGGAAGCCCGCGAATGCTGCAAAGCCCATTGCACGCTGTTGCTGCTTGGCAAGGGCCATGGAGAAGGAGATGAACTGACGTCTCCTTTTGAAAAGGGCATTGGTCACCTGGCGGATGCAGCAATGCACGGCGAACTGGGAGATGTTGGCAATGTCCCCAGTAGCGGATTGGAAGGAGCCGGTGGCATAGAAGTTGAGAGCCACCGTCACCTTCACTGCCACCGACAGAGACGTCCTGCTCCTCAGCTGTGGCTGCAGATCACCGCCAAGCAGCTGGCAGATCTCTGTGACCACCTCCCTTCAGAATCGCAGCCTCCGAACACACTGCTCCTCAGACATGTTGAGATAGGAGAACTGCTGGCGGTATACCCTGGGTGGGTAAGGCCTCCTTTGCCGACGCCTGTTGCCCCCTCTCCGTCTAGCCAGGGCTGCCACTCTCTCACGGCGTCTGTGAGCCCTTTGGATGTAATTGAGAAAGCCAGCGTTGACACCCATTGCAGCCCCCATAATATGCTGGCAAACAATGAGATGTCAATGAAGGCAAAGACTAGTGGAAAGCTGTGGCCTGAAGCCAGAAGTACCTGTCCGAGTGTTGGGCCAAAGCAGAAAGCTATCTACCTTGGTCTCTCTCCAAAGATCCGTTTCTCAAGAGGGAGTGCTGCGAAATGGCAGCCTTTTATAGTGCAGGAGGAGTGCCCTTTAATTTGCGCCCCCCGCGCCCCGCATCGGCTGAGCACTGTTCCACTCTAACAGTCGCTAGGGGCGCCAGGCGCACAATGGGGTGTTGCCACTGAAGTTCCGGTTGGGGGCGCACAAAGGGCGTTGCACGAGGAAATGACGTCATGATCTGCGCGCGCAGCTGAGCGCGCGCAAAGACTTTGCGCCGCCGCTAAATCTCTAGTGAAGTTGGGGCGAGGCGCTGTTCGCGCTGCGCCAGCCGCCTAGCGCCCGACATCTACTCCTCCTAAGGCATTAACGGCTGGCGCCACCAACTGAATTTCTAGGCCCATATGTTTTTTTTTTTAAACAGCCTTCTCAACTTGTCCTGCCGGCTTCAATGATTTGTGTACGTACACCCCCAGGTCTCTCTGTTCCTGCACCCCCTTTAAAATTGTACCATTTAGTTCATATTGCCTCTTCTCATTCTTCCTACTAAAACATATCATCTGCCATGTCTCTGCCCATTTCACCAGTCTGTTTACGTCCTCCTGAAGTCTGTTACTATCCTCCTCATTCTGAGTTTCATATCATCGGCAAAGTTTGAAATTATGCCCTGTATACCCAAGTCCAGGTCATTAACACACATCAGAAAGAGCAGTGGTCCTTATCCTGACCCCTGGGGAACATTCCTCCAGTCTGAAAAACAACCGTTCACCGCTACTCTCTGCTTTCTGTCCCTGAGCAAATTTTGTATCCATGCTGTCACTGTCCCTTTAATCCCATGGGCCTTAATGTTGCTAACAAGTCTCTTATGTGGTACTTTGTCAAATGCCTTTTGAAAGTCCTTATACACATCAACTGCACTGCCCTCATCAACCCTCTTCATTAATTCATCAAAGAACTCGATCAAGTTCGTCAAATACAATTTGCCTTTAACAAATCCGTGCTGACTTTCATTTATTAGCCCATACTTTTCTAAATGCCAATTAATTTTGTCCCGGATTATTGTCTCTAAATGTTTCCCCGCCACTAATGTTAGGCTGATTGGCCTGTAGTTGCCAGGTTTATCCCACTCCTCTTTTTTAAACGGGGTGTAACATTTGCAGTCCTCCAGTCCTCTATTTTTATATAAACAATTTGGACTCGGGAATCGGACGTACAATTTCAAAATTTGCCGACCACACCAAATTGCAGAGTGTAATACAAAGGATACATGCAACAAAATACAAGAAGACATTAATAAACTTGCAGAATGGGCGTTTAATTGACAATTGAACATCAATATAGATACGTGTGAGGTGGTGCATTTTGGTAGGAAGAATAAGGAATCCACATACTGCTTGAATGATAAGTCTAAATTTCCTACATTACAACAGTGACTACACTTCAAAGAGTACTTCATTGGCTGTAAAGCGCTTTGGGACATCCGGTGGTCGTGAATGGCGCTATAGAAATGCAAGTCTTTCTTTTTTTCCTTTCTAAATGGGGTAGAGGAGCAAATCACTAAAATAGTGACACAGGTTAATAAGGCCATTAAAAAAAGCAAACTAAGCACTGGGGTTCGTTTCTAGAGGGATACAATTGAAAAGCAGAGCACTTACGTTAAACTTGTATAGAACCTTGGTTAAACCAAACGGTTCTGGTCTCCATGTTATAAAAAGGATATCGAGGCATTGGGGAAAAGGTGCAAAAAAGATTCACAAGGATGATACCAGAACTGAGAGGGTACACTTATCAGGAAAGGCTGAGCAAGCTGGTGCTCTTTTCTCTAGAAAAGAGAAGTTTGAGGGGTGACCTGATAGAGGTGTTTAAAATAATGAAATGATTTGATAGGGTAGACATAGAGATGTTTCCACTTGTGGGGGAGACCAGAACTAGGGGTCATCCAAAACTAGGGGCCATCACTATAAGATAGTCACTAATAAATCCAATAGGGAATTCAGGGGAAACTTCTTTACCCAGAGAGTGGTGAGAATATGGACTCATCTGGGCTACCCAAGAAGTTGAGGCAAATAGTATAGCTGCATTTACGGGAAGCTAGATAAGCACATGAAGGAGAAAGGAATAGAAGGATATGTTGATAGGGTGAGATGAAGAGGGGTGGAAGAGGCTCGTGTGGCGCAGAAACACCAGCATGGCCCAGTTGGGCCGAATGGCTTGTTTCTGTGCTGTAGACTCGATGTAAGTTTACGGACTGCAGCCAGAGGCTCTGAAGCTGGTGGCCATTTCTGCTACTGCAGCTTCTGGGGCCTCCAGTGAGGTACATTGGGCTGATTTAAGTTAGCCAAATCCACAAAGATGGCAGGGTCAGGTCAGGTCAGGTCAGCCCACTTCAAGTACGTTCCAACTGAGGTAAACGCAAGGGTGGGTTGGGGGACGGGGCGGGGGGCGGTGGTGCGAGAGAGGAAAATCACCCCAGGAAGTCAAACAAACTCTTTCAAACCATATGTTTCAGCGTTTGCACCAAGTATGAGAGATACCGTACATCGCTGTACTACTGATCTCAACAAAGCTGCTTTGCAGCTAATATTGAAAAAAATATGGAGCAGAGTAGTTATTGTTTTTTTGCCAGTTTATTTGTCTAAAATTACTTCTAGCAAGACCCGAGATAAGATGTGAATTCTTTATAGAAAAATATCTGACTGAATTGCAACTACATCTAGTCATGTTTTATTTAAGTAAAGAAGTCAAACCTACGGTCAAGTGCTGTTGTCGCCATCAGATAGGTGAGTGGTGAAAGGTCCATGGCCTGGATCTCCCCAGAGTGGAAAGAAAACAGGCACTCGGGGTCTTGGGTCTGCAAGGATTTAGAAAAACTGTAAGCATACCGAGGAAAAATTGGCTACTGTAAAGGATGCACTGTTCACACAAAGTGTTTCCTTCTTCTGATAGATTTTGATCCTCATCAGGAGGAGAGATGTCAGTTCTGGAGAATGGAGATCCTGGCCACATTTCACAACTAGTGCCAGCAACAGGGATGCCAGGTTGGCACAGGGTAAAAGAGTAACCCCACACCCGCACCCTCACCCCCATACCCAACCTCACTCCCATCCCCACTCCCTTTCTGGAGGAGGAGGATTTCAACTAGTACAGGAATGAGGAAAGCACATCTTAAGAGCATATGAGAAGGGGTTAAGAATAATTATAATAAAGGGTCAAAGCAGTCTGAAAAGGAAGGGATATGGAAAGATTGATCTTAGGGCAGATGGTAGAGAAGGATAGTGAAACAAATAAGAAAGAATAGAAGGGGAAAGTTTACAGAGGAATATGAATGAGTTCGAGTTCCAATTGGAAACAATGGAGGACTAAGGGCACTAATGAGAATGGAGAAGCTTCATGTTATAGTATTGGCAGAAACCTGGTTTAACTGTGACAACTAAATATTTCCAACTACAAAGTTCTCAGAAGAGATAGAGAAGCAAAGAGGGAGCAGGGGTGGCCTTATTAACTATGACCACAATTGCAACTGTACTAGGGACAATTTGTTTTGATGGTAGCGCTCAGCATCTGTCTGGTAGAGTTAAGAAATAACACGAGATGTTAACATTACTGAGAATAGATTATAGGTCACTGATTGGTGGAAAAGATTAGATTTGTAGCCAATTTAGAGAAGTATGATAAAGTTGGGGTTAACAATACTAAAGATAACCACAAGGAGTATAGAAAGTGTAGTGAGAAGGTGAAAAGGGAGATTAGAAGAGCTAAAAGGGAATATAAAAAAGGCTAGCAGTTTATATAAAAGGAAATAATAAGGCCTTTTATAAGCATACTAGCTAAAGTGCCCGGCGGTGCCGAGGCTTTTTCGAGGGCATGTTGTTGTTGGAAGAGAGAGAGAGAGAGCGACTGGGGGGGGAAGAGAGAGAGCGACTGGGGGGTAGAGAGAGAGCGACTGGGGGAAGAGAGAGAGAGACTGGGGGGAAGAGAGGGCGGGTGGGGGGGAAGAGAGGGCGGGTGGGGGAAGGAAGGGCGGGGCGGGGGGGAAGGGAGGGCGGGGGGGGGGGGGGAAGGGAGGGCCGGGGGGGGGAAGGGAGGGCCGGGGGGGGAAGGGAGGGCCGGGGGGGGGGGGAAGGGAGGGCCAGGGGGGGGGAAGGGGGGGGGAAGGGAGGGCGGGGGGGGCGGGGGGGAAGGGGAGGGCGGGGGGAAGGGAGGGCGGGGGGGAAGGGAGGGGGGGAAGGGAGGGGGGGAAGGGAGGGGGAAGGGGGGGAGGGGAGGGGGGGAGGGGGAGGGGAAGGGGGAAGGGGAGGGGAAGGGCGGGGGGGAGGGGGAGGAAGGGAGGGCTTGAGGCTGAGAGACGGCCACGGCCACGACCGGTTGCCGGGGTAACCCTGCCGCGCCGCCCCGCCCCGCACTCCCGAGAGCCCCGCTCTCCGAGGCCCGCCCCGCACTCCCGAGAGCCCCGCTCTCCGAGCCCCGCCCCCCCCGGCCGAGGGCCCCGCTCTCCAAGCCCCAGCCACCCCGCACTCCCAAGAGCCCCGCTCACCAAGGCCGAGATCCGCACTCTCGAGAGCCCCGCCCAAGCCGAGTGCGGAACAGAGAGAGACGCCGCGTCTCACCTGCTCCTGCTGCGCGCGCACCCTGACCCTCGTGGCTGACGCCGTTGCCCCAGGTAACGTGACACGGGGGGGGGGGGGGGGCGGGGGTGAGGGGCTTAGCAGAAGCCCAATTACCTAGCTCGGGCCTGGCTGGGCAAGAAAGGCCCAGGTTTTCAGGCCTAAGAAAAAAACGGGGAAAGGTAGGAAAAAGAATCTTCAGGTTAGAGAAAATATTTACAAATGAGTGATTTTTTTTAAAACAATTTAATAAATTCAATTTTATTTTGCTGGAAATGTATATTTGAAAAGAAAGACGCAGAAAGCAGGAAAAAGAATGGAAGCAAGATGGTGGCTACTCACCTCGGTTCGGAACGATAAGGCCCGCCCACACACGCATTGGTCAACCGTCAGGTGACCAAAGCGTAGGATTGGTCAATCGTCCCGTCACTCGACCGTAGGAGGGCCCGGCTGCACGCGGCAGCAAGCCGGCGTACGATTGGTCGACCTCGAGGTCACTCTGTCGCTAATGAGCGGATAATGAGATGCTAATGAGCAGAATGTTGAAGGTTTTTCGGATACCGCGGGCGCAATTTTTGTCCGGCCGAAACGTAAATACGCTTAAGACCGTTTTGGAAAGGTAAGCTTTCTTTCAAGGTAACGCACGCGTAGGTACGCTCTATAACTTTCGAGCGCATAGCCGCCCAGACGCACACGTGCAGACAGACAGAAGGACAGACAGATCGACCGATTTATATATATGCCAGCTGAAGTGCCCGGCGGTGCCGAGGCTTTTTCGAGGGAATGTTGTTGTTGGAAGAGAGAGAGAGCGCGACTGGGGGGAAGAGAGAGAGCGACTGGGGGGAAGAGAGGAGGGGGAGGGGGGGAGGGGAGGGGAGGGAGGGGAGGGGAGGGGAGGGGGAGGGCGGGGGAGGGGGAGGGGAGGGCGGGGAAGGGGGAGGGGAGGGCGGGGAAGGCGGGGGAAGGCGGGGGGAGGGGGGAAGGGAGCGGGGAAGGGAGGGGGGAAGGGAGCGGGGAAGGGAGGGGGGAAGGGCGGAGGGGGGGGAAGGGCGGAGGGGGAAGGGTGGGGGGGGAAAGGGGGGGAAGGGAGGGCGGGGGGAAAGGGGGGGAAGGGAGGGCGGGGGGGAGGGGGGGAAGGGAGGGTGGGGGGGAGGGAGGGCGGGGGGGGGCCCCCCCCGAGGGTCGCGGCCCCCCCCCCCCGAGGGTCGCGCCCCCCCCCAGAGGGTCGCGGCCCCCCCCCCCCCGAGGGTCGCGGCCCCCCCCCACCCCCGAGGTGAAGACCGCTGATTGCGTGCGCAGCAGGAGCTGAGACGCGGCGTCTCTCTCTGGCTCGGCCGGCGGGCCCGGTTGCCAGGGTAACCGTGACGCTGACCAAGCCCCGCCCCCCGGCCGAGCCAGAGAGAGAGACGCCGCGTCTCAGCTGCTCCTGCTGCGCGCGCGGCCCCCCCCCCCCCCCCCCCCCCCCCCGAGGGTCACGGCACACACCCCCCCCCCCCCGAGGTGAGGACCGCCGATTGCGGCTGTGCGAGACAGCCGGCGGGGCCGGTTGCCAGGGTAACCGTCGACGCTCAGCAAGCCCCGCCCCCCGGCCGAGCCAGAGAGAGACGCCGCGTCTCAGCTCCTGCTGCGCGCGCACCCTAGCGGCGCTGGGCTGAGGCTCGGCCCTCCAGCCTTCGAGTGGGGCCGGGAGGTGCCTAGCTCGGGCGTGGGTGCGGAGGAGACGCCGAGGCTTCTAGGCCTACCTGGAAAAACGGGGAAAGGTAGGAAAATTAATGAGATTAGATAACTTAATTACTTTCTAAATCATTTTTTTTTAAAACAATATGTGTTTTAAAAGCAACGTTTTTTTTTAAGACGCAGAAAGCGGGAAAAAGAAAGGAAAAGTTTGGAATCAAGATGGCGGCGACTCACCTCGGTTCAGAACGATAAGGCCCGGCCACACACGCACCGATTGGCCCGGCGGCACACGCCAGCAACCCGGCGTACGATTGGTCGAGCTCGAGGTCACTCTGTCGCTAATGAGCGGATAATGAGATGCTAATGAGCGGAACGTTGAAGGTTTTTGGGATACCGCGGGCGCGATTTTAGCCCGGCCGAAACGTAAATACGCTTAAAACCATCTCGGAAGCGTAAGCTTTCTTTGGAGGTAACGCGCGCGTAGGTACGCCCTGTAACTTTCGAGCGCATAGCCCGACAGACGCACAGGCAATGACAGACAGAATGACAGACAGACAGAATGACAGACAGACAGATGTACCGATTTATATATATAGATAGATAGATAAAAAGTCAAAGAATAGTTAGAGGGTAGGACACTCAGGGATGAAGGTGGGAGTGTAATGGTGGAGGATAACGGAGGGATAAACCTGGAAACAATGGACCAGTTAGTGCAGCTTCACTTGTGGGCAAACTCTTAGAATCCATAATTTGAGATAAAATTAGTGAGCATTTAGAAATGGGTGGGTTAATCAAGGACAGCCAGCACAGATTAGATAAAGGCAAGTCGTATTTATCAAATTTAATAGTTTTTTCAAGAGGTGAAAGATTGGATTGATAAAAGGAATGCAGCAGATGTAAAGTATATAGATTTTCAGCAGTTTGATAAAGTGACTCATAAGAGGCAGAGATTATTGTATTGTGGTAAACCACTGTTTGTATTCCTGTTTGTCCTGTTTGTATTCCACTGTGTACATGCCTGGACATGCCTCGGCTGACTCCTCCCACAGGTCCTAGTATAAAGGTGACTGCTCCCCAGCCCTTGTATCCTGGACCGGTCGACCACTCGAGGCAGACCTCCATTCTGTTGTTAATAAAAGCCTTTAGTTACTCTTCTAACTCTCAGTCTTTTATGAGTAATTGATAGCGCATCATGTATCTTATACATGGCATTACTCAGCGTATTTACGAGTTGGCTTGATGGAAAATGCCGCAACAACAGTGAAGAAACGCGGCATTATACAGAATAAAGCAAGCTACTTGATGAGTGCCCATGCCACTGGACTCAATATCCATCCCCGGCACACTGTAGCTGTAGTACGTACAATCTACATCAAGCACTGGGTCAATATCCTGGAATTACCTACCTAGCACCATTGTGGTTTACCAGCACTGCAAGAATGGTCGGGGTTCAAGGAAATGGACTACTACCATCATCTTGGGGCAACTAAGGATTGGCAATAAATGTGGCATTGCCAGCATTTCACACATCCAGAGAATGAACAAATTAAATCCATATTTCTGTGAACTCATGGCACAAGGCAAGATATTTAAGCATTTTAAAAAATACAGTAGGGGATTTAAAGTAGGAGGCTATTAGAAGCAGGAAATACAAAAAGGCTGGAGAAGGAGGCTATAAGAACGTGTGTACATGTGCACATTTCAGATAGAGATAGATGGAAGAGAAATAGCAGAGTAAGAAAATGAGAAGAGCATAGAGAGAAAGTTGAGAAGAAAGAAGTGAGAGATAGAACAGTGAAGAGATTGTGGGTGAAGAGATGTTCATGTAGAAGGAGAGAGAGAGATAAACGAGAAGTAAGGGATGGAGGGGCAAGGAGCAAAGTACCACAGTAGATTCAGAGAGAAGTAAGGGATGGAGGGGAAAGGAGCAAAGTACCACAGTAGATTCAGAGCCTGTTCTTATCGGTTTAATTAACCAAAATCAATTTCTTGCACTTACAATGTTTGAAAAAGAGAGGTCAAGTTTCCAGATTCTACCACTGGCATCCTACGGAAAAACAAAGTTGTTCGTGTTACCTTATGTGGCTGTGTTAATTTAGCAACTCAAACATCACTGACTTGTAATAAAAGCCGCTGCACATTCTGGAGTTTCTAAACATACAAGGGCAGATTTTACTTTGGACTTGCACCAATTTCCTGACATAACTCTCGGACACAGGAACAGAAAGTCAGACAGAGAGCCAATCTGCCAGTTCCCCACATTCCACGCTACTTGTGGGGTGTTTCCTGGGATGTGCCAGCAGGAAATGAAAGCCAAATCTGGGTGGGAATATTCAAATGACGGAAAACCGTGGTATAAGAACATAAGAACATAAGAAATAGGAGCAGGAGTAGGCCAATCGGCCCCTCGAGCCTGCTCCACCATTCAATAAGATCATGGCTGATCTGATCCTAACCTCAAATCTTCTATCACTCTGCATCCACCCGAACCCATGTGATCTCCCGGGAGAGGCGAAAAACCAGATAAAGACCCAATGGCCAATTTGGGAGAAAAAAATCTGGGAAATTCCTCTCCGACCCATCTAGGCGATCGAAATTCTTCCAGGAGATCACTCTGTCCCTATATTTTCTACAGTACTTACCTTCTGTAAAGGCGATCTCCACCCCAGCCAGGAACAGGAATAAAACCATCTCCTGAAATCTAACAGAATTAGAACACAGTAGGAGCAGAACAAGGCTACACGGCCCCTGGGCCCGCTCCACTACCCACAGGGCCATGACCATTCCGAACCCAGACTCATGTCCAATTTCCTGCCCGCTCCCCGTAACCCTTTATTCCCTTTACTTCTAGGAAACTATCTATTTCTGTTTTAAATTTATTTAATGATGTAGCTTCCACAGCTTTCTGGGGCAGCAAATTCCACAAACCTACCACCCTCTGAGTGAAGAAGTTTCTCCTCATCTCAGTTTTGAATGAGCAGCCCCTTATTTTAAGATTATGCCCCCTAGTTCTAGTTTCACCCATCATTGGGAACATCCTCACCGCATCCACCCGATCAAGCCCCTTCACAATCTTATATGTTTCAATAAGATCGCCTCTCATTCTTCTGAACTCCAATGAGTAGAGTCCCAATCTACTCAACCTCTCCTCATATGACCACCCCCTCATCCCCGGGATTAACCGAGTGAACCTTCTTTGTACTGACTCGAGAGCAAGTATGTCTTTTCTTAAGTATGGACACCAAAACTGTATGCAGTATTCCAGGTGCGGCCTCACCAATACCTTGTACAACTGCAGCAATACCTCCCTGTTTTTATATTCCAACCCCCTAGCAATAAAAGCCAACATTCCATTGGCCTTCTTAATCACTTGCTGCACCTGCATACTAACTTTTTGAGTTTCGTGCACCAGGACCCCCAGATCCCTTTGTACTACAGTACTTTCCAGTTTCTTGCCATTAAGATAATAACTTGCTCTATGATTTTTCCTGCCAAAGTGCATAACCTCACACTTTCCAGTATTGTATTCCATCTGCCAAATCTCTGCCCACTTACTTAGCCTGTCTATGTCCCTTTGCAGGTTTTTTATGTCCTCCTCACTCACTACTTTCCCTCCCATCTTTGTATCATCTGCAAACTTTGCTATGTTACACTCGGTCCCCTCCTCCAAATCGTTAATATAGATTGTAAAGAGTTGGGGACCCAGCACTGACCCCTGCGGAACACCACTAGTTACTGGTTGCCAATCTGAGAACGAACCATTTATCCCAACTCTCTGCTTT
Source organism: Somniosus microcephalus (assembly GCF_052327205.1). Classification (NCBI taxonomy): domain Eukaryota; kingdom Metazoa; phylum Chordata; class Chondrichthyes; order Squaliformes; family Somniosidae; genus Somniosus; species Somniosus microcephalus. Next base: position 2,458,468 of record NC_141000.1, on the reverse strand, counting down.
CTGTTAGAGAGCCAATCCTCCACCCACGCCAGAATATTACCCCCAATCCCGTGATTTTTTATCTTGAGCAATAATCTTTTGTGTGGCACCTTGTCAAATGCCTTTTGGAAGTCTAAATACACTACGTCCACTGGTTCCCCTTTATCCACCCTGTATGTTACTTCCTCAAAAAACTCAAGCAAATTTGTTAAACATGACTTCCCCTTCATGAAACCATGCTGAGTTTGCCCTATTAAATTATGTTTATCCAAATGTCCTGTTACTGTCTCCTTAATAATGGACTCTAACATTTTACCAACCACAGATGTTAGGCTAACAGGTCTATAGTTTCCAGCCTTCTGCCTACTACCCTTTTTAAATAAGGGTGTTACATTAGCAGTTTTCCAATCTGCCGGGACCTTTGCTGAGTCCAGTGAGTTTTGGAAAATTATTACCAATGCATCCACAATCCCTACCGCTACTTCCCTCAAGACCCTGGGATGCAAGCCATCAGGTCCAGGGGATTTATCTGCCTTGAGTCCCATTATTTTACCAAGTACCACTTCCTTAGTGATTTTAATCGTATTTAGTTCCTCCCCCCCTAGAGCCCCCTGTTTGTCCAGTGTTGGGATATTCTTAGTGTCCTCTACTGTAAAGACTGATACAAAATAATTGTTCAGTGTTTTTGCCATCTCCATGTTTCCCACCATTAATTTCCCGGTCTCATCCTCTAAGGGACCAACATTTACTTTAGCCACCCTTTTTCTTTTTATATAACTATAGAAACTTTTACTGTCTGTTTTTATATTTTTTGCTAATTTACTTTCATAATCTATCTTCCCTTTCTTAATCAATCTTTTTGTTATTTTTTGCTGTCTTTTAAAGACTTCCCAATCTTCCATCCTCCCACTAGATTTGGCTACCTTATATGCCCTTGTTTTTAGTCGGATACTATCCTTAATTACTTTACTTAGCCACGGATGGCTATCTTTTCTTTTACACCCTTTTTTCCTCAGTGGAATATATTTTTTTTGGAAGTTGTAAAATAACTCCTTAAATGTACACCACTGGTCATGTACCGTCTTACCCTTTAATCTATTTTCCCAGTCCACTCTAATTAATTCCGCTCTCATACCTTCATAGTCTCCTTTATTCAAGCTCAGCACGCTTGTTTGAGATCCAACCTTCTCACCCTCTAATTGAATATGGAACTCAACCATGTTATGGTCACTCATTCCAAGGGGATCCTTTACTAGGACATTTTTAATTAATCCTGTCTCATTACACAGGACCAAATCTAAGGTTGCTTGCCCCCTGGTCGGTTCAGTTACATACTGCTCAAGAAACCCATCCCTAATACACTCAATGAACTCTTCCTCAAGGCTGCTCTGCCCAATTTGATTTGTCCAGTTAATATGATAATTAAAATCCCCCATAATTATAGCTGTTCCCTTATTACAAGCCTCAACTATTTCCTGATTAATACTCCGTCCAACAGAGTTGCAACTGTTCGGAGGCCTATAGACTACACCCACTAGTGTTTTTTTCCCCTTATTATTCCTTACCTCCACCCAAACTGTTTCACTATCCTGCTCCTTTGACCCAATATCATTTCTCTGTATTATAGTGATTCCTTCCTTTATTAACATAGCCACCCCACCTCATTAACGCCACAGCCGGACACTGACAGGCAGAGGCCTGCCTGAAGCTTTTACAATTCAGTACCCTCCTCTTCAGTTGCCATGGAGACAGCCAATCACGTCCGGTTGCTGCTGCGCCCAGCCTTGCATCGCAATTTTCCTCCCTTCCCCAAGGTAGGCTCCCTAATGTGAGCAGAAATCCACCAACAATTTATAAATAAGGATGATCACAGAACCATGCCCAAACATACAGGGACCAGGTTACAGTCTTGTCCCATCAAAACTGCAGCAGTGTTCCGCCCAAGAGGAAACTCCCACCCACCATCTTTAATTGCACATTAGCAACATGAAACTGAGGGCTTCAAATCGCTTTGAGATATCCTGATGAAATCATTCATTTAAAAATTGGCTGAATTCAATCTCCATTTTTTTTTTAATTCTTTTGGAAGAATCAAAGAAACTGACAAATTCTCACAGGACAATGTTCAACTTCAACTCAGATCTACTGAGGTAGACTGCGAAATTCTGAAACATGTTCAGAATCCACAGGTGTGGCTGTTAACTCCCTTCAACTGCTACGGAGTAAATAAAATCCAGTCAAAGGCTTTTGAGACTGGCTGATTTTGAAGCCAATACTTCAATAAAGGTATTAAAAGACATAAAGAAGACAATTCCACAGATCAATTTAGTCATTCTGTTGTGAAATATGTAATTGTTTGACATGTTTACTTAATTTAAAACCTTATTTTGTACATGAAAAATTTTAGTTACTGAGAAAAAAAATAGGACCACCTTTTTTTCCAAAAAGCATTTGGAGCGTTTCAATTGATTTACCTTTCTTTCTGTGGTAGGTTCGTCAGATTGGTCGTTTTCATAAGTGTTAATAGTTTCTCAATGTCATTTTTCTCGGGTTTGATTAGTACGTTCTCTATCTCTCTAGTCCTGATTCTCTTTTATTTTGAGCCACTCAACTAAGTGTGATGCAGCAAGTGTTACAGGAAGTAAATGGTAAAATGCCCTTTCACAAAACTTTTAATATAGATCGATAAACCAGCTGTTATAGTTGTTGAATGTTACAATTCTTCTTACTGCCCCCATTATGGTTTTTCTGTGCATTGCCTGTAAATTATTTTTTTTTAGAAATAAACATCTTTTTTAAATACCTGAGCACACCAAATAAAGTTCGAGTCTCTGAACTTCACCATGAACTGGAGGTTGACGTTCCTTCCAATAATCAATTCGTTCATTGGTTCCATCTCTACTACACTATCCTCATCATAAGACTCCGCCGTGTCTATGGTCTCAAAGTCCCAAACCTGCAATCAGTTGAAACAGTTCAGTTTACATACAGCTGGGAATCCCACACGAAATCTGGGTGGAGCATTCATTTGACATTTTTCCCCGCTTGAAGAGCATCTGTCACTTCTGACACGTCTCACCAACAATAAGCAGGGTGGTGCGGCACACTGAACCCTTGGCTCGCTCCAGATAGATTCATCGTCAGTCCCAATGCTGCAACTTCTCGATCTCAACTGTGCCATTCTCAAGCTGGCAAATGGAGATCATAGATGTCTGGACCGAGGGAGAAAAACTAATGAAAGTCACCTATACCTGCTTGTGAGCAGGTAGAGAGAAATACCAGTGTGCTTGGCGAGCAGTCTGCCATCGCACTAGTGAACTATATACTGAGATATTTTAAATGTTAAAAGTTGGTTCAGCCCTTACTTGGCCATTTCTGAAACTTACAAGTACTAAAACTCCTGAGAGACACAGATTTCTGGCAATATATCACCTGCCCCGTTACTTGATAGGGTGTATACAGAGAAATTATTTCCTTTGGTGGGGAAATATGTTGTAGGGAGAGTGACAACTAACTAGGGGGAGCAGTGTTGGGATCGGACCGTAAAGAGGGACAGTAGCACTAAAGTGGATGCAGAGACTTAGGGGGTGATTTTATCAATGGGGACGTGATGGAGGCGGGACTGTTGCTTGTCGGGTTTTAGTCCCGCCTCCATCACGTCCGGCCAACCCACGCTATTTTCCCTTGATTGACCTTGGTAAGCCCGCCCAGCGGGTTTAGCAGGCCAATTAAGGGAAAGCCGGTGACAGAGAACGTCAGCGTATGACGTTTCATCTGTCAAGATTTTTTGACAGATGAATTGTCATCGTTTGACAGCTCTGTGAAGCTGTCAAGCACTGACAATCTGTCTTCTAAGTTGAGTCCTTTACTCAAGACTCACTTAGAAAGCTTTCCTGAGCAGAAAGTAGAAGGCTGCTGCATTTAAGAGCCATTATGCTTTCTCTGCCGGTGAGACGAGGCAGCTCCGCAGCCTAAAGGGATGACGCCTGGAGGAAGAAGCAAAGGTAAGTAATCTCATTAAAACACTCTACACTCACCTCACACACTTACCTCTCCACACTTGCAGTCATCACTCACCTGCACAGCGCACTTTTCGGCCCCTCCGACCTCTGCAGACCCACGGCTCGCCTCGCTGACCCTGGCGAGGTTCAGCACCGTCGGGAAGCTCACATGTTAGGGCTCAAAATAGGGATTAGCCAAAAACGTTTGGCACTAAAATTGGCACTAGTCCCCTTCCCGCCTCGAGGAGAAGGGACCCGGCGCGGGTCGGGTACCCGCCTACTGGGAAGATGGCACGGAGGCGGGTTGGGGGCGGGATGGGTACCCGCTCCCAGATTCTGCCATTTTCCCGGCAGTCCCGCCTCCATACCCGCCTCCCCAGGGCTGGCAAAATCGCCCCCATAGTTATGCATGTCTGCCCAAAGTGCCTCACCAACAGTGCAGAGAGAGGATAGCAAGAAGAATGCTGTACAGATCAAAGATCTGGAGCAAAGTCTCCACTTTGTGAGGTTCAGAAGTCTCTGAGGTAGGCCCTTCACACTGCACCAAAGCAAGGAGAAGTCCTGAAGAGACGAGAGCCATCATAGTCACTGCATGATCCCTTGCCACGAAGGATAGCTGGCACCTGCACTCTTTCTGACCATGGAATCCCCAGGCCATTAGTTGTAAGAAATGGACAAGAGGTGTCTTTGAAATGGTAGAAGGGTCAGCCCAGTAATGAGGACCTCAAGCTCCATTGGGAGGTTAAAACGCAATCTTCAAAAGACAGACAGCTAAAAAGATCTGATACTCTCTGAGTGGTGCATCCATAGAAGATTGCAACCACAAAGGCCAACTTTGCAAGCTAGAGAAAGAACCACCTGAGGCAGCAGATGGAATACTAACTCACACTGACAAAGCTTGGGGACCATCATCCCGGCATGGGCCGTGACAGACACCCTGGCATTGGCCTACTCGGTGATTCAGCAATATTTGGCACTGGAACGTTCCTCATCGGTGCCAATTCGGGAACGGTGGAGAGACCAGCATATGTGCAGCTAGTCCGCAGCATACTCTCTGTGGCCAGCCGGCCCCTGGTACCAGTGGGTAATGATATAACCCCAGCTTTCTCCAAGCTGATGCTGTTGGGCCAACTGGTGCCAGGAGATCAGCTGTACCAGTAGCAAGCTGGTTCTCATCAATCTTTTGGCTGGATTTTGGCAATGGAGGGCTGAATGATACCAATGGCTTGTCAAGAAGGATTGGAGTCTAGTGATGCTAAATTACATAGAATTACATAGAATATACAGCACATAAACAGGCCATTCGGCCCAACTAGTTTGTGCTGGTGTTTAAACACCACACGAGTCTCCTCCCATTCCAGCTGCCTCATCTCAGCCTTTCAGCATATCCTTCTATTCCCTTTTCTCTCATGTACTCGTCTAGTTTCCTTTTGAAAGCATCTAAGCTATTTGCCTCAACATCTTCCTGTGGTAGCGAGTTCCACATTCTAACCACTCTCTGAGTAAAGAAATGTCTCCTTATTTCCCTATTGGATTTATTAGTAACTATCTTGTATTTATGGCCCCTAGTTTTAGATTCTCCCACAAGTGGAAACATTCCCCCCACATCTCCCCTGCCCAACCCATTCATAATTTTCAAGGCCTCCATCAGGTCACTTTAAGTCTTCCCGTTTCTAAAGAAAAAGCCCTAACCTGTTCAATCTTTCCCGATGGCTCTAATCTCTCAGTTCTGGTACCGTCCTTGTAAATATTTTTTACATTTTCTCCAGTGCTTCTATGTCCTTTTTATAGCATGGAGACCAGAGCTGTGCCCAGTACACAGTGCGGCCTGACCAGGGTCTTATACAAGTTTAACATAACTTCACTACTATGTTAGCATTTTGATTGCTTTACTGACCGGCCATGCTGCTTTGAATGATTGATTCACCTGTATCCCTAGATCCCTTTGCTCTTCTACCTCATTCACTTTCTAATTCTCTAAGGTGTAGGTGAGGTTTCTATTTTTCCTACCAAAGTGCAGCACCTCACATTTATCTATGTTAAACTTCACTTGCCACTTAACTGCCCAGTCTGCAAGTTTTCTGATGTCTTCTTGTATTATGTTGCATTCTTCCTCAGTGTTAGCAGTATTCCCCAGTTTGGTATCATCTGCAAATTTTGATATTGAGTTACTTGTCCCTAAGTCCAAATCATTAATGTAAATTATGAATAACAATGGTTCCAGTCAATGTTCCCCCTAAGGTGCAGGGCGCGCGGGCGCACATCAACCGGGAGGTCCCGTACCCCTAGTCTCCACTTTCTATTTTATAGCCAATTTGTTATCCATTCAGCTATTTATCCCCTGACTCCACCTGCCCTAACCTTTATCATGAGCCTACCGTGTGGTACCTTATCGAAGGCCTTTTGAAAATCCAATGGGGGAATGGATATGGGGGGAAAATTCGGTTGGTTTGTGTCTCCCATTAGCGCCTTAAGAGGGCTCTAATGGGGTGCAAAGCAACTAGCACCAGGGTGCGGCGATGTTTGCACCGCTCGCGAAATTGACTAGACACTTTGCGGCGGTGCTAAACACTACTGCCACGATCTCCTGCGCCGGCAAATCGTGACGTCAGTCAGCGTGCAACGCCCCGGTAGCGCCCCAGACCGGATATTGAGTGGCGCTCCCTGCCTTACCGCCCGCCGCTAGCAACGACAGGTTGAGGGGAGTGTTTTGCAGCTGGGAAGGGACTGGGGGAGCGCTATTTAAAGGCGACCGTTTCCTGCCTTTTTTTTTGGTGATATTTTTGCACCACGCATTCTGTGAGAGAGAGACACTTCTGGAGATATTCAACGCTGTGTTGAGGAGCTTTGGGTACGGAGCAGCACTTTGCAGGTTTGTTTTGATTTGATCTTCCTTGCATCAATTTAGAAGAGACTATGGGGGTTGCACGCTGAGCTCTTTCCCTGGGCCTCTCCATTGTTCTTTCCAGCAGATTTGATGTACGGGTCTCTCCAGGCGAGGTTCCAGGCTGCAAAGAGCAAGGTGTGGATGGACAGCAAGATCGACCCTCCCCTTTAAGAACTGGCCATTGTGTCTGTGTTCCATTGCTGACTGACATCACATGAGCTTCGCCAGCACTCTGAGGTAGCGCCTCGCTCCTCGGCATTAGCGCCTTAAGAGAGATGTGTAGCGCCTGATTTAGCGCTCCAATCACCTCCAGGGGCGATAGAAGCCAAGTTTGCAGTCGAAGGCGATAATTAGCGCCTGGCGCTAAACTTTGCACCCGGCCGATAATTGCTCCCCAAACGGGGCAATACCGAATTTCTCCCCCATGATATCTACTACATTACCTTTGTCTACTGTTTCTGTTACCTCTTCAAAGAATTCTATCAGGTTAGTTAAGCATGACTTAGCTTTTCACAATCTATGCTGACTATTTTTCAATTATATTTTCTGTCTCTAGATGCTCTTCTATCACTTCTTTTAGTATAGATTCTGTTACTGACATTAAATTGACTGGTCTGTAGTTCCCAGGGTTTGTTCTATCTTCCATTTTGTATATATATATTTTTTATTCGCTTATGGGCGTTGCTGGCAAAGCCAGCATTTATTGCCCATCCCTAATTGCCCTTGAGAAGGTGGAGGTGAGCTGCCTTCTTGAACCGCTGCAGTCCGTGTGGTGAAGGTACTCCCACAGTGCTGTTAGGGAGGGAATTCCAGGATTTTGACCCAGCGACGATGGAGGATCGGCGATATACTTCTAAGTCAGAATGGTGTGTGACTTGGAGGGGAACTTGGAGGTGGTGGCGTTCCCATGCGCCTGCTGCCCTTGTCCTTCTAGGTGGAAGAGGTTGTGGGTTTGGGAGGTGCTGCCGAAGATGGTACACACTGCAGCCACGGTATGCCGGTGGTGGAGGGAGTGCATGTTTAAGGTGGTGGATGGGGTGCCAATCAAGCGGGCTGCTTTGTCCTGGATGGTGTCGAGCTTCTTGAATGTTGTTGGAGCTGCACTCATCCAGGCAAGGGGAGAGTATTCCATTACACTCCTTACTTGTGCCTTGTAGATGGTGGAAAGGCTTTGTGGAGTCAGGAGGTGAGACACTCGCCATAGAATACCGAGCCTCTGACCTGCTCTTGTTGCCACAGTATTTATGTGGCTGGTCCAGTTAAGTTTCTGGTTAATGGTGACTCCCAGGATGTTGATGGTGGGAGATTTGGCGATAGTGATGCCATTGAATGTCAAGGGGATATACGAACAGCATTTGCTGTCTGCCAGTCCTCTGGCACAATCACCTCTCCTATGGAACTTTTATATATAAACTAGTGCCTCTGCTATCTCCTCCCTAGTTTCCTTAAGTATGCGTGGGTGCACATCATCCAGACCTGGGGTTTGGTTCTCTTTTAGTTTTGCTAGTTTGTCAAATATTTTCTCCCTTTCTCTCCCAAATGTATTAATATTCTGCTTAAGCTCATCCTCCAGTGAAGTGTCTATTTCGTTATCTTCTTTAGTAAAAACTGAGGTGAAGTAGTTATTCAATACTTCTGCCATTTCTCTGTCATCAGAACATAAGGAGCAGGAGCAGGACTTACGGCCCCTCGAGCCTGCTCCACCATTCAATAAGATCAGGGCTGATCTTCGACCTCAACTCTACTTTCCTGCCCTATCCCCAAATCTTAAATTTGGGCACATTTAAGAGCCCAAAAATCTATTGATCTCTGTCCTGAATATACTCAACGACTGAGCCTCCGCAGCCCTCTGGGGCAGAGAATTCCAAAGATTCACCACCCTCTGAGTGAAGAAATTCCTCTTCATCTCAGTCCTAAACAGCTGACCCCTTATCCTGAGCCTGTGCCCCCTGGTTCTAGACTGTCCAGCCAGGGGAAACAGCCTCTCAGCATCTACCTTGTCAAGCCCTGTAAGAATTTTATGTTTCAATGAGATCACCTCTCATCTTTTAAACTCGAGAGTATCGGCCCAATCTACTCAATCTCACCTCTTGGGACAGCCCTCTCATCCCAGGAATCAATCTAGTGAACCTTTGTTGCACCGCCTCCAAGGCAAGTATATCCTTCCTTAGATAAGGAGACCAGAACTGTGCACAGTACTCCCGGTGTGTTCTCACCAAGGCCCTGTACAATTGCAGCAAGATTTCCTTACTCTTATACTCCAACCCCTTGCAATAAAGGCCAACATGCCATTTGCCTTCCGATTTGCTTGCTGTACCTGCAGGCTAACGTTCTGTGATTCATGTATCGCTCTGAACCCCAACATTTACTAGTCTCTCACCTTTTAAAAAATATTCTGCTTTTCCATTCTTCCTACCAAAGTGGATAATTTCACACTTTCCAACATTATACTCCATCTGTCACCTTACCCACTCACTTAACCCATATCCCTCTGTAGCCTCTTTGCCTCCTCCTCACAGCTACTGTCCCACCCAGCCTTGTATCGAAGGAAATGGACTTCATACTGACCTGGGCGCAGGTCTCTGTTGGTAGTTCGTGCTGCAGTTTGTTCAGCCACTGAGTTTCAATATCTGCCAGTGTCATTACTCACCCGCACACACCCATCAGCGCCAACAGTGATAAGTTCTCCTTCATCCAGCACAAACTGATTTATAGGTCCATGATGACAGGGCTTGCCATCCCTTCTGCACAGTTCCACTTTGATAAGACCACCATCCCACAACAGCATATTGCCCCATTCCGTGCCAGACACTACCTGCAAGAAAGCAGCACATTCTCAGACACAAGTACAATTAGATAGAATCATTCAGTGGAATGGGCAAATTTTGTCTTGGCCAACATTTATCTTTCAATCAACATTACTAAAAATAAGATTATTTCATTCATTTAATTTGCTCTACGTAAATTGGCTGCCACATTTGCCTACAAAACAACAGTGACTATACTTCAAAAATATTGAATTGGCTGTGAAGATGAGGGATATCCTGAGGACATGAAAGACACTAAATAAATCCAATAGCAAAATACTGCGGATGCTGGAAATCCAAAATAACAACAGAAAATGCTGGAAAAACTCAGCAGGTCAGTGTTATTATGTTCATAAATAAATAGACGTTTTCATTATGAACAGCTAGCTTGAGCTAGTCATTTATTCAGCCATGTGGACTAGAGTACAGGCATCCATCTTGACTACTGCCTTGTGGGTAGCCCACTACTAAACATACAGCTCCACCTAGTGTACCATTCTAGAATGACATGTTACTGATCATTACATCCCCCTTCCTTAGCGGTTAAACAAAATCAATATCAATTAATCATAACGACATAAACATCTTCACAACAGTCAACACATTTTCAAAGCTTTACTTTATGAACTCTAAGCTTTTCATTCTTTTATTATAGTTTTCTTTGTACTCAAAGATTAAGTCTATCAGGCTTTTTTACTTCACGTGTGGATCTTCTCAACACAGGTAAGTCTGATGTGTTTTCATGAGAGCCTGTATGTGTGTTTGTGTTAGATTGTTCTGGTGGTGAGTGACAAGATTCAGTTGCGGCATTGTCATCGATTTGCTCTTGGATAGTTTCTTGTGTTTTCAGGAGGTAACGGCGGTTCCTCCTGAGAATCTGTCCTTCCTCAGTTCTAACGGTGTATGACCTTGGTCCTACTTCCTCAAGAACTGTAGCTTTCCTGTTCCATGCATTTGGATCCTCAATCCTGACAACATCATCCCTTGTCAATGGTTTCAGAGTTTTGGATGACTTGTCATCGTGTGATTTCTGTTTCAGCTTTAACTGTTGAAGTCTCTGTCTTAGTTCCTTACTCTGCTTTTCTTTTGCACAGCAGGGTAGCGTGGTGCGCAACTTGCGACCCATTAGGAGCTCAGCAGGTGAAGAACCACAGTCTAAAGGGGAGGCTCGGTAGCTCAGCAGGGCGAGATATGGATCAGACTTGCTTTCTGTTGCTTTCTTCAGTAGCTGTTTGAGAACTTGAACACCTTTCTCTGCCTTACCATTCGAATGAAAAAGGTCCATACCAACCTTTTGCCAAGGTGCTGTTGGTAAGTCAGCTACTATCATTGGTTCCTTTGCTTGTTTGTTTTGGTGTTTCTGACATGTCTCACATTCGCCTATCATGTTCTCAATGTCCTTATTTATGCCAGGCCAATAAACAGTGTCTCTTGCTCTCCTTTTGCATTTTTCAATTCCGAGGTGTCCCTCATGAATCCTTTTGAGCATGTCTTGACGTAAAGCCTGTGGAATGACTATTCTGTTCTGTTTTAGTAATAGTCCACTTGCGACACTTAACTCTGACCTGATGTGATAGTACTTTGGACAGGAACCTTTTGGCCAACCATGATGAATGTTCTCTATTACTGTTTGTAACACTGTATCTTTTACTGTTTCTTCTGCTATTTGCTTTGATTTTGTGTCTGACACGGGCAGCGCAGCAGTGACCATACTCACATGAACATCCACGTCTTCCTCAGTAGAGCTCACATGACTCATTGTGGGTGCTCGGGATAGTGCATCTGCTAACACTATGTGTTTGCCTGGTGTGTAGATCAGTTCAAAGTCATATCTTTGCAGCTTCATCATGAGTCATTGAATCCTTGGAGACATCTCATTCAGGTTTTTTTTTATGATGGCAACCAGTGGGCAGTGGTCTGTCTCAACTGTGAAGGTGGGAAGTCCATATATGTAGCCATGGAACTTTTCTAGTCCAACTACCAAGCCTAGACATTCCTTTTCAATCTGGGCGTATCGACACTCCTGGTACCATGTTATGTTCATAAATAAATAGACGTTTTCATTATGAACAGCTAGCTTCAGCTAGTCATTTATTCAGCCATGTGGACTAGTGTACAGGCATCCATCTTGACTACTGCCTTGTGTGTAGCCCACTACTAAACATACAGCTCCACCTAGTGTACCATTCTAGAATAACATGTTACTGATCATTACAGTCAGGCAGCATCCGTGGAGAGAGAAACAGAGTTAATGTTTCAGGTCGAAGACCTTTTGTCTAAATAAATCCAAGCTCTTTCTTTCTTGTCTCAATTTAGTTTCAACCATTTTTCTTTGTGGAACAGTTGGTTCCCACTCAGGTATGTTGATGTTATAAGAGAGGACTAGATCACAAACAAACCTCAGGAGGCTTAAGCCTTCATCACTGAGCAGTGCAGAAGTATTCACCATTAGCAGACCAGACACAAGTGCAGAGATTTTGAATGGGACCTCTTTAAAAACTGTTCCCAGGATCCAACGTGTGGATTGTGATCTCACTCACCAAGTAGATTTATCTCAAGAACAACTGGGATGCATCCCAATGATGGTTCAGCCAGATGTTTACTGTTGGGATGGCAGCTGTCTGCCACAGTGAGGCTGAACCATTAACCAGCCCCCTACTGTGTTCAGGGATGCGACTTGTGAGTTTGTACGTGTCGAGCACTCGAATGTGTTGTGCTTTAGATTTCCGGTGAGCAGCCCAGCAATCGTGGAGCAGGAACCTTCCTGGACTACCATCCAGAACAGCTGAATGTGGGGCACGACCAGAATATGTGTACAAGGAGCATTGGAAAGCATAAGGCCGGAAAAACCCCACAGTCCGCCAGGCCAATCCCAAAAACTAACACCTCTCAATCGCTGGCTCCAGTGTTCATTGATATTCAAATCCGTACCTCTCCCCTTCATAACAGGACAGGATGTAAGGAAAAGCTTTTTGTCTGATTAGCAATCCTTCTCTTATTTTCAGCCTCCAATCTATCTCTCTCTTTCCCCATCGCAACCTCCATTTGAAGTGTTGAGACACATTATAAGGTGCTGTATAAATGGAGGTCTTTCCTTCTAACAGATACAGTGCCTGTGACAACCATATCATTGATATCAAAAGTGATCAATCATTTACTGAAAAGCAGCACTAACATGTCTTGTAAATACGTCCTGCACAATCCTCCTCTTTCTTGCATCCTCATATGTTGTACGTATCTCCAAAACATTCCTCCCATTCTCTGTGTCCTATCTTATACCTATCTCCTATATGCTCTTCCTCACTGCGTTGAAATGAAGACGCTTAGGACCATCTCTGGCTCCATTTTATTGTCTCCCAAGATCTCACAATTTAGGAGCTCCTTACCTCTCAGTGCTCTCTTCTTCGAACAATTGAAAATTCAATCACCTGACTGCTATTTCATGATTTATCGAGTCTTCTGTTCTGCTCAACTCCTGTCCTACCTTCCAATATAGACCTTGACCCTTCACCTAGGTGTCTCGAAAGAGTCCCTTCTAATGGCCATATTTTCCTTGCAAATTTTTTTCTACCAGAGAACGTAGGCAAAAATTTATATTTATATTTGGAAAGTTTGGTGTTGCCGTTTGTGTGAAATAAGAATAATTCCAAAATGCAAAGGATATTTTTAAATCAATAATAGAAGGTAGTCTAAATTTTACTTCGTAAACATATTTCTTCTTGAATGACTGAATATTTTATCTTCCTTATTAACTGAGGGGGTAGAAAATTACTGACTGTACCTTTCCATCTGGCAACTCAACATAACCCTCAATGTCAGTCAGCGTAGTTTTGCCAAACCTGCCAAGTTCACCTTGCAGTTTCAGCCCCGTGAAGGTCTCCACCATCTTCCAAAACCTGCGGAGATTAAGAAAACAAACAAACAATGAGGTGCAAATCTCCACGGTTTGCATACTTTACATGTACCTTATTGTAAAGTCGTAATACTATAAAAGCTGCATATAGTGACACCACTAGTCCCGGCCAGAATGGAGATGATCGGGTGACACAGTGGTGTCCGCACTCTGACTATATACCAGTATGTACCTTTACTGGGTAATAACAACAGAAAATGCTGGAAAAACTCAGCAGGCCAGGCAACATCCGTGGAGAGAAAATAGAGTCAACGTTTCGGGTGAAAACCCTTTGTCAAGACTTAAGAAGCACAGGAAATGAAATAGATTAAGAGGCCAGGCTGGGAGAGAACAAAAGAGAAGAGACATTAAGTATTCAAAACGAGACGAGATGGTGATAGGACTAGTGGAGACAAAAGACGGCTCTAGATTAGGTGTGAAATGCACTGGCAGAATGGGAGACAGCTGCCATGTGGGAGAGAGAAAAAAATAAGGGGGGGGGGGGGAGGGAAAGGCCAAAACAAAGGTGTGGATAAAAAATATAAGTAAAAATGTAATAGGGGCCGAGGTTATGATCTGAAATTGTTGAGCTTGATATCGAGTCTGGAAGACTGTAAAGTGCCTAATCGGAAGATGATGGGTAATGTTTGGAGACAAATGCATCCGACCACATCTTTGCTCTTTATGTTAACTGCAAGTCCAGGTTAAAAACAGTGCAAGTCTACTTCACAGTAGCTCTGCACAGTATGCCATTTTGTAGTAACAGAAAGTCACTGTCTACTGTAGAATAAAAGTAATGAGAAAACACAGTTTACTTTATATATAAAATAAAACAAGGCACCACTGAACTGCCAGTGATGAGTTGCACCATGCAACTCTTTGCTTCGCATCTATCTTTGAAACAGGAATCCCCATGTCACAAATGGAGGCAACCAAGCAATTTTAGAGCAATTTTCCTCACATAGGGTACAGGCAAGTGGAATTCCCAAATTAGTAACTGATCGTTTGATATCTATCAGGCCCAAATCACAAGGGGAACATAAGTACCTGCAACATAGATTACTGAACGAGGTAAATTCACTGCTCCCACACCCCCATGCGGTGCCACACTGCTGCAGCGCTTTCTCTGACCTGCACTTGCTTCGAGCATGGCTCCCTGCTGGGAGTGGGGAACTGCGGTATAGACATTTCCAAGCACACTTCTCTCCAAGCTAATCTTCCCAGTTTATTAATGCACAATCATCTGACTAACTGTTAAAGCAAAAACACTTAACATGGGATGTAATCCAGAACCGATCACTACTCAGTTTGATCACCTACTTGATGTGTCCTGTTCCTGAGGTGGTCAGTTGTTCTTCATTTTCTAGCGAGAAGGTGACCCGATAAACACTCTGTGAAAAGGCTTTTGAGCGTAGCACGATTTTTTCCTGCTTCCAGTTCCAGATGGTGACCATGTAATCTGGGTCGCCCCCGACGCTGGCCAGCAGACTACCCGATGGATTAAAGTCAGTGAAGGCATAAGCTCGCTCGGTTCCTCCTGGGAAGGAAGCAGACACAGAGTGATTATTTCCCACAGTAATCATAGAAACTTACAGCACAGAAGGAGGCCATTCGGCCCATCGTGTCTGTGCCGGCCGAAAAAGAGCTCTCCAGCCTAATCCCACTTTCCAGCTCTTGGTCCATAGCCCTGTAGGTTACGGCACTGCAAGTACATATCCAAGTACTTTTAAATGTGATGAGGGTTTCTGCCTCTACCACCCTTTCAGGCAGTGAGTTCCAGACCCCCACCACCCTCTGGGTGAAAAAGTTCTCCTCAACTCCCCTCTAATCCTTCTCCCAATTACTTTAAATCTATGCCCCTAGTTATTGACCTCTCTGCTAAGGGAAATAGGTCCTTCCTATCCACTCTATCTAGGCCCCTCATAATTTTAAACACCTAAATTAAATCTCTCCTAAGCCTCATCTGTTCCAAAGAAAACAACCTCAGCCTATCCAATCTTTCCTCCTGGCTAAAATTCTCCAGTTCTGACAACATCCTCATAAATCTCCTCTGTACCCTCGCTAATGCAATCACATCTTTTCTGTAATGTGGTGACCAGATTGTATGCAGTACTCTAGCTGTGGCCAAACTAGTGTTTTATACAGTTCTAGCATAACCTCCCTGCTCTTATATTCTATGCCGCGGTTAATAAAGGAAAGTGTCCCATATGCCTTCTTAACCACCTTATCTACCTGTCCTGCTGCCTTCAGGAATCTGTGGACTTGCACTCCAAGGTCCCTCTGTCCCTCTACACTTATCAGTGTCCTACCATTTATTGTATATTCCCTTGCCTCGCTAGTGTACGAAAGGCTGATATTTAGAGATATTTAGTAGACGAGAATCGAAGTGTAGCCATTGACCAACTAATCTTACCCATAATCCCCTGTGGGTATGGAAATGTTAAAGCTTGTTCAGAATGCAGCTACAAGGATATTCAAAAGCAGTTTTGATTAAGCTTTGATAACAAACAGCCACAGGCTGCGAGTGAAGGTTAAATTGTTAAACAACATATTATAATGCTAAGTAGGAATTAGAGTTCGCTTAACAAAACTAATTGCAAAGATATTTAAAAGATAATGGGGGAAAAATTCAATTGGTTTGCACCTCCCGTTAGCGCCTTAAGAGGGCGCTAATGGGGCGCAAAGCAACTGGCGCCCGTGCGTGCTGATGTTTGCGCCGCTCACAAAATTGACTAGACATTTTGCGGCGGCGCTAAACACTACCGCCACGATCTCCTGCGCCGGCAAATTGTGACGTCAGTCGAGTGCGCAACGCCCTGGTAGCGCCCTGGACCAGATATTGAGTGGCGCCCCCTGCCTTACCGCCTGCCGCTAGCAACGACAGGTAGTGGGGAGCATTTTGCAGTCAGGAAGGGACTGGGGGAGCGCTATTTAAAGGCAACCGCTTCCTGCCTTTTTTTGTTGATGACATTTTTGCACCACGCATTCTGAGAGAGAGAGAGAGAGACTTCTGGAGAGATTCAACGCTGTGTGAGGAGTTTTGGGTACTGAGCAGCACTTTGCAGGTTCATTTTGATTTGCCCTTCCTTGTATTGATTTAGAAGAGACTGTGGGGGCTGCACTCTGAGCTCTTTCCCTGGGCCTCTCCATTGTTCTTTCCAGCAGATTTGATGTACAGGTCTCTCCAGGCCCAGATTCAAGGCTACAATGAGCAGGGTGTGGATGGAGAGCAAGATCGACCCAATCCCCTTTAAGAACTGGCCGGCGCCAGTGTGTCTGTGTTCCATTGCATGAGTTTCGCCAGTGCTCTGAGGTAGCGCCTCGCTCCTCGGCGTTAGCGCCTTAAGACAGTTGTGTAGCGCCTGATTTAGCGCTCCAATCACCTCCAGGGGCGATAAAAACCAAGTTTGCAGTCGGAGGCGATAATTAGCGCCAGGCGCTAATCTTTGTGCCCGGCCGATAATTGCGCCCCAAACGGGGCGATACCGAATTTTTCCCCCAATTAGTATAAGGACATAAAATGAGAGCGATCATGGGAGTTAAGGTATTTATCTGGTAGATTGAAGTAAGATAGTCTGGATACCGTCAAAACTAGTGAAACGGCGCTGACATGGGCTGGGCCCTTGGTATAAGGCCTTGTACTGCTTGTATCAGGGAGGCAGGAATAAAAGAGATAGGGTAATTTCCAATGGGGTGAAAAACTACAAACAAGATAACAAGACAGCACGATAAGGTTGTGGAAAAGTACTGGAAAAAGGAGTGGCCAAGATGCTACCCTTAGTCTGAGTGACAATGGTATTTTGACCATTAGAACCAATTAAAGAAGGTGATTTTGTTAAAGACCATATATGGACACTGGCCAAATGAACTGTTGATAAGAAAAGGGTTAAAACCTCGATACTCAAAGAACAACTTTACACAGACTTACTGCGAGAACAAAGGAACAGACTTAAGACGATGTCATCTGGGTCCAAGAGGTTCCAGAGACCAAGGGCTGCGAGCTACTCATTAAAACTATCGCCTATTGTTAAGTATATTATGCTGTAAGCTTAATAAATCTTGATCTATTGCTCAAACATACTGGCTGCTGCCTATTGGTGTCTTGTCCAAGAACTCTGAGAGATCAATAAGATCTTACACTAGCCCTCCCCAAATGCATTACCTCACACTTCTCCAGATTGAATTCCATTTGCTGCTTTTCTGCCCATTGGACCAGTCCATTGATAGCTTCCTGCAGTCTACAGCTTTCTTCCTCACTATCAACCACACGGCCAATTTTTGTAACATCTGCAAACTTCTTAATCATGCCCCCGACATTGAAGTCTAAATCATTGATATATACCACAAAAAGCAAGGGACCCAGTACTGAGCCCTGCAGAGCCCCACTGGAAACAACCTTCCGGTCACAAAGTCACCCGTTGACCATTACCCTTTGCTTCCTGCCACTGAGCCAAGTTTGGATCCAACTTGCCACTTTCCCTTGGATCCCATGGGCTTTTACTTTTCTGACCAGTCTGCCATGTGGGATCTTGTCAAAAGCCTTGCTAAAATCCATGTAGACTACATCAAACACGCTACCCTCATCGACCCTCCTTGTTACCTCCTCAAAAAATTCAATCAAGTTAGTCAGACACGACCTTCCCTTAACAAATCCATGCTGACTGTCGATTAATCTGTGCCTTTCTAAATGACGATTAATACTGTCCCTCAGAATTTTTTCCAAAATTTGCCCACCACTGAGGTTAGGCTGACTGGCCTGTAATGACTTGGTCTATCCCTTTCTCCCTTTTTAAACAACAGTACAATGTTAGTAGTCCTCCAGCACCACACCTGTAGCCAGAGAGGATTGTAAAATGATGGTCAGAGCCTCCGCTATTTCCTCCCTTGCTTCTCTTAACAGCCTGGGATACATTTCATCCGGATACATTATGTAATCATGTTCATCACATAAGAGCAGAAGAAAAAAGAGCAGGAGTAGGCCATACGGCCCCTCAAGCCTGCTCCGCCATGCAATAAGATCATGGTTGATCTTCGACCTCAACTCCACTTTCCTGCCCGATCCCCATACCATATCCCTTGATTCCCCTAGAGTTCAAAAATCTCTCTCTCTCAGCCTTGAATATACTCAACAACTCAGCATCCGCAGCCCTCTGAGGCAGAGAATTCCAATGATTCACAACCCTCTGAGTGAAGAAATTCCTCCTCATCTCAGTCTTAAATGGCTGACCCCTTATCCTGAGACTGTGACCCCTGGTTCTAGACTCTCCAGCCAGGGGAAACAACCTCTCAGCATCTACCCTGTTAATCCTCCTCAGAATCTTGTATGTTTCAATGAGATCACCTCTCATTCTTCTAAACTCCAGAGAGTATCGGTCCATTCTACACAATCTCTCCTCATAGGACAGCCCTCTCATCCCAGGAATCAGTCTAGTGAACCTCCGTTGCACCGCCTCTAAGGCAGGTACGATGACACCTAAACCTCTCTGAACACCAACATTTAATAGTTTATCACCATTTAAAAAATACTGTTTTTCTATTCTTCGTACCAAAGTGAATAACCTCACATTTCCCCACATTATACTCCATCTGCCACCTTATTGCCCACTCACTTAACCATTGCAGCCTCTTTGTATCCTCACAGCTTACTTTCCCACCTAGCTTTGTATCGTCAGAAAACTTGGATACATTACACTCGGTCCCTTCATCGAAGTCATTGATGTAGATTGTAAATAGCTGAGGCCCAAGCACTCCACTAGTTACAGCCTGCCAACCTGAAAATGACCCGTTTATCCCTTGTCTCTGTTTTCTGTCCTTTAACCAATCCTCTATCCATGCAATATTACCCCCAACCCCATGAGCCCTAATCTTGCTTAACAACCTTTTATGTGGCACCTTATCGAATGCCTTTTGGAAATCCAAATAAATCACAATAATGGTGGGGCGCGTGCTCGGCACCCATGATAACTGTTGCAATCTATCTAGCGATAGCTGCCTATCTCTCATACCACAGACACGTACTTTATCACATGCTAATCAATCTTAAGTGTAATACTATTGACAGCCTCTGGACCTTGAGCCGAAGCTGACAAGCACAGAGTACCCTGACCAAACAATTAAACTTTGAATGACCTGCTTACTTAAAATCCACCTCAACAGATTAAGACATTGCGAATTATAGGGTATAAACTCCTGTTCTTATAACCAGCATAGCATCTGACCTGTGAAGAACAGTGCCGTAGGAGCTCCACTAATACAATACAAATAGCCTCTGGATTTCCTGACCATCACACTTCCTGTGTCATCATTTGTTCTGAGCAAATTGCTTGCAATTGATTGGCCCATATGCAAACTTCTTCCAAAAATCTTTACAAAAAAAAGAGAAAAAAGGTAACGATTTGGATTATTATGTACAAAGATAGCTAGAAAGAGAGAGAGAGAGAGAAAAACTCCCCGTAAACACAAAATACTTATTAAAAGTGTCAATCGCGGTTCAGAAGGTTGTGGGTTCACATACTGTAGGCTGACATTTCAGTGCAGTACTGAGGGAGTGCTGCACTGGCGGAGGTGCCGTCTTGCAGGTGAGACATTAAATCGAGGCCCCGGCTGCCCTCTCAGGTGGACGTAAAAGATCCCATGGCACTATTTCGAAGAAGAGCAGGTGAGTTCTCCCTGGTGTCCTGGCCTATATTTATCCCTCAACCAACATCTAAAAAAAAATCATCTGATCCTTATCATGTTGCTGTTTGTGGGACCTTGCTGTGCACAAATTGGCTGCCGCGTTTCCTTCAAAGGCACTTTGTTGGCTGGGAAGTGCTTTAGGACGTCCTGAGGTTGTGAAAGGCACTACAGAAATGCAAGTCTTTCTTCCTTTTAATACAGATGTTAGAAGCATAAGCTTCAGGTGAGTGGCAGCCAGGATTTGCACCCCAGGAACTTCCAGGTCAGCAGAATGAGGATAATGTGAGCGAGCTCTTGACCCTCATTGAGATGGGAAATCATCCCTTAAAGCTGCTGACAAATGTTAAAGGGACAGGTGAAGAGATGTGGCTACATAAAAGTAAGTGGCTACATATTGCGCTAACCTTTAAAAAAGTCTGGAAATGAATACATGGCTCATTTGAGCCTTTGCGAAGGCGGTTTGGGGTGAACAAGTGCCAGACAACCCCCAACGGGTGAAACAGAGTCTGTAGGCCAGTGACGGAGTTGGGGCAGCATGCAATGCCCAATGCTTGATGGGTGGCAATGTGCAGGTGCTGCTACTGGAAATGGGCATGAGGTGGTTGACGTTTGCCACTGCAGACTCTCTACAAAGCACTGAAGGGCGGTGCTCCAGGCAGGAGGGAGCGGCTAGGCTTAGTTCAGTCTGGGCTGCCCACAAGATCTAGGAAAAGATGCAGAAAAAGATGGTTGTTGAAGTGAGCTTACCTGTCGGTTCCAACTAGGAACAAGAGGAGGCCATGCAGCCCCTCGAGCCTATTTCACCATTCCATTAGATCATGGCTTAACTCCATCTACCCGCCTTGATTCCATATCCCTTGCCTAACAAAAATCTATCAATCTCAGTTTTGAAATTTTCAATCGACCCCCAGCTGTAACAGCTTTCTGGGAGGAAAGAGTTCCAGATTTCCACTGCCCTTTGTGTGAAGAGGTGCTTCCCGACATCACCTCTGAACGGCCTGGCTCTAATTTTAAGGTTCTGCCCTCTTCTTCTGGACTCCCCCCACCAGAGGAAGTAGTTTCTCTCTATCGACCCGATCAACTCCTTTAATCATCTTCAACACCTCGATTAGATCATCGCTTAATCTTCTAAACTCAAGGGAATACAAGCCCAGTCTGTGCAACCTGTCCTCATAGTTTAATCCTTGTAGCCCCGGTGTGATTCTGGTGAATCTGCGCTGCCCCCCCTCCAAGGCCAATATATCCTTCCTGAGGTGTGGGGCCCAGAACTGAACGCAGTGCTCTAACTACAGGGACATGGTCACTAAGTGTTGTTGGCCTATGTGTTGTGTTGTATAATTACTGTGGATCCTTGCCAAGTCCTCACACGTTTTTGTGCTTGATCTGAGGACATGGGCGACACTGACAAGGCGGCATCTGTCGCTGAGCAGGTCAGAGAGGAAGCCGTATTCACTCAGTGACCTATGTCGGGGTCTTGGCTGGTTTGAATGGAGATGGAGCTTTTTCTTTAAATTTGTTCCTGGGATGTGGGCTTCGCTGGCAAGGCCAGCATTTATTGCCCATCCCTAGTTGCCCTTGAGAAGGTGGTAGTGAGCCGCCTTCTTGAACCGCTGCAGTCCGTGTGGTGAAGGTGCTCCCACAGCGCTGTTAGGGAGGGAGTTCCAGGATTTTGACCCAGCGACGATGAAGGATCGGCGATATACTTCCAAGTCAGGATGGTGTATGACTTGGAGGGGAACTTGGAGGTGGTGGTGTTCCCATGCGCCTGCTGCCCTTGTCCTTCTAGGTGGAAGAGGTCGCGGGTTTGGGAGCTGAGGGCAGGCTGCTCACTGACAGTGTGCCTCTCACCCCCCCACCCCATATTTGCTCATGGTGCAGGCTCCACGGACTGTGTCCAGACCTGACTGAACCACTGAAGCAAATCATGAGTTGGCATCTTAAAGCAGGTTTTCAGCGGATGGCTGGGACCTTGGCTTTGGGATGAATAAGGGCTGGGGGCAGCAGGAGCAGCTTGGGATAATACAGGAAAATGGACCAGGTAATCTGTCACAGTCCAAATCATCAAGTCAAGATAGTGTTTCACCCATGGCTCTGCTCACAGTTTGCTGGAGGAATTTATGCAATCGAATTTGCATCAAGATGGCAAATTTCTGGTGATGGGTCAGAGAGGGTAGGATTCAGACACCAGAGATCTCCTAGTTTTGACAGCTGCAAATCCCAGAAGTGGGCGCAGGCGTAAGAAGTTACCCCCAATTCCTCTTGTTGCCCTTACAGTAACCTCCAAGCCCTCGCTTGTGGCCCTCAAGCCCTCTCTTGTTGGCTGTGGTTCTACAATGATACAGCACAGAAGGAGGCTATTCAGCCCATCATGCCTGTGCCAGCTCTTTGGTAGAGCTCTCCAATAGTCCCACTCTCCTGCTCTCTCCCCATAGCCCTGCAAATGTTCTCTTTTTCAAGTATTTCTCCAATTCCCTTTTAAAAGTTACTACTGAATCTGCTTCCACCACCCTTTCAGGCAGTGCATTCCAGATCATAACAACTGTGACAGGAAGGAATAGAGAGTACAAATCTAAAAGTAAATCAACAGATAAGGCTAGAGGTTACAAAAATAATAAAAGGACAAAACTAAAGGCTCTGCATCTGAATGCACGTAGCATTCGAATCTAAACAGATGAACTTATAGATTGGCCCAGAAATTTGGGTCGGGGGCTTCCCGCGGGTGTAAGCCCCGACCTGCACTTACCTTGCGCGCCGGCCGTTGTGCTGTGGGCCCCCGTGGAATTCCAATCCTGGGCCTCCTCCAACTGCCGGCGCGCAGTGCTCGCGTATCCCAGGGGCGCAGTTAGTTCGAAGCGTCCCCTGGGATCACGTGGGCCATGGAGAGCCAATGGTAGCAGGGAAATGCCCATTCATAAAATTGACAGGAAGAGCTGTCAAAACCATAAATACTACGGGCCCCAAAACATCACTAAATCTTCAAATAATTTTTTTTAAAACATCACATTTTTACATGAAATAACTATTTTAAACAATAATTTAAATTTTTGGAAAAAATAATGTTATTTTCTAACGGGGCTAAAAATAAACTTACCTTTCTTTAAAGTATTTAAAAATAATAAACCTGTGGAAAAAATGTTTTAATTTTAATTAATTCACCACTTACCTTGTAAAAAGCAGGCCTTGCGACTGCTTTTTAAATGTCTAACTTCTGGAGACTTACCTTCCTGGGAAAACCTGCAAAAAAAAGGTAAGTTCGATGCGCACGCGCAGCCTCTCCTGCGCACGCGTTCGAACTCTGAACTCCTTCTTTCAGGGGAACGGAAGTGCCGATTTCCCGCGCATGCGCAGTGCATGCAGGAAACCGGCACTTCCATTGGGCCTACGGGTGAGTATCCCGTGCGTACTCACCCGTGGAGACCCGAAGTTCTGGGCCATCATATTTATTTATTTCTATTTGCGCTGATAGCCATTACAGAAACATGGCTGCAGGATGACATAGATTGGGACCTGAATATTGAAGGATAGGAAGGTGGGAAAAGTTGGAGGGGTGGCTCTGTTAATTAATGATGGTATTAGCACAATAAAGAGGGATGACCTAAGTTCAGGAAACCAGGATGTAGAAGCGGTTTGGGTAGAAATGAGAAATAATAAAGGCAAGAAGTTACTTGTGGGAGTGGTGTACAGGCCCCCAGTAACCACACGGTAGGATGGAGTATAAAGGAAGAAATAATGGGAGATTGTCAGAAGGGTACGGCAATAATCATGGGGGATTTTAATCTGCATATAGACTGGAAAAATCAGATGGGCAAAGGTAGCATAGATGAGGAGTTCATGGAATGTTTTCGGGATAGTTTCTTACAACAGCACGTTCTGGAGCCAACCAGAGAGCAGGCTATACTAGACCTGGTATTGTGCAACGAGATAGGATTAATTAATGACCTCATAGTGAAGGCGCCCCTAGGTAGCAGCGATCATAATATGATTGAATTTATATTCAGTTTGAGAGAGAGAAGAGTGGGTCCAAGACGAGTATTTTAAATTTAAATAAGGGCAATTATGAGGGCATGAAAGCAGAGCTAGCTAAAGTGAACTGGCAAATTAGGTTAAGGGATAGGTCAATAGAGCTGCAGTGGCAGACATTTAAGGGGATATTTCAAAATACACAGAATATATACATTCCAATAAGAAAAATTCCAAAGGGAGGACCCACCATCCGTGGTTAACTAAAAAAGTTAAAGATAGTATTAAACTTAAAGAAAAAGCATATAATTGTGCAAAGATGGGTGGCAGGTCAGAAGATTGGACAGAATATAAAAAACAGCAAAGAATGACTAAAAGATTAATAAGGAGTGAAAAATTAGAGTACGAGAGAAAGCTAGCTAGAAATATAAAAACAGATAGTAAGAGTTTCTATAGATATTTTAAAAAGTGAGTCTGGGGAATTAATAATGGAAAATAAGGAGATGGCAGTTGAAATGAACAGGTATTTTTCATCGGTCTTCACTATAGAGGATAGAAGTAACATCCCAGAAATAGCTGTAAATCAGGAAATGGGAGGGAGGGAGGAACTCAAGAAAATTATAATCACCAGGGAAGTGGTACTGAGCAAATTGTTGGGGCAGCGGGCTGACAAGTCCCCGGGTCCTGATGGACTTCATCCTAGGGTCTTAAAAGAAATGGCTAGTGAGATAGTTGGTTTTAATTTTCCAAAATTCCCTAGATTCGGGGAAGGTTCCATTAGATTGGAAAATAGCGAATGTAACTCCTTTATTCAAAAAGGGAGGGAGACAGAAAGCAAAAACTACAGGCCAGTTAGCTTAACATCTGTCATAGGGAAGATGTTAGAATTATTATTAAAGACGTTATAGCAGGGCATTTAGAAAAGTTCAAAGTAATCAGGCAGAGTCAACATGATTTTGTGCAAGGGAAATCATGTTTAACCAATTTATTGGAGTTCTTTGAGGAAGTAACATGTGCTGTGGATAAAGGGGAACCGGTGGATGTACTGTACTTAGATTTCCAGAAGGCATTTGATAAGGTGCCACATCAAAGGTTATTGTGGAAAATAAAAGCTCATGGTGTAGGGGGTAACATATTGGCATGGATAGAAGATTGGCTAGCTAACAGGAAACAGAGAGTAGGCATAAATGGGTCATTTTCTGATTGGCAAGATGTAACGAGTGGTGTACCACAGGGATCAGTGCTCGGGCCTCAACTTTTTACAATTTATATAAATGACTTAGATGAAGGGACCAAAGGTATGGTTGCTAAATTTGCTGATGACACAAAGATAGGTAGGAAAGTAAATTGTGAAGCGGACATAAGGAGGCTACAAAGGGATATAGATAGGTTAAGTGAGTGGGCAAAGATCTGACAGATGGAGTATAATGTGGGAAAATGTGAAATTGTCCATTTTGGCAGGAAGAATAAAAAAGAAGCATATTATCTAAATGGTGAGAGATTGCAGAGCTCTGAGACGCAGAGGGATCTGGGTGTCCTAGTGCATGAATCGCAAAAGGTTACAATGCAGGTACAGCAAGTAATTAGGAAAGCTAATAGAATGTTATTGTTTATTGCGAGGGGAATTGAATACAAAAGTAGGGAGGTTATGCTTCAGTTATACAGGGCATTGGTGAGACCACATCTGGAGCACTGTGTACAGTATTGGTCTCCTTATTTAAGGAAGGATGTAAATGCATTGTAAGCAGTTCAGAGAAGGTTTACAAGACTAATAGCTGGAATGGGCGGGTTGTCTTATGAGGAAAGGTTGGACAGGCTAGGCTTGTATCCGCTGGAGTTTAGAAGAATAAGGGGTGACTTGATTGAAACATATAAGATCCTGAGGGGTCTGGACAGGGTGGATGTGGAGAGGATGTTTCCTCTTGTGGGAGAATCTAGAACTAGGGGTCACTGTTTAAAAATAAGGGGTCGCCCATTTAAGACAGAGATGAGGAGAATTTTTTTCTCACAGAGGGTCGTGAGTCTTTGGAACTCTCTTCCTCAGAGGGCGGTGGAAGCAGAGTCTTTGAATATTTTTAAGGCAGAGGTAGATAGATTCTTGGTAAGCAAGGGGGTGAAAGGTTATCGGGGGCAGGCGGGAATGTGGAGTAATCGGATCAGCCATGATCTTATTGAATGGCGGAGCAGGCTCGAAGGGCCGAGTGGCCGGCTCCTGCTCCTAATTCGTATGTTCGTATGTAACTCGCTGCATAAAAAACAATTCTCCTCATCGCCCTCTAGCTCCTTTCCTAATTATCTTAAATCTGTCTCCTCTGGTTACCAAACCTTCAGTCACGGGAAACAGTTTCTCCTTATTAACTCTATCAAAACACCTATTAAATCTCCCCTTGATGATCAGTCATGATCTTATTGAATGGCAGAGCAGGCTTGAGGGGCCATGTGGCCTACTCCTGATCCTATTTCTTATGTTCTTAACCTTCTCTGCTCTAAGGAGAACAACCCCAGCTTCTCTAGTTTCTCCATATAACTATAGTCCCTCATCCCTGGTACCATTCTAGTAAATCTCCTCTGCACCTTCTCCAAGGTGTTGACATTCTTCCTAAAGTCTGGTTCCCAGAATTGGACACATTACTCCAGCTGGGGCCTAACCAGTGCTTTATAAAGGTTTAGCATAACTTACTTGTTTTTGTACTCTATGCCTCTATTTATTAAGCTCAGGATCTCATATGCTTTTTTTTTTAAATAGCCTTATCAACTCGTCCTGTCACCGTCAAAGATTTGTGTATGTGAGCTCCTGGGTTCCTGCACCCCCTTAAAAATTGTACTATTCAGTTTTTCTTGCCTCTCCTTCCAAAACGCATCACTTCACAGATACCCCAACTCTTGTAGCCCTCACAGTTATCCCAAAATGTGCCATTTTTGTCCCTAAATCACAACTGTGATCGTGAAAGCAGCTGACACTTATACCATCACCCCAAACTATACACAGTCCCTGTTCACAACACACCTTGTATTGTTATTCTTGCTATGCTCACCCTTGGTACCTCTCAGTTCAGTCCTTAATCCTATTCTGGAGCTTCCGTCAACCAGAGGGCCAGAGATGCTGCACTCTGGGATTGTGAGCCTCTTGGGACCAAGGTGGGCTTTGTCTCAGAGCTGCCAAGTCCTGGGCGGACCCTGCTACAGTCTACGTCGACACTGCAGGTACATGGGCTGCCTGGTCCTGTCTCCTTCCATCCGCATGAACAGGCATCTGAGGGAACTGACTGGAGAGCTCACATGTGCTTTCGTCAGGAGTGTGGGCAGAGTGAGGGTCGACTCCTGCCAACGTGACATGCTGGGTCCTGGATGAGTTCCCACTGATCAGCAGGACAGACCCAGTGGTGGTAGTTATGTCCTGGACATCCTGAGAAACGAAGCTCAGAAGTGGCTCTCCACATGAAACCCCAAGGCCTAAAGGGCAATGGTCCATCCCTCCACGTTAGAAGCAGCTGGAATCTGGAGACCGCGCCGTAAGATGTTCCTGGCACCGCCACTCACTCCAGGCAGTGCTGCCCCACATTGAAACCTTCTCAAGTTGGCGCTCAGGGTGGCATTTGACTCCACCATGACTCCTGCCATTTGCCTCTGTCCTGCATGGATGGTCCTCAGTGCCTCCATGTATGATGTTCATCAAACAACCTTTTTAGAGCAGGGCCTTGAAATCGGATTCCGCAGACTCTGGAGCCAAGGACTGATATCTCCCACTGCAGACTCCACCCGCATCCTTCTGCTCTGTGCATCACCCAGTGACAAACTTTCCGTGATTATCTGTTCTCCCCCACCCGGGACTGGTGAGTGAGAAATGATGAATGACCGTCTGGGTGAGGATGTGGTGAGTGATGCAGACGTGGCAGGGCCTTGCCCACTTTCCTCCTCCTCAGTGGGATCTTGCTGTGTTTCATCAAGAGGGAAATAAAATGAAGGGATGTTGGAGTGTCAGGCGGCTTACTGGATGATTGCTCAGTAGCATCAGGAGACCCATCAGGATTCTTGCAGCAGTGCCGGTGTTCTCATGCCAGGAGTCAGGCAAGCTGCTGCTGGTCCTGACAAACCCATCACCCCTGTGCGCACCAACCTATATTGGACCCCAGACCCCAAAGCCTTCAAATTAAAATGCTCATCCTCATGTTTAAATCCCTCCATGGCCTACTCTGAACTCTTGTGCATCCCTCCCTTTGCCCCACCATTGGTGTGCTTTCAACCTGCCTAGGCCCCACGCTCTGGAAAACCCTCCCTAAACCCCTCTGTCTCCTTCTCCTCCAAGACCCTCTTTAATAAACCCACCTCTTTGACTACACTTCCTAATATTTCGTGCCTTGACTTGATGCTGATTTTTCTCTGATTACACCTCTGTGAAGCGCCTTGGGACATTTTACTACATTATAGATGCTCTTAAAAAAAAACAAGTTTTTGTTGTATTATATTGATTCGCATTGTAATAGCGGATGGAAGTTCCAGCATTTGTGACTGGAAGCCTGTGGCCAGTGGGGTACCACAGGGATCGGTGCTGGGTCCCTTGCTGTTTGTGGTCTACATTAATGACTTGGATATGAATGTAAAGGGTATGATCAGTAAGTTCGCGGATGATACAAAAATTGGTAGGGTGGTAAATAGCGAGGAGGGTAGCCTCAGTCTGCAGGACGATATAGATGGGTTGGTCAGATGGGCGGAACAGTGGCAAATGGAATTTAACCCGGAAAAGTGCGAGGTGATGCACTTTGGGGGGACTAACAAGGCAAAGGAATACACAATGAATGGAAAGACCCTAGGCAAGACGGAGGGTCAGAGGGATCTGGGTGTGCAAGTACACAGATCCCTGAAGGCGGCGGAACAGGTGGATAAGGTGGTAAAAAAGGCATATGGGATACTTGCCTTCATTAGCCGAGGCATTGAATATAAGAGCAAGGAGGTTATGATGGAGCTGTATAAAACACTGGTTAGGCCACAGCTGGAATATTGTGTGCAGTTCTGGTCGCCACACTACAGGAAGGATGTGATCGCGTTAGAGAGGGTGCAGAGGAGGTTCACCAGGATGTTACCAGGGCTGGAGCGCTTCAGCTATGAAGAGAGACTGGGCAGGTTGGGTTTGTTTTCCTTGGAGCTGAGGAGGCTGAGGGGGGACATGATTGAGGTGTACAAAATTATGAGGGGCATAGATAGGATGGATGCTGAGGAGCTTTTTCCCTTAGTAGAGGGGTCGATAACTAGGGGGCATAGATTCAAGGTAAAGGGCGGGAGGTTTAGAGGGGATTTGAGAAAGAACTTTTTCACCCAGAGGGTGGTTGGAGTCTGGAACTCACTGCCTGAAAGGGTTGTGGAGGCAGAAACCCTCACAACATTTAAGAAGCATTTGGATGTGCACTTGAAATGCCATAGCATACAAGGCTACGGGCCAAATGCTGGAATATGGGATTAGATTAGACAGGGCTTGATGGCCGGCGCGGACACGATGGGCCGAAGGGCCTCTATCCGTGCTGTATTACTCTATGACTCTATGACTCTATGTCACACCCCACACCTCTGGGACTATCTGGGCTGCTAAATCCTGTATCAGTGCACAATCTGTTAAAGGTTACACTGCCACCTCTGGAGTAGGCAAGAATAACAGGGATTCTTGTCACAATGTGTTTAGAGGTGACAGCGCCATCCTGTGGAGGAAGATGCATTACCATTGCAGCGTTAAGAGCTCAAGGACTTCTCGTATACTCGACAATATCACATAATTTGCGGTCAGCAGCGAAGCAAAGGTGTTCACCGCTGGCCCCGAATTAAGCTTCCCACAGAGATCTCGCGATCTCTGGCGAGAAGCTCGGCTTTTCCGACGTGCAACTGAAATCAGCATAAGTTAATGGGGAATCCCTAACGCAAGCTGCTGTGACATCAACAAGCTGTCTAAGCAGCCAATCACAATGCAGAATTCTCACAGACCAAGAGCCAGGGAATAAGTAAGCTCCTTCAATTCTAACTTTTTCCAAAGAGAGCAAAAAAAATTGGGGCTCTCACATTGGGGGAAAGGTAAACCTAAAATAAAGATGAACAAACTTTTTTTTTTTAATTTAAATTCTCTTAATTTAAATTTTTATTAAAATGGATAATTCTGACACTCCACAAAATTAAAATTAGATTTTCAGGACCATAACGTTTGTTTAGCAGTCAATGTGCTGTTAAAACCCCAGTAACATCCCTAGCTGCCCTTGAGAAGGTGGCGATGAGCTGCAGTCCGTGTGGTGAAGGTGCTCCCACAGTGCTGTTAAGGAGGGAGTTCCAGGAGTTTGACCCAGCGACGATGAAGGATCGGCGATATACTTCCAAGTCAGGATGATGTATTTAACTTGGAGGGGAGCGTGGAGGTGGTGGTGTTCCCATGTGTGTCTGCTGCCCTTGTCCTTCTAGGTGGAAGAGGTCGCGGGTTTGGGAGGTGCTGTCGAAGAAGCCTTGGCGAGTTGCTGCAGTGCATCTTGTAGATGGTACACATTGCAGCCAAGGTACGCCGGTGGTGGAGGGAGTGAATGTATAACGTGGTGGATGGGGTGCCAATCAAATGGCTGCTTTGTCGTGGATAGTGTCGAGCTTTTTGAGTGTTGTTGGAGCTGTATTCATCCAGACAAGTGGAGAGTATTCCATCACACTCCTTACTTGTGCCTTGTAGATGGTGGAAAGTTCTTTGGGGAGTCAGGAGGTGAGACACTCACCACAGAATACCCAGCCTCTGACTTGCTTTTGTAGCCACAGTATTTATGTGGCTGGTCCAGTTAAGTTTCTGGTCAATGGTGACCCCCAGGATGTTGATGGTGGGGGATTCGGCAATGGTAATGCCGTTGAATGTCAAGGGGAGGTGGTTAGACTCTCTCTTGTTGGAGATGGTCATTGCCTGGCACTTGTGTGGCGCGAATATTACTTGCCACTTATCAGCCCAAACCTGAATGTTGTCCAGGTCTTGCTCCATGCGGGCACAGACTGCTTCATTATCTGATGAATTGCAAATGGAACTGAACACTGTGCAGTCATCAGCGAACATCCCCACTTCTGACCTTATGATGGAGGGAAGGTCATTGATGAAGCAGCTGAAGATGGTTGGGCCTAGGCCATTGCCCTGAGGAACTCCTGCAGCGATGTCCTTGGGCTGTGATGATTGACCTTCAACCACCACAACCATCTTCCTTTGTGCTAAGTACGATTCCAGCCAGTGGAGAGTTTTTCCTCCCCGATTCCCATTGGCTTCAGTTTTACTAGGGCTCCTTGATGCCACACTCGATCAAATGCTGCCTTGATGTCAAGGGCAGTCACTCTCACCTCACCTCTGGAATTCAGCTCTTTTGTCCATGTTTGGACCAAGGCTATAATGAGGTCTTGTTGAGATTAGATTATCTCTGGTCTTTCAAATCATCAGGATCGAGTGCAAACCAATATGGTGGGTATGTTGTGTTTAATCGGAGTTACAGACGGATATAACACACTAATTACACAGCAAAAACATACGACCATGACAAGTAGCAGCAGGTCCCGGTCCAGATTGGAGACAGCTGCCTTAAGGGATCTTATGCTTTTCCTCACGTCTTTCTTGTTTATACATTTTGAAGGCCAATCCATCTGAATTCCTCTTACCTCGTCCGTCCTTATCCTCCCTGGTGCAGCCAGTGCGTACCAGGCACAGCCTTGGGCCTTTTAATCAGAGGCTCGTGCTAGAGCTGTCTACTCAGCCAGCCGCTATTCAAACTATTGCCCCCTAATCTAACAGACTATTCTATCCTGAGATGATACGTTAACTCCCATAAATTCCTTCTATTCTATGTTCTTATACTTAATTAACTTCTACATATCTTCACAAGCAGCTGTGTTAAACGAGCTCTAATTCCTAACTTAGCATTCCAATATGGTTATTAATGGGAGAAACATAGGCAGGCATGGGGCCTTAGTTGGCCAAATTAAAGATACAATCAGCAACCTTCCGAGCACACACACAGCAGACAGCTAGCCTGGGAAGCAAGGCCATATGGTGACTGCCACTGTTGGAATGCTCGAACATCCGCAGGGGACTGAAAACATGGGCAAATTGTAAGCATCTATCCATCTAATCTAAAACTAGTCTGAAGACACTTTATCTCAAGCTCTAATACAAGTTTCCAGGAAAATGAAACTTAAGTAGTTCCAGTAAAACACAACTTATACAACTCGCGCTTTAATACAATCATTTAAACACAGTATTATTCACATCACACTTTTATTAGCATAATAACCATATACATTTTAGGTACCCCAATTTCTAACAGTCTGGAACCGAGTGGTCCTGGCGGAAACTGAGCATTGGAGAGCAGGTTATTGGTGAGTAAGTGCCACTTAATAGCTCTGTCAATGACACTTTCCATCACTTTGCTGATGATTGAGAGTACACTAATGGGGTGGTAATTGGCTGGATTTGATTTGTCCAGCTTTTGTGGACTGGACATACCTGGGCAATTTTCTACTTTGTCAGGTAGATGCCAGTGTTGTAGCTGTACTGGAACAGCTTGGCTAGAGGCGCGGCTAGTTCTGGAGCACAAGTCTTCAGCATGACAGCCGGGATGTTGTCGGGGCCCACAGCCTTTGCTGTATCCAGTGCGCTCAGCCGTTTCTTGATATCACATGGCATGAATTGAATTGGTTGAAGACTGGCTTCTCTGATGGTGGGGACCTCAGGAGGAAGCTGGGATGGATCATCCACTCGGCACTTCTGGCTGAAGATGGCTGCAAATGGCTTCAGCCGTGTCTTTTGCACTCACATGCTGGGCTCCACCACCACTGAGGATGGGGATATTCATGGAGCCTCCTCCTCCCGTTAGTTGTTTAATTCTCTACCACCATTCACGACTGGATGTGGCAGGACTGCAGAGCTTTGATCTGATTCGTTAGTTGTGGGATCGCTTAGCTCGGTCTATAGCATGCTGCTTCCGCTTTTTAGCATGCATGTAGTTCTGTTTTTTTGTAGCTTCATTTTTAGGTACACTTGGTGCTGCTCCTGGCATGCTCTTCTACACTCCTCATTCAACCAGGGTTGGTCCCCTGGCTTGATGGTAATGGTAGATTGAGGGATATGCTGGGCCATGAGGGTACAGATTGTGGTGGAATACAATTCTGCTGCTGCTGATGGCCCACAGCACCTCATGGATGCCCAGATTTGAGCTGCTAGAACTGTTTTGAATCTATCCCATTTAGCACAGTGGTAGTGCCACATAACACGATGGAGGGTGTCCTCAGTGTAAAGTCTCCACAAGGACTGTGCGGTGGACACTGCTGCCAATACTGTCAAGGACAGATGCAACAGTGAGAGGTAGATTGGGGAGGATGAAGTCAAGTAGGTTTTTCCCCTCGTGTTGGTTCTCTCACTACCTGCCGCAGGCCCAGTTTGGCAGCTATGTCCTTCAGGACTTAGCAAGCTCAGTCAATAGTGGTGCTACTGAGCCACTCTTGGTGATGGATATTGAAGTCCTCCACCCAGAGTACATTCTGTGCTTTTGCGACCCTCGGTGCTTCTTCCTAGTGGAGTTCAACGTGGAGGAGTACTGATTCATCAGCTGAGGGAGGGTGGTAGGTGGTAATCAGCAGGAGGTTTCCTTGCCCATGCTTGACCTGATGCCATGAGACTTCATGGGGTCTACAGGAGTCAATGTTGAGGACTCCCAGGGCCACTCCCTCCCAACTGTATCCCACTGTGCCGCCACCCCTGGTGGGTCTGTCCTGCCAGTAGGACAGGACATACCCAGGGATGGTGAGGGAGGAGTTTGGGACATTGGCTGAAAGGTATGATTCTGTGAGTATGACTATGTCAGGCTGTTGCTTGACTAGTCTGTGGGACAGCTCTCCCAATTTTAGCACAAGTCCCCAGATGTTGGTGAGGAGGACTTTGCAGGGTTCACTGGGCTGGGTGTGCCTTTGCCGTGTCCGAATCCGGTGACTAGGTCGATGCCAGGTGGTTTGTTCGGTTTTATTCTTATTATTGTTTTTCATAGCAGTTTAATACAACTGAGTGGCTTGCTAGGCCATTTCAGAGGGCAGTTAAGAGTTAACTACATTGTTGTGGGTCTGGTGTCACATAAAGGCCAGACCAGGTAAGGACGGCAGATTTCCTTTGCGAAAGGACATTAGTGAACCAGATGGGTTTTTACGACAATCCGATACTTTAATGGCCTCTTGGTATATGGTGGTGGGTGGCATGGTGTGTTGTGGTGGTGGGTGGCACGGAGTGCTGTGGTGGTGGGTGGCACGGAGTGCTGTGGTGGTGGGTGGCACGGCGTGCTGTAGTGGGCGTGGGTGGCACGGTGTGCTGTGGTGGGCGTGCTGTGGTGGGCGTGCTGTGGCGGTGGGTGGCACGGCGTGCTGTGGTGGTGGGTGGCACGGCGTGCTGTGGTGGTGGGTGGCACGGCGTGCTGTGGTGGTGGGTGGCACGGTGTGCTGTGGTGGTGGGTGGCACTGCGTGCTGTGGTGGTGGGTGGCATGGCGTGCTGTGGTGGTGGGTGGCATGGCGTGCTGTGGTGGTGGGTGGCATGGCGTGTTGTGGTGGTGGGTGGCACGGTGTGCTGTGGTGGTGGGTGGCATGGCGTGCTGTGGTGGTGGGTGGCACTGCGTGCTGTGGTGGTGGGTGGCATGGCGTGCTGTGGTGGTGGGTGGCACTGCGTGCTGTGGTGGTGGGTGGCATGGCGTGCTGTGGTGGTGGGTGGCATGGCGTGTTGTGGTGGTGGGTGGCACGGTGTGCTGTGGTGGTGGGTGGCACTGCGTGCTGTGGTGGTGGGTGGCATGGCGTGCTGTGGTGGTGGGTGGCATGGCGTGTTGTGGTGGTGGGTGGCACGGTGTGCTGTGGTGGTGGGTGGCACGGCGTGCTGTGGTGGTGGGTGGCATGGCGTGCTGTGGTGGTGGGTGGCATGGCGTGTTGTGGTGGTGGGTGGCACGGTGTGCTGTGGTGGTGGGTGGCATGGCATGTTGTGGTGGTGGGTGGCACGGTGTGCTGTGGTGGGCGTGCTGTGGTGGTGGGTGGCACTGCGTGCTGTGGTGGTGGGTGGCGTGCTGTGGTGGGCGTGCTGTGGTGGTGGGTGGCACGGTGTGCTGTGGTGGGTGGCACGGCGTGCTGTGGTGGTGGGTGGCATGGCGTGTTGTGGTGGTGGGTGGCACGGTGTGCTGTGGTGGGCGTGCTGTGGTGGTGGGTGGCACTGCGTGCTGTGGTGGTGGGTGGCACGGTGTGCTGTGGTGGGTGGCACGGCGTGCTGTGGTGGGCGTGCTGTGGTGGTGGGTGGCATGGCGTGTTGTGGTGGTGGGTGGCACGGTGTGCTGTGGTGGGCGTGCTGTGGTGGTGGGTGGCATGGCGTGTTGTGGTGGTGGGTGGCACGGTGTGCTGTGGTGGGCGTGCTGTGGTGGTGGGTGGCACTGCGTGCTGTGGTGGTGGGTGGCACTGCGTGCTGTGGTGGGCGTGCTGTGGTGGTGGGTGGCACTGCGTGCTGTGGTGGTGGGTGGCACTGCGTGCTGTGGTGGGCGTGCTGTGGTGGTGGGTGGCACTGCGTGTTGTGGTGGTGGGTGGCACGGCGTGCTGTGGTGGTGGGTGGCACGGCGTGCTGTGGTGGGCGTGCTGTGGTGGTGGGTGGCACTGCGTGCTGTGGTGGTGGGTGGCACGGTGTGCTGTGGTGGTGGGTGGCACTGCGTGCTGTGGTGGGCGTGCTGTGGTGGTGGGTGGCACGGTGTGCTGTGGTGGTGGGTGGCACTGCGTGCTGTGGTGGGCATGCTGTGGCGGTGGGACAGGAGCCACCAATGGCTGCAGGCTACATTTTGCTGGGGTTGCAGGAAAAATGTGAACCTCAAGTTCCCTTCCCATTCCCTCTCCCAATCTCTAGTGTTTCCACCAAGAACAACAACAACACCAACAAGCGATGATATAGTGTCTTTTAACGCAGTAAAACGTCCCGAGGCACACCACAAGGGCGTTATCAGACAAAATTTGACACCAAGCCACATAAAAAGGTATTAGGACAGGTAACCAAAAGCTTGCTCCAAAAAGTAGGTATTAAGGAGTTTCTTAAAGGAGAGGAGAGAGGAAGAGAGGCAGAAAGATTTAAGGAGGGAATTCCAGAGCTCAAGGCCTAGGCAGCTAAAGGCACTGCTGCCAATGGTAGAACAAAGGAAAAGGTCAGAATTGACTTCACAGGATTGCACTCACCTCGCAGGATTCTGTACGGCTTCAGGGAAGGATATTCATAGATGATGATATGAGGCTTGAAGCCCTTTTCCCCTACAGCAAAATAGTTTCCGCTTGGATGAACCTAGGTGTGAACAATAAAACAGGAATTAGCTGCATTAACTGGATGAAAAGAAGTACCTGTCCTGTGACTGTGCCAAGAATCCCTGCTTTTGCACTGAGTTTTTTTAAGTTCTTCCTGATACTTGTTTAAGTTCATTTTCCACTATTTAAATCTCTTCCCTCTGGTTCTAGTTCACCAGCTCACTCAAATAGTATTTGCAGTTTATGCAGACTAATATGTTGTAACCCCAGTGAGGTCCCACCTTCTCTCTCAACTAGAATTTGAGCTTCTCGAATGCTTCCTCACCCCTTTTACACTAGGATTAGTTTGGTTGCTTTCCTCTGTCCTTTGTCAAATGATTGTGCATCTTTTTGTAATGTGGTTCCCTGAACTCCAAGTGTCAACTCGCCATCATATTGTAAACTCTCAGCATGACTTCTGAGGGTTATAATTCAATTGTTTTGGCTTTATAACTTAAACGCCTATTAAGCTTTTTCAATTGTTTCACAATTACCAACCCAGGCCCTTTCTAAACCTCTCTATACAAATTCAATTTGATTCATGGTATATTTATGATTCAGATACATTTGCCAATATCTGCCCATTGTGTAGCCAATCTAAGAAAAAACAAACTTGCATTTATATAGCTCCTTTCACATCCTGACTGTCCCAAAGTGCTTCACACTTGCTTGACGAACCTGATTGAATTTTTTGAAGAGGTGACTAAAGTAGTCGACAGTGGAATGTCTATGGATGTTTTTTTATATGGACTTCCAGAAGGCGTTTGATAAAGTCCCTCATAACAGACTGCTAGCTAAAGTTGAAGCTCACAGAATTGAATGAAAATTATTGACATGGTTGGGAAATTGGCTGAGCGGCTGGAGACAGGCAGTAGGGATAATGGACAGATACTCTAATTGGCAGGATGTGACTAATGGTGTCCCGCAGGGATCTGTGTTGGGGTCTCAACTATTCACACTATTTATAAATGACTTAGATGATGGGATAGAAAGATACATATCCAAGTTTGCTGATTACACAAAGATAGGTGGCAGTGTAGATGGAAGCATAAAATTACAGAGATATTAATAACTGTGGCAAATGGATTTCAATGTAGGCAAGTGTGAAGTCATCCACTTTGGACCAAAAAGGGATAGAACAGGGTACTTTCTAAATGATGAAAATTTAGAAAGAGTGGGGGTCCAAAGAGACTTGGGGGTCCATGTACATAGATCATTAAAATGTCATGGACGGGTACAGAAAATGATCAAAATTGCTAATGGAATGCTGGCCTTTATATCTAGAGGACTAGAATACAAGGGGGTAGAAGTTATGCTGCAGCTGTACAAAACCCTGGTTAGACCACACCTGGAGCACTGGGAGCAGTTCTGGGCACCACACCTTAGGAAGGATATATTGGCCTTGGAGGGACCATAGCGTAGTTTACCAGAATGATACCAGGACTTCAAGGGTTAAATTACGAGGAGAGCTTACACAAACTAGGGTTGTATTCCCTGGAATTTAGGTGGTTATGGGGTGATCTGATCGAAGTTTTCAGGATATTAAGGGGAACTGATAGGGTAGATAGAGAGAAACTATTTCCGCTGGTTGGGGATTCTAGGACTGGGGGCAGAGCCTAAAAATTAGAGCCAGACCTTTCAGGAGTGAAATTAGGAAACACTTCTACACACAAAGGGTGGTAGAAGTTTGGAACTCTCTTCTACAAATGGCAATTGATGCTGGGTCAATGGTTAATTTAAAATCTGAGATTGATAAGATTTTTGTTAACCAAAGGTATTAAGGGATACGGGGCAAAGGCGGGTATATGGGGTTAGGTCACAGATCAGCCATGATCTCATTGAATGGCGGAAAAGATTCGAGGGGCTAAATGGCCTCCTCCTGTTCCTATGTTCCTACAACCAAGAACCACTTTTGAACTGCAGCCACTGTCGTGATGTAGGGAAAAGCACTAGTGAATGTGGACAGCAAGATCCAAGGCACTAATTGAGGGATATTGGTCAGGGTACTGGGAGGATTCCCTTACTCTTCTTCAAAATAGTGCCGTGGGATCTTTTACATCCCCGAGGGGGCAGACGGGGCCTCAGTTTAACATCTCATCCGAAAGGTGGCCCCTCCCGACAGTGCAGCACTCCCTCAGCACTGCACTGGGAGTGTCAGCCTGGATTACGGGCTCAAATCTCTGAATGATACAATTTCAAAATACCTCATACCTTATTAAACAACAATGAATTAAGTATTTAATAGTCCAATGTGATAAGGCACCATAGAAACACTAGTATTATTTAGTGATCTCAGCACAAATTAAACAAATACCTTTGCTTGTTTCAAAGGTAACAATGACCAAGCTGGATATATGCATATAATTAAAGCATTTTGCACTATGGTATATTTACAGTGTTTTGGGGATGGAGGGGGGATTAAACATTACCATCACAATGCCAATGCCTCCTCCACTGTTGCTTCGAATATACTTTTGCTCCTTGGTCTTAATATTCATGAGGATTACCAGGTTACCAGCCACAAACATTACGGTTTGCTCATCCATGAGCTGAATGTTCACTCGCCGAGTGCAGTCGTAGCCGAAAGAATATCTGGGATCAAAAATGGTCAAGGCAGACAAGAGTTAACAGAAGGCAGAGGGTGGAAAACAAACTTCAATAGATTCAACTGACCCTATGATCAATTACATTTATTGTATACTGGGATTAATTTGGGAAATAGATTACATTTACTGTACATGGATTAATTTGGGAAATAGATTACATTTACTGTACATGGATTAATTTGGGAAATAAATTAAATTTACTGTACATGGATTAATTTGGGAAATAAATTAAATTTACTGTACATGGATTAATTTGGGAAATAAATTAAATTTACTGTACATGGATTAATTTGGGAAATAAATTAAATTTACTGTACATGGATTAATTTGGGAAATAAATTAAATTTACTGTACATGGATTAATTTGGGAAATAAATTAAATTTACTATACACTGGGATTACAATGTTCTGACACAATGGCCACGATTTCGCCATCTGTGGCGAGTCCGGTGCGGCACTCTGCACCCATCTTCATCCCGCCTCCTCCAAGTGACTTTGCCCTGATTGGGCTTGTTAAGCCTGCCCTGCGAGGTTCCCGGCCAATTAAAAGAAAGCAGGTCTGATGACATCATCTGATGACGCATCAGCAGCCAGCTTCCTTAAAGGGGCCATGTCCACATTGATTTTGACAGTGGTGCGGTCAGTGTTCTGCAGCATTGAGGTGCTGAAAACACTGACAATGACTGCACAAAGGTGCACGGCTGCACCAAGGCTCTCCCATGACTCCCTCTATATGCTTATGGAGGGAGTCACAGCACGCAGGGAGGTTCTCTTCCCTTCCAATGGGCAGAAGACACCTCCCCAGGACACCAACGCAGCCTGGTTGCACATTGCACAGGAGGACAAGTCGGGATGTTGTCAGCAGGACCTGGCTGCAGTGGCGCAAACCTTTCAATAATCTCAGTAGATCACGAAACATTACTGCAAAGCCATACTCAACCTCATCCTGCTGTGCCACTCATCATATCCCCATCACTCTGCCTTCCCTACCCTACTCCTGCACATCCTTACTCACACCAACTTACCTTGCACCTCCACCCATCCCTCTCTATCTACATTATCACTTCCCCATCTCACTAGCCACCTCACATTCACCCTCATCCTAATCCAAACATACCAACTAACACACAAGGGTAGGCACTTGGGTGTTTTAGCCAATGTTCATGTAAACTTTTGGTAATGTGTTGTCAAGCATTGAAATCCTTATTGTCACCACTTTGCCTTCTTGGACAGATTTGTGTGCACCTTTGGAAACGTCTTAGTGAGTTGCAGTGAATGGTGAGACATAACGGTACCCCCCGCAATGGTCATGAGTGTGAAAGGAATGGCTTGGATATTGTAGGGATGCTTTATGGTGTTGATGTGGGGTGGTGCCAACCTGGCGCATCATGTGGCAGCCAGGGTGTACAGTGTTAAGTGAAACAAATCTGGACATGGTGAGGCCATCGCTGGTGTCCCGGGCAGCAATGTGGTCGGGTGCTGATGCCCTATGTTTGTGCAGAGTGCTTCTGCTGTTTTAATAAAGGATACATAAAGATGAGGAGATTTTCTGGAATCCCTGACTCTGGTGAGATGAACGGCTTTGAATATAGATCCTCATAGTCATAGAAGAAGTCATCTAACAGTATTCTTTCTTCTGGCTTTTTGCTCGTTTCTTTCTCCTCCTCCTCCTCCTCTGCAAGTTGCTCTGTAATTAAACAACACCATGCGTTTGGTTCTCCTGCAAATGCTGCTCACATATTTCAGTTATACTTCCTAATGCTGTTGATGCACAGCCAAGCCACCTATCAGATAATGAGCACAAGTTCCAGACCTAGACTGGGATGAAGACACTGCCTCCATTCTTCAGACAGCACCAGGAGTAAGTGCAAAAACCACAGGGACGACAGGCCTTTAAACCAGATAGGAAGTGATTTTCCGCTGAGCTCATCGGAGTTGTGCAGAAATATCAGGCAATCCCAAGTGGAAAACTAGG
This sequence comes from Somniosus microcephalus, assembly GCF_052327205.1. Classification (NCBI taxonomy): domain Eukaryota; kingdom Metazoa; phylum Chordata; class Chondrichthyes; order Squaliformes; family Somniosidae; genus Somniosus; species Somniosus microcephalus. The sequence continues at coordinate 2,417,361 of NC_141000.1, read as the reverse complement.
TGGAGTTGGGTTTTGCCGGAGCTCCAGCCACATTATATCACATGCAATTTGGGGAGCATGGAGATCCAGCGTTTCGATGTCTCTGCTCCAAACAGCTTCATTTAAACATTCATATTGAACAAGGGCACTCTGGAGGCCATTTCCCACCACTCTGGATGCAGGATGTCATTTCTAAATCACTCCGCTACAAAATGGGCACCCAGAGCTGCTCGGTGACGGTAAGCAGGTCAAGGTGTTCATATCAGGTAAGGGTATCAAAGGATATGGAGCAAAGGCGGGTAAATGGAGTTGAGGTACAGATCGGCCGTGATGTGTCTGAATGGCGGAACAGGCTAAAGGGGCTGAATGGCCAACTCTTGTTCCAATGTTCCTGGGTGAAGACACAGTATTTTGGTGTATTTCAGCCATTTCTTAACCTTTCTTCCTCATTTTTTTTCTGGATACACTTAAGTTGCCACAAGCCTTTGTGCCAATTTAATTTGCCTTCAGTGCTATTACTGGTGCCAATGGGTTTCCCAATGGGAGTCCCTTATCTGAGGGGTTTGGAAGAGGTGGAGGACCAATGGAAGAATGCCAGGCAGGTCAGGCTGCGCTCATCTGCCAGGACCTGAATACTCACATCTGCAAATAGAGGTCAACACACCTTTGGCAGACCACTAGTGCACAAGGAAGCTTCTTTTCCTTGGGTAGAAACTGGGGCAGAACCTCCAAAGGCACCACTATATGTGAATGCTTGACTAACTGGAATGTTAGATAGCTCTTCAGAAGCACCCCAATCACACTTTGCCTGCTTCCCGTGGCCCTGCATGAAAGACGACATGGCAGTGTGTGCCACATCCAGTACCCAGACTGCCTCCACACGGCGAGGTGCCACCATCCTGATCTGCAGGCACTGGGGCAAATCAACCTGGTAACAACCATGAGGGCTTCAGAGAGGCAGAGCTGTGCCGTCTCCTGCAAAGGCACCTGCAGCTACTCTGCAGCGTAGGGCTGGCACATCCAGTGACAGCAATGATCAGCTGTGGCCTAAAAATTGGCTGCTCCTCCTTGCAGACGTGCTGGCCTATGGGGATGGTGCAGCAGCGTGGCGCAGAGGGCAACCCTTCTGGCCCCACCTCACGCACGACTCCCTCCACTTCACCAGCCTTCAAACAGGGGGGTCAGAGGCTGGGATGCTTCGCCATTTGCCAGCAAGCTCGTGCCTGCACCTTGGGCTTGCGTTCCCTGTCTCTTAATTCCCTGCCCCTGCAAAGAAAATACAGGCTGAAAATTGATTGAGAAGCCTTCCGAGTCTTTCCAAAGGCCGGCAGAATTTTTCTCGTCATACTTTGACAATTTGCTGCATACTTCCAGCATTTTCTATTTTAGTGAAAAAAACTATATAACTGCATAAAGATCTCTGTGTATTCAGCTGCAAGGACCAGGTAATCTTCCCATGTAGTATGGATCTGTATTGTGCCAGGCCCCATTTATGTGAATCCTGCCTGTTCCACTATCCAAAACTTCTTACGAGACATTTTTTAAATGGGGGAAAAGAATCACCCAGAGCATTTGTAAATTACGTGAATGCCAGTGCTGGTTGGTGCCACCTTTTGTATATAACGGATACTACTCTATGATTGCTATCTGAAGATGGACCTTTTCTTTTCTGGGATTGGACTATGCTGACTATTTGTAAACAATTTCAGCTTAAGATACAAAACTTCAGAAATCAACTGACCGACAGAGCTCCGCCCCTGGGCCCACCGACCGAGCTCCGCCCCCTGGGCCCACCGACAGAGCTCCGCCCCATGGCCCGCCGACAGAGCTCCGCCCCCCGGGCTGACCGACAGAGCTCCGCCCCCCGGGCCCACCGACAGAGCTCCGCCCCCCTGGGCCCACCGACAGAGCTCCGCCCCCCTGGGCCCACCGACAGAGCTCCGCTGCCTGGGCCCACCGACAGAGCTCCGCCCCCTGGGCCCACTGACCGAGCTCCGCCCCCCGGGCTGGCTGACAGAGCTCCGCCCCCTGGGCTGACCGACTGTGCTCCGCCCCCTGGGCCCACTGACAGAGCTCCGCCCCCTGGGCCCACTGACAGAGCTCCGCCCCCTGGGCCCACTGACAGAGCTCCGCCCCCTGGGCCCACCGACAGAGCTCCACCCCCTGGGCCCACTGACCGAGCTCCGCCCCATGGCCCGCCGACAGAGCTCCGCCCCCCCGGGCTGACCGAGAGCTCCGCCCCCTGGGCCCACCGACAGAGCTCTGCCCCCTGGGCCCACCAACAGAGCTCCGCCCCCTGGGCCCACCGACAGAGCTCCACCCCCTGGGCCCACTGACCGAGCTCTGCCCCCCAGGCTGGCTGACAGAGCTCCACCCCCTGGGCTGACCGACAGAGCTCCGCCCGCTGGGCCCACCAACAGAGCTCCGCCCCCCTGGGCCCACCGACAGAGCTCCGCCCACCTGGGCCCACCGACAGAGCTCCGCCCCCTGGGCCCACCGACCGAGCTCCGCCCCCCCGGGCCCACCGACAGAGCTCCACCCCTGGGCCCACCGACCGAGCTCCGCCCCCTGGGCCCACCGACAGAGCTCCGCCCCATGGCCCGCCGACAGAGCTCCGCCCCCCGGGCTGACCGACAGAGCTCCGCCCCCCGGGCCCACCGACAGAGCTCCGCCCCCCTGGGCCCACCGACAGAGCTCCGCCCCCCTGGGCCCACCGACAGAGCTCCGCTGCCTGGGCCCACCGACAGAGCTCCGCCCCCTGGGCCCACTGACCGAGCTCCGCCCCCCGGGCTGGCTGACAGAGCTCCGCCCCCTGGGCTGACCGACTGTGCTCCGCCCCCTGGGCCCACTGACAGAGCTCCGCCCCCTGGGCCCACTGACAGAGCTCCGCCCCCTGGGCCCACTGACAGAGCTCCGCCCCCTGGGCCCACTGACAGAGCTCCGCCCCCTGGGCCCACCGACAGAGCTCCACCCCCTGGGCCCACTGACCGAGCTCCGCCCCATGGCCCGCCGACAGAGCTCCGCCCCCCCGGGCTGACCGAGAGCTCCGCCCCCTGGGCCCACCGACAGAGCTCCGCCCCCTGGGCCCACCGACTGAGCTCCACCCCCTGGGCCCACTGACCGAGCTCCGCCCCCCGGGCTGGCTGACAGAGCTCCACCCCCTGGGCTGACCGACAGTGCTCCGCCCCATGGCCCGCCGACAGAGCTCCGCCCCCCTGGGCCCACCGACAGAGCTCCGCCCACCTGGGCCCACCGACAGAGCTCCGCCCCCTGGGCCCACCGACCGAGCTCCGCCCCCCGGGCCCACTGACAGAGCTCCGCCCCCTGGGCCCACTGACAGAGCTCCGCCCACCTGGGCCCACCGACAGAGCTCCGCCCCCTGGGCCCACTGACAGAGCTCCGCCCACTGACAGAGCTCCGCCCCCTGGGCTGACCGAGCTCCCCCCCCGGGCCCGCCGACAGAGCTCTCGGTGATCACTGTAGAACCGGCTCCCACAGCAGCATTTGGTGCCGGATGCGTCAATCGTCTTCTGCACCAAAGCTGGTTCTGACTCATTCAGGGAATGTGCAACATGTCAAAACACTATATAAAAGGAACAGGCCGAGGAATCATACACACAATGATTCATCAGTGCTGTAATATCTAAAATATCAGCTTCATCACTGTCACCATTGTTAACCCTGCTCATTCCTGGTGGTGTACAGACAATGTGAAAAGGAACAAATAAGTGTGTAAAGCCACCAATTTAAGTTGAAAGAGACTGAAATAGAAGTTTACAGCCTCCCGGAATGAAATACAACAGGAAATCTTAAAAGACAGACACAAAGGTAATGGGCTTTCACCTCCTTCTTCAGTCTCGGCCATTGTTTCATCGCCTTGCACATTATTTTCATCCTTCTGGTCACCATCTGGACCATCAGAAACAAGGGACCCAGTGGTTAACTCCTCCACTTTTTCCTCTTGGAATTGTGACAAACAAAAAGGAGGAAATCTTTAATATACTGTAACAATCAACAAAGGGCATCACACACTGACCCGACATCCACACACCACAATTTCACTTTCAGTTACAGGGATCTACTCTCTTAAAATCGGGGTATCCTGTCACCAGTAAACCTGCCTTATGTACATTTCAATGTTCACTGTGTCCACACCTGGGTCACATCTGGGAACGCTCCTTCTACCGTTTTGACGCAGATTTTCCCCTTAATGTGACAGCCTCTGACCTGGAATGCTTTAAGAAGGGCACGGCACCATCACGCAGTTGCCAGGTCTGATCATTGGATAGCACTGCAGAAGTACTTCATTGGCTGCAAAGTGCTTTGAGGCGCCCGGTGGTCATGAAAGGCACTATATAAATGCAAGTCTTTCTTTCTCATAGGACAGCCCTCTCATCCCAGGAATCAATCTAGTGAACCTTTGTTGCACCGCCTCTATGGCAAGTATATCCTTCCTTAGATAAGGAGACCAAAACTGTGCCCAGTACTCCAGGTGTGGTCTCACCAAGGCCCTGTACAATTGCAGCAATTCCTTACTCTTATACTCCAACCCCCTTGCAATACAATACAATAATACAATACAAATCGCTTTATTGGCATGATAAGGTACATCTTATGTTGCCAAAGCATCAAAATACATTTATGGTTGAA